>NC_090317.1:56112009-56432393 GCF_039906515.1 Pseudorca crassidens | reverse complement strand
TAAAAACTACTTACACAGAAAGTAAAAAACAATAGGCTATAACAAACTACATATTAATGGCTAAATTTGCTGGGAGGATTTCTCTTTAATGTTCTTCAGTAACTTTATAGCAAACCATTTTACATTCATATTTGAGTTTGGTTTTATGTAGCTATTAGGTCAAGATGTCACTTACATTCCTATGCATTTTAATTCTCTCTTTTTGCTTCAGGGAAGCTAGCTTCCTCTTAGCCCTACCATCTTTTTTCTTATAATGTTTTATTCTTGGTTTAGGCAAATGTGCTCTCAAACTTTAGTGTGAACATAAGGGACTTGAGAACTTGTTAAAATTACAGTCTTGTGCCATACTGCCAGATATTTTGATTCAATAAGTCTGTGACAACGCTCAGGAATCTGCCTGAACAGATTATCAACTTTTTATTCCAGAAATAACAATATTAAAGAAACCTAAAATGACATCTATTATCATTATCAGTTCATGAAAGAAAGGACATTTTAGCATTAATAAAATTAAATGAAGGAAATTTATTTAATTTAAATATATTTAACAATGAAAAACTTGCTATATTTTGTTCCTAAGTGAGAAAAATAAAGAATATGCATTTAAACAATTGTTCTAGAAGATTATAATGCAGGTGGTCTGTTCTAGAGCTCATCCTTTGCCATCTGACGCCAGTAACAACCCTTATACCACATCAAGAAATTATTTGATCTATACTCATACATTACTATTGTCCGAAAACTTTCTGTATTATCTAGCTACCTTACAAGGAGTCAGAACCAGAATTTTGGCTGGAATCTGTAATCTAGGTACAGCTGTCAGGTCAAATAAAAGTAAGATATGTGACTAGAATAAGACCAAATGATAAGTTCTTTAAGAGACTAGAAAACAGAGCTTCTAATTGAAAATTACAATAAGTAAGGGGACAACTGTGGAAGGAACGGACAAAGGAGACATAAGTACCATTGCTAAATGACCAAAATCCACATTGTTATTTCATGTGTAGTAAGCTGACAGAAATTCAAGCAGCAAATAGTCCACAAAGTAAGGAAGAAAGCCCTGAAAAACCAATATTGGTGACACATTCATGAGTGTACAAAGGATCAGTAGCAGAAATCCAGATAGAATGACAATTTTAGGAGAACATGATATGAATTTAAAAAGTTAGATGTTAATATCAGAGAAGGTTAAACAGCAAGACTGATGATAGTGATTGGTTAAACAGTTGTCTCATATTTTATAGGACTGGTCCCAGATTTTTCAAGGAGAATGAATATAGACTGGGACAAGGTAGCCCCAGCTTAGAAAATTGGAGTACTATAGGAATAGGGTGCCAAATATATGTTTACAATTGCACTCAATATATTCCAGGCTGTCACATATATTATTTCAATTGGTCAAAATACAACCATTGAACTTTTACTGAATGTAAAACCCTGTGTTAAGATATTTGTGATATACACAGAATAACATTCTAGCAGGGGAGGGGGTTGAAATGTTAAATAATAGTTACAATGACAGGTAGGGGTGAAAAATTCTGAGAGAGGTACAAATAAAATTGTATGGGGAATGAGAGATCAACAATAGTAAAAAATAGTTTCATACTATAGTAAATGATAAGAATGCTGCCTTATTTAGTGTTGTATATTGATATGTGCAACTAGATTTGAAGTGCTTAAAAACTTAAGATGGATTGATGAAGAAATAGAGGGATGAATAGATAGATACTTGTGTGATAAAACAAATACAGTCAAAGGTTAATTGTAGGATCTAGAAGGTGGGTATATGGTTTTTCACTGTACAAGTTGTTTCTACTTTGAACATTTTCATAATAAAAAGGTGGAAAATGGACTTTCAAGGGATGGTACAATTTAAACATGCAGAAACAGGTAGGAAATGTAGTGAGGGAAAATGGGGGAAAGGAAGAAAGAATTCTCTGCAAGGGGAAGAGTAAAAGCAAAGGAAAAAAGTTGGGAAATTTCAAGTGTGTGTAGGGATCAAAAACCATCCAGAATGTTGAGTAATGTAGGAGAGTAGGACAGAGGGTGGTAGAAATGTTGGCTGAAAGTAGATCATATCCAATTTTGAATTATTTGATAAACAGGTTATTCTTTACACATTGGGGAGTGAAATGATTATCTCAGTGGCAATGGCTGACTGATATACTCAATATTGTCACTTCCCCCACCTCCTTCTTGCTACTGAATGAGCTCTTATATGTCATGCTTTCCAGTGCTTATTCCTCACCCGATAATCAGAGCACCTCAGCTTTCTTCTGGTTATATTACAAAATATAAGCTTCCCAGCTGACCATTTCAACAAAATATTCCTTTGAGTCCTTTATCTTCCTGACTCCCTTATTCTTCTAATGTTCTGCCTTGCCCATCTTCAGTGATGTATGATTTGCCTTATCTGCTTTCTCATCTCTGTTTTTGGACTGTTGAAAGTCGACATAGACAATTAAGGTAAAATATTCCAATTTCAAACCTATGCTTTTCAACCTCAAATTTGCCATTGCTGCTTTTCAGGAGTACTTTTGTACATCTATAATTAATATTATTTACTGTAACTACACTGTTTCATAACTTTCAAGTCCTTAACCTTACTGCTTTCACTCTATTCATGTGGTCATGCCTCACATTTTTACTGAAAAAAAAAGAGATAAACTGCTAAAACCTATTTTACTATCCTACCTGTCCAACTGTATTTTCAGAATCCATTAACATGCCTAGGCCTGAAAAGCCAAAGGACAAAAATATCATTACCAGAGCAATTTGAGAATTGCACCTGGAGAAGTACCTGCCTCAGAAGAGTTATAGTCTGGAGGAATGCAGCCAGTACTATCAAATGTGATACTGAATTAGGGAAGGAGTGAGGAAGAACTATCTCACTTTCCTCTCTATCTGTCTTCCTAATGGCTGGTGCATGCTCTTAGGACAATTTCCAGAGATTTTAAATCATGTTTTTTTTAAATAATTTTCTCCATTTAAATGATATTTTATTGAACAGAGGTTTGACCATGCTCTTTATTACTCCATTCTGGAAGTCAGTCTATCAATTTTTAGTTTGCTCTCTACTTGATCTCTTTGTTTTATGTAGAGATTCAGAAAGATTTATGAACTATGCCACCCAGGTGCCATCTTCCCAGAATCTTTCTGCATCCCTCTTTCTAAGAGGGAAAATATTATGTTTAAAATCTAGGTGAAATAAATTTTGTCTTAATGAAGAATCTAAGAATCTCAATCAAACTATTGCAAAACTTTAAATGTACAAGAATAGTTTTAGTTTGAAACTTTATGGCCATGAATAATTCTGAATCCCTAACTTTCCAGGCTACATAAATGTTTTATGAATGACATTTATTTGGTGATGTTCCACAACATCACACTGAGTTGCATTTTATAATGGCTAAGGAAGCCTAGGAACAACCTGTGATCAATAAATGGCTATAGTGACTCAGAGTTGATCACTGACCCCTAGGTACACAAACCAAAAATAAAAACAAGAAAAAAGAACTGAGTAGGGACATCAGAGGTTGCACACTGCAGGAAAAATATTCACATAATCCAGCAAAGTCAATAAACAAATAAATAAACAACAAACCAAGCAAACAACAACATTCATTTTTGGCAGGATCAGTTTTCAGAGTTGTTACAATATATTATCTAAAATGTCCATTTTCAACAAAAAATTTTGAGACAGGCAAAACCAGAAAAGTGTGATTCATATACATTAAACAAAATCAGACAACAGAACCTGCCTGTGAGAGGGCTCAGATATAAGATTTAAAAAGATTTCAAAGTAGCCATTAGAAATATGTTCAAAGAACTAAAGGAAATCATACTTAAATAAGTAAAGGTAAGTATGTAGACAATGTTTCAGCTAACAAAGAAATTGATAGATTAAAGAAATAATACAAAAAGAAATTCTAGACTCAAAAAGTACAAAAACTAAGACAAAAAATCATTAGAGGTGCTCAACAGTAGATTTGAATTGGCAGACAAAAGAATCAGTGAACCCTGAAAGACAGCAATACAGATTATGAAATCTGAAGAACAGAGAGAAAAAAGAATGAGTCCAATGAACATCATCTCAGAGAAATGTGGGACACCATCAACTACACCAACATACATGTAATGGGAATACAAGACGACAAGGAGAGAAAGGGCCAGAAAATCATACAAAATAACAATGCCTGAAAACTTCTCAAATTTCAGAAAAACATTAATTTACATATCCAAGAAGGTCAACAAGCTCCAAGTAGGAAAAATACAAAAGGATGCACACTCAGAGTCATCATAGTCAAAATGTTTTTTTAAAATAATTGACAAATATAGTTGCATATATTAAGCATGTACAGTTTGATGATACATATGCATTGTGGAATAATTATCAAACCCAACATAATTAACACATACATTAAAAAGTATAGTTAACATTTGCTTTTTCTTTTGTGGTGAGAATACTTCTACTCTAAGCAACTTTCAATTATAGAATACTGTATTATTAACTATGGTAACCTACTGTACATTATATTCTCATAACTTATTCTTCTTGTAACTGTACCCTTTGACCTACATCATCCTATTTCCTCCTCCTCCCAGTCCCTGTGCCCTGGCAACCACCATTCTATTCTATGTTTCTATGTTATGTATCTTTTCTGATTCAACATGTAAGTGATACCATACAGTATTTATCTTTGTCTGACTTATTTCACCATGTTGGGACAAATGGCAGAATTTCTTTCTTTTTCTATAGATAAATAATATTCCATTATATATGTATACATTCATCTCTTGAAGGACCTATAGACTGTTTCAAAACCTTGGTTATTGTGAATAATGATGCAATGAACATGGGGATGTATATATCCAGGAATGGATTGCTGTATGCTGTATAATCTCCTCTGGATAATATCAAGAGAACAATCTTCAAGGTCACAGATTCTGTCATCTGCTTGACTGAGGCTGCTGTTGCAGCTTTCTTTCTATTGAATTTTCCATTTCATTCATTATATTCTTCAGCTTCAGAATATCTGTTTGGTTCTTTTTTATGATTTTTATCTATTTGCTGAACTTCTAGTTTTGTTAATGCATTATTTTCCTGAATTCATTGAGTTTTCTGTGTTCTCTTGAATCTCACTGAGCTTCCTTAAAATGATTATTTTGGATTCTTTTTCAGGTAACTTGCAGGTCTCCATTTCTTTTAGGTCAGTTATGGGAAAATTATTGTGTTCTTTTGTGGTGTCAAGTTTCCTTGCTTCTTCATTTGTCTGATGGTTTTGCATTAATGTCTGAACATTTCAGGGAGCAGTGACCTCTTCTAGCCTTTTCAGACTGGCTTTGGTGGGGAAACACTTTTACCTGAAAGTGACTGCAAGGCAGAAGTTGGGTGGGGTGTAGTATTTCTGGTTCCTGGAATGGCACAGAAGTGTAGTCTTTGTGCATCTTTGTCAGCTGGAATCAATGTCACAGTAGACTTCAGGGGTCTTCTGTGACCAAGTCTGAGGAGATCCTGTGGGTGACAAGGGCTATTGAGATCTTCAGAGGTGAATGCTACTGGGGACCTTATATTCAAACTTTTTCGCTGTGGGAGGAAGTTCTAGCAGAAGATATTCCTTGTGGTGCCTGGTCTGGGATGCAGGCACTCAGAGCACTAGTAGACTGGGGATCCTCAGATCAGACACACATAGAACCACCACAGAACCTGTGTCTTGGGGCACCAATACACTTGCTGTGAAAGTGGTGCTGTGTCTAGGATGCAGAGATATACAGATCTTCCATGGAACCAAGGTCTTGGTCTCTTGAGCTTGTCATAGTGACTGAGGCTGGGGGACTGATGCAGTAGCAAAAGAGACCCTGGGTTGGCATGGTACAGTGGTGGCTTGGGCTTAGGGTGTATGGAGCAATAGCAACACAGGTTGGGATTGGTGGGTCTAAATTTCATCTCTGGATCAAAGGGGCAGGCACAAAATAACAGCAACATGTCCCTGGTGGTGTCTTGTTAAAGCCACATGTTGGAATCCATGGGGCATGTTGCTGAGAAGCAGCATCTTGGCCTTAGTGGTGATGTGTCAAAGTTATTGTCCTGGGGGGTGGGACTCAGAGCAGTTTGGTGCTAGTAACGACAGTCAATTCACGACTTGGGACCCAGGGTGCAGGACTTAGAGCAGAGATGGCCAAAGCTGTGACATGAGACTGGGAGTGGAGCATAGATAAGTGGTATCACCAGTCCCATATATGGCAAGGTGCTGAGGCATCTTGATCCCAGAGAGTGGTGCAAAGCAGCAACTTGGGCCCCTGGAGGCAGGTCTCACCACAGTGTATCCTCAGTATCAAAGGCTGCAAATGACTACTGCAGTGAGGCTTGCTAGAGTTCTCCTGCTTTTCTTTTCCCCATGGGACAAATTCCTTTGAGGGGATCTCTCCTGGTGCTGAAATGCCCTGGACTGAGGAATGAGGTGATGCAGGTAAAATGCTTTCTATGCTTTTCCATGCAGCCATCTCTAGTTTTGAGCTCCACAATGTTTTTGTTACTACTTTGTTGTAGTCCAGAGCTTTCCCTGAGCTATTTTCATCAGGTGATAGTTGTTTATTTATTGTTTTTGTTGTTTTTGTGGGGAAATGGGCATGGGGAACTCCTAGCCTTCCATCTTGCTGACATCACTGCAAAAATGTTGCAAGATGAAGAGATAATTTTGAAAGCAGCAAGATAAAAATAATTCATTACACACATGGAACTCCAATAATATTAACATATGACTTAACAGAAACAATAAAGACCAGAAAGCAGAGGAAAAGCATATTGAACATTTTCAAAGTAAAAACAACAAAGAAAAATGTCAAACAAGAATTATATCCAGCAAAATTCTCTTTCAAAAATGAAGGTGAAATAAAGACATTCTCAGATAAGAAATAAGAGCTGGAAAAATTTGTTGCTAACAAACCACCTTACAAAGTACACTAAAGGGAATTTTTCAAGCTGAAAACAAGTAACACCAGACAGCAAGGTTATTCTACATGAAAAATAACAAGTGCCAACAAGGTAATTATAAGACAGCTGTATTAATCTACTCTGGGTGCCATAACAAAATACCACAGATTGGGTGGCTTAAACAACAGAAATTTATTTTTTCACAGTTCTGGAGGCTAGAATTCCATAATTAAGGTGCCAGCCAATTTGATTTCTGAGCGGGCTCTCTTCCTGGCTTGTAAAAGTCTGTCTTTTCTCTATGTCCTCACATGGCCTTTCCTCAGTGCATATGCATAGGTAAAGAGAGAGAGTGAACACTCTGGTGTCTCTTCTTATAAAGATACTAATCCTATAAGGTTAGCACCCCATACTTATAATCTTATTTATCTTTAATTACTTCCTTAGAGACTCCACCTCCAAATACAGCTTCTGTGAGAGTCAGGGATTCAACATGTTAAGTGAAATGAGTCAGACAGAGAAAGGCAAATACTATATGTTCTCACTTATATGTGAAATTTGAAGAAGCCAAATTCATAAAAATAGAGAGTAGAATGATGGTTATCAAGGGCTAGGGGCTGAAGGAAATAGGGAGATGTTCAAATTCTAACAATAAGATAATTTCTGGGCATCTAATGTAGAGTATGGTGAGTAGAATTAACAGTACTCTATTATGTACTTGAAAAGTATGAAGAAAGTATGTTTTAAATATTATGATCACACAAAAATACTATGTGAGGTGATGGAGTTATTAAGTAACTTTATCATTGTAATTATTTCACAACATATACATATATCAAAATCAAGTTTTAAACCTCAAACTTAGATATGTTATATGTCAATAATATTTCAATAAAGCTGGAAAATAAAATATAAAATAAAATGTGTCCCATTGGGAAAAAGACATTCAATAATTGCAAATCAGAATTAGAAAAACTCAGAAATGAACTCAGAAAGACTTGGCAAAAAATTAGGAGTAACAGAAAAAAACTCATAAATGGACAGGATACTAAGAAAAACAGAAAATAATGCTTTATCAACAGGCAATGCCTTAAGAGAAACAGAAAAGAAAAAGGAGGTTTTATTTTAAAAAATGTAAAAAACCTTGAGAAAGTCAACCCAGAATTACCAATATCAAGACATGTTTTATTAAATTTAGTGATCTTTAAAGAAAAAGAAAATAGTGCATAGGCATCTAGGCAAAAGTGAAAGTGGCTTATAAAGGAATGAAAGTTAAGTTATCATCCTGATTTTAACCATAATTCCATAAAGAAATGTAGTAACATATTTAAATCATTAATGCAAAGAAGATGTCACCCAAATAAATTATATTCAACAAAACTGAGTTTTAAGTGCAAAGGGAACAGGAAAACTTATTAACATGAAAGAACTAAGGGAGTATTTTTTCCATGAGCCTTTTCTGAAGACTCTACTAGATAATGAATTTCCAAAAACTAAAATGAGTAGGTAAATATTGATATTAAGAATTACTACTAAACATGAAACATATAGTTACATATAGAACTAGGAGTAAATCAAGTTTAAAAGGAAGAAATGTTGCAGCACATAACAGCTATATGCTTAGACAATTTATATTTAGTACAATTATGAAAAAAGAAAATTAACAAGGATAACATGCAAATTTAAAAAAATGGTCTCAGTAATTACCTTAATTGTGATAGTATTAGCATTGATAATCTGATACTGTTTTTTATATGTGAAAAACTAAATGAATAATTATATGATGTTCAAATTGTATAATCTCCCATGATTTAAAGAACCAGGTTTCTCAGTTTGGAAGACAGAAGATACAGATATAACACAAAATAATTTAAGTAAAAATCCATGAGTCCTTAATTTAAATTGGAAGTATCAACATGAACTCATGAAGTCCTTTCTCTGTGTATATGTGTGTATTGAGAAATATGAAAAAAATGACTATAGACTAACACAGTAGCAATAATCATCCTTAGTGCCCAGATTACAGTCTTGAAATACCATTTTCTACTAAAAGAACACAGTATTTATTTCTTGGAGAAATGACTGACTCTATGTTTGGGGCAAGATATATCCAGCATGAGGAGGGAACACCTGTCTAAACAGAAAATAAGGAAGCTATCAGTGACTACTAGGTATGTCAAATGGTCTCAGAAATAGACCTGAAGAGAACTTTGCTGACCACAGGTGGAGCAACTTAAACTGCAAAAAGTACATGTTTCTCACTTCAAAAAGTGTAATTGCAATTGACTGAAACCCATAAGAATGTTTAAATTCATGTGGTGGAAATAATAATATAAAAATTGAATTGCTACTTTTGCTGGATGATAAACAATACACTATCTTGAAAACTGGTAAATAAAAGTAAAAAATTAGGCATATACCTATATATACCCTTTTATATGTGAACTGTATCCCTGGATAACCAAATAGTAGGCTAAAAAATGTGTCTTTTAAAATACATTCCAAAGTATAAATGGGAAAGAGGTGATGGAATTAAAATATCAAAATATTGTAATCTCCAATGAATTAATGAATTTAGGTATTGGGCATCAAGGGTTGCTAACATTACAAAATGAGACAGCCAGCGTTCATGTGTCTCTTAATTAAAAATCTCAGTATTACTTTAGCATTGCCAAAAGGTTTAAATTTAGTCTAATAAGACTGTATTCAGCTGCCAATTCACAAGAAATACATAAGACAGAGGAACATGTAAACATGCACCATAAATATGCAAACATCAATATTCAGGCTGTGGGAAGGTGCAGGTCTAATGCCCCAAGTTAATAAAAAAACAAGTAAATTGTAAGGAAAATGAAAAGATAAAGTAAGAATATATTGCTTAAAAGAGACTTTGAAAACATATAATTTTTTTTTTTAATTAGCAAGACTAGATAATTGTGTTGGCACACTTGAATGATGGAAAGCAATGCAAGGAAGTCTTTACTATAGATGTTAGATGTTACAGTGGTTTCTTTGGGAAATGCAGTTGAATTTGGAACAGGAAGGGGCTTCTGGGTTGGCTGGCAAAGTCCTTTTTTTTTTTTTTTTTTGCAGTACGCGGGCTTCTCACTGTTGTGGCCTCTCCCGTTGTGGAGCACAGGCTCCAGACGCGCAGGCTCAATGGCCATGGCTCACGGGCCCAGCTGCTCCATGGCACGTGGGATCTTCCTGGACAGGGGCACGAACCTGTGTCCCCTGCATCGGCAGGCACACTCTCAACCACCGCACCACCAGGGAATCCTGAAAGTCCTATATTTTGAACTGAGAAGTTACAGTTCATCTTATAATAACTCATTAAGCTCTAAATTTGCTTTATCTTCTCTATTTGTGTTTTATTCTCTACTATAAACATATTTTTAAAATATATTGCTTGTGAGTAGTTATACAATAAAAGAAAAAGTAAAGGACATGGAGAGTGAAAAGGGGGCATAATAATACTTGACAACTAAGGAAAATGTGAAAAAGGCGAACACGAAGAAAAGCACCTAGAAAAATCCTGTGAATCCAACAGAGAACACTCATCAGGATAAAAACATTCTTTTCACATGTTGGACCAATTATACACTAAATATTTAAGAGCATATTAGAAAAATAGCATTTAAGTGAATTCATAATTACAAAGAAATATTTTTTGTCTCCATTTACCTATATGGTAAGCTAGCATATTAGGATAAGCTAAGTCATTCTACATTAACAAACACCACCAAATGATCAATGGCTTAAAGTAGGAAAAAATTTATATTTTGCTAACACTAATATAAATATAAAATTTATATTTTGCTAATTTAATTATAAATTAGCCAGAATCTCTGCTCAACATTGTCATTATCCTTACTCTGGAATCCAGACTAACAGAGGAGATAATATCTGGAATACTGACAATCACCATGGTAGAGCTAAAAGAAACCATGATAGCACACATACTAACTCATAAACTTCTGCCCTGAGGTGACACATAGTACTTCTGATCTCATTTCATTGGCTAAACCAAGTAATATGCCCTCATCTAACTTTAAGTGGGTGGTGAAGTAAAATATTTTCATGTGCCTAGAGGGAGATAGCGTCATAATAATTATGAATAGCATTAATTGACCTCCATGTCTATTCTATCACAATTATTCTTATGTTCTTTACAATATAAAACAATGATATATCAGTGAAATTCTTTAATACAAACTAAGATTTTTACCTAAGAGAAATTAACAAATGAAGAAGGAGGAATAAGCATTGATGATCATCAAGTAAATGGCATGAATAGAACTTTATACCATCCTATAAATTTCTAGAAACTTGTACCCAGAATTTTTATCACTTTCCCAGAGATACACAGGCTCATCTAGTTAGATTTGTAGAAATAATAAAGATAAAGAGAACTCACAAGTGAAAAGGACTGGTGCAGATTTCTTCACATTGGATAGTGACCAATTCAAATGCATAAAAATATGTCATGAGTTTAGCAATTTGAATTCCTACAATTTCTATTTGATTTTATTATCTTCCCAAAGACACAAAAGTTCATTTAGTCCACCTTAAAAGAATGGCAAAGGAAAAGGTAATTCACTGTGAATTCCTATTATATTTTAGACTTTGTATGTTTTTTTTTTAACATCTTTATTGGGGTATAATTGCTTTACAATGGTGTGTTAGTTTCTGCTTTATAACAAAGTGAATCAGTCATACATAAACATATGTTCCCATATGTCTTCCCTCTTGCGTCTCCCTCCCTCCCACCCTCCCTATCCCACCCCTCCAGGCTGTCACAAAGCACCAAGCCAATATCCCTGTGCCATGCGGCTGCTTCCCACTAGCTATCTACCTTACTACGTTTGTTAGTGTGTATATGCCCATGACTCTCTCTCGCCCTGTCAAAGCTCACCCTTCCCCCTCCCCATAACCTCAAGTCCGTTCTCTAGGAGGTCTGCGTCTTTATTGCTGCTTTACCCCTAGGTTCTTCATGACATTTTTTTTCTTAAATTCCATATATATGTGTTAGCATACGGTATTTGTCTTTTTCTTTCTGACTTACTTCACTCTGTATGACAGACTCTAGGTCTATCCACCTCATTACAAATAGCTCAATTTCGTTTCTTTTTATGGCTGAGTAATATTCCATTGTATACATGTGCCACAACTTCTTTATCCATTCATCCGATGATGGGCACTTAGGTTGTTTCCATCTCCGGGCTATTGTAAATAGAGCTGCAATGAACATTTTGGTACATGACTCTTTTTGGATTTTGGTTTTCTCAGGGTATATGCCCAGTAGTGGGATTGCTGGGTCATATGGTAGTTCTATTTGTAGTTTTTTAAGGAACCTCCATACTGTTCTCCATAGTGGCTGAACCAATTCACATTTGCACCAGCAGTGCAAGAGTGTTCCCTTTTCTCCACACCCTCTCCAGCATTTATTGTTTCTAGATTTTTTGATGATGGCCATTCTGACTGGTGTGAGATGATATCTCATTGTAGTTTTGATTTGCATTTCTCTAATGATTAATGATGTTGAGCATTCTTTCATGTGTTTGTTGGCAGTCTGTATATCTTCTTTGGAGAAATGTCTATTTAGGTCTTCTGCCCATTTTTGGATTGGGTTGTTTGTTTTCTTGTTATTGAGCTGCATGAGCTGCTTGTAAATTTTGGAGATTAATCCTTTGTCGGTTGCTTCATTTGCAAATATTTTCTCCCATTCTGAGGGTTGTCTTTTGGTCTTGTTTATGGTTTCCTTTGCTGTGCAAAAGCTTTGAAGTTTCATTAGGTCCCATTTGTTTATTTTTGTGTTTATTTCCATTACTCTAGGAGGTGGGTCAGAAAGGATCTTGCTGTGATTTATGTCATAGAGTGTTCTGCCTATGTTTTCCTCTAAGAGTTTGATAGTTTATGGCCTTACATTTAGGTCTTTAATCCATTTTGAGCTTATTTTTGTGTATGGTGTTAGGGAGTGATCTAATCTCATACTTTTACATGTACCTGTCCAGTTTTCCCAGCACCACTTATTGAAGAGGCTGTCCTTTCTCCACTGTACATTCCTGCCACCTTTATCAAAGATAAGGTGTCCATATGTGCATGGGTTTATCTCTGGGCTTTCTATCCTGTTCCATTGATCTATCTTTCTGTTTTTGTGCCAGTACCATACCGTCTTGATAACTGTAGCTTTGTATTATAGTCTGAAGTCAGGGAGCCTGATTCCTCCAGTTCCTTCTTTCGTTCTCAAGATTGCTTTGGCTATTCGGGGTCTTTTGTGTTTCCATACAAATTGCAAAATTTTTTGTTCTAGTTCTGTGAAAAATGCCAGTGGTAGTTTGATAGGGATTGCATTGAATCTATAGATTGCTTTGGGTAGTAGAGTCATTTTCACAATGTTGATTCTTCCAATCCAAGAACATGGTATATCTCTCCATCTATTTGTATCATCTTTAATTTCTTTCATCAGTGTCTTATAATTTTCTGCATACAGGTCTTTTGTCTCCTTAGGTAGGTTTATTCCTAGTATTTTATTCTTTTTGTTGCAATGGTAAATGGGAGTGTTTTCTTGATTTCACATTCAGATTTTTCATCATTAGTATATAGGACTGCCAGAGATTTCTGTGCATTAATTTTGTATCCTGCCACTTTACCAAATTCATTGATTAGCTCTAGTAGTTTTCTGGTAGCATCTTTAGGATTCTCTATGTATAGGATCATGTCATCTGCAAACAGTGACAGCTTTACTTCTTCTTTTCCGATTTGGATTCCTTTTATTTCCTTTTCTTCTCTGATTGCTGTGGCTAAAACTTCCAAAACTATGTTGAATAAGAGTGGTGAGAGTGGGCAACCTTGTCTTGTTCCTGATCTTAGGGAAATGCTTTCAGTTTTTCACCATTGAGGATGATGTTGGCTGTGGGCTTGTCATATATGGCCTTTATTATGTTGAGGAAAGTTCCCTCTATGCCTACTTTCTGCAGGGTTTTTATCATAAATGGTGTTGAATTTTGTCAAAAGCTTTCTCTGCATCTATTGAGATGATCATATGGTTTTTCTCCTTCAATTTGTTAATATGGTTTATCACATTGATAGATTTGCGTATATTGAAGAATCCTTGCATTTCTGGAATAAACCCCACTTGATCATGGTGTATGATCCTTTTAATGTGCTGTTGGATTCTGTTTGCTAGTATTTTGTTGAGGATTTTTGCATCTATGTTCATCAGTGATATTGGCCTGTAGTTTTCTTTCTTTGTGACATCCTTGTCTGGTTTTGGTATCAAGGTGATGGTGGCCTCGTAGAAGGAGTTTGGGAGTGTTCCTCCCTCTGCTATATTTTGGAAGAGTTTGAGAAGGATAGGTGTTAGCTCTTCTCTAAATGTTTGATAGAATTCGCCTGTGAAGCCATCTGGTCCTGGGCTTTTGTTTGTTGGAAGGTTTTTGACCACAGTTTCAATTTCAGTGCTTGTGATTGGTCTGTTCATATTTTCTATTTCTTCCTGATTCAGTCTTGGCAGGTTGTGCATTTCTAAGAATTTGTCCATTTCTTCCAGATTGTCCATTTTATTGGCATAGAGTTGCTTGTAGTAATCGCTCATGATCTCTTTTATTTCTGCAGTGTCAGTTGTTACCTCTCCTTTTTCATTTCTAATTCTATTGATTTGAGTCTTCTCCCTTTTTTTCTTGATGAGTCTGGCTAGTGGTTTATCTATTTTGTTTATCTTCTCAAAGAACCAGCTTTTAGTTTTATTGATCTTTGCTATTGTTTCCTTCATTTCTTTTTCATTTATTTCTGATCTGATTTTTATGATTTCTTTCCTTCTGCTAGCTTTGGGGTTTTTTTGTTCTTCTTTCTCTAATTGCTTGAGGTGCAAGGTTAGGTTGTTTATTCGAGATGTTTCCTGCTTCTTAAGGTGGGCTTGTATTGCTATAAACTTCCCTCTTAGAACTGCTTTTGCTGCATCCCACAGGTTTTGGGTCGTTGTGTCTCCATTGTCATTTGTTTCTAGGTATTTTTTAATTTCCTACTTGATTTCTTCAGTGATCACTTCGTTATTAAGTAGTGTATTGTTTATCCTCCATGTGTTTGTAATTTTTACAGGTCTTTTCCTGTAATTGATATCTCGTCTCATGGCGTTGTGGACGGAAAAGATACTTGATACAATTTCAATTTTCTTAAATTTACCAAGGCTTGATTTGTGACCTAAGATATGATCTATCCTGGAGAATGTTCCATGAGCACTTGAGAAAAATGTGTATTCTGTTGTTTTTGGATGGAGTGTCCTATAAATATCAATTAAGTCCATCTTGTTTAATGTATCATTTAAAGCTTGTGTTTCCTTATTTATTTTCATTTTGGATGATCTGTCCATGGGTGAAAGTGGGGTGTTTAAGTCCCCTACTATGAATGTGTTACTGTCGATTTACCCTTTTATGGCTGTTAGTATTTGCCTTATGTATTGAGGTGCTCCTATGTTGGGTGCATAAATATTTACAATTGTTATATCTTCTTCTTGGATCGATCCCTTGATCATTATGTAGTGTCCTTCTTTGTCTCTTTTAATAGTCCTTATTTTAAAGTCTATTTTGTCTGATATGAGAATTGCTACTCCAGCTTTCTTTTGGTTTCCATTTGCATGGAATATCTTTTTCCATCCCCTTACTTTCAGTCTGTATGTGTCTCTAGGTCTGAAGTGGGTCTCTTGTAGACAGCATATATAAGGGTCTTGTTTTTGTATCCATTCAGCTAATCTGTGTCTTTTGGTGGGAGCATTTAGTCCATTTACATTTAAGGTAATTATCAATATGTATGTTCCTATTCCTATTTTCTAAATTGTTTTGGGTTTGTTATTATAGGTCTTTTCCTTCTCTTGTTTCTTGCCTAGAGAAGATCCTTTAGCATTTGTTGTAAAGCTGGTTTGGTGGTGCTGAACTCTCTCAGCTTTGCTTGTCTGTAAAGGTTTTAATTTCTCCATCAAATCTGAATGAGATCCTTGCTGGGTAGAGTAGTCTTGGCTGCAGGTGTTTCTCCTTCATCACTTTCAGTATGTCCTGCCACTCCCTACTGGCTTGCAGAGTTTCTGCTGAGAGATCAGCTGTTAACCTTATGGGGATTCCCTTGTGTGTTATTTGTTGTTTTTCCCTTGCTGCTTTTAATATGCTTTCTTTGTATTTAATTTTTGACAGTTTGATTAATATGTGTCTTGACATATTTCTCCTTGTGTTTATCCTGTATGGGACTGTCTGTGCTTCCTGGACTTGATTAACTATTTCCTTTCTCATATTAGGGAAGTTTTCAACTATAATCTCTTCAAATATTTTCTCAGTCCCTTTCTTTTTCTCTTCTTCTTCTGGAACCCCTATAATTCGAATGTTGGTGCGTTTAATGTTGTCCCAGAGGTCTCTGAGACTGTCCTCAGTTCTTTTCATTCTTTTGTCTTTATTCTGCTCTGCAGTAGTTATTTCCACTATTTTATCTTCCAGGTCACTTATCCGTTCTTCTGCCTCAGTTATTCTGCTATTGATCCCATCTAGAGTACTTTTAATTTCATTTATTGTGTTGTTCATTGTTGCTTGTTTCATCTTTAGTTCTTCTAGTCCTTGTTAACTGATTCTTGCATTTTGTCCATTCTATTGTCCATTCTATCTCCAAGATTTCGGATCAACCTTACAATCATTATTCTGAATTCTTTTTCAGGTAGACTGCCTATTTCCTCTTCATTTGTTAGGTCTGGTGCATTTTTACCTTGCTCCTTTATCTGCTGTGTGTTTTTCTGTCTTCTCATTTTGCTTATCTTACTGTGTTTGGGCTCTCCTTTTTGCAGGCTGCAGGTTCGTAGTTCCTCCTGTTTTTGATGTCTGTCTCCAGTGGCTAAGGTTGGTTCAGTGGGTTGTGTAGGCTTCCTGGTGGAGGGGACTAGTGCCTGTGTTGTGGTGGATGAGGCTGGATCTTGTCTCTCTGGTGGGCAGGTTCATGTCTGGTGGTGTTTTTGGGGTGTCTGTGGCCTTATTATGATTTTAGGCAGCCTCTCTGCTAATGGGTGGGGTTGTGTTCCTGTTTTTCTAGTTGTTTGGCATAGGTTTTCCAGCACTGTGGCTTGCTGGTCGTTGAGTGAAGCTGGGTGCTGGTGTTAAGATGGAGGTCTCTGGGAGATTTTCGCCATTTGATATTATGTGGAACTGGGAGGTCTCTTATTGACCAGTGTCCTGAAGTTGGCTCTCCTACCTCATAGGCAGAGCCCTGCCTCCTGGCTGGAGCACCAAGAGCTTTTCATCCACACGGCTCAGGATAAAAGGGAGAAAAAGTAGAGGGAATTAGTAGAAGTATGAGGAAAGAAAGAAGGAAAGGATGGTAGGAAGGAAGGAAGAAAGAAAGAAAGAAGCAAAGAAGGAAAGAAGGCAAGAAGGAAAGAAAGGAGGGAGGGAGGGAGGGAGGAAGGAAGGAAGGAGGCAAAGAAGGAAAAAAGACCTAAAGAAAGAAGATACAGTAAAAATAAAATAGAGTATAATAAAGTTATTGAATTAAAAAATTCTTATTTAAAAAAAAAAAGGGGGACGGATAGAACCTTAGGACAAATGTTGGAAGCAAAGCTATATAGACAAAATCTTACACAGAAGCATACACATACACCCTCACTAAAAGAGGTAAAGGGGGAAAAATCATAAATCTTGCTGTCAGAGACCACCTCCTCAATTTGGGATGATTCGTTGTCTAAAGGAGGGAAGGAAGGAAGTAAAGAAAGAAAGAACGAAGGTAAAGTATAATAACGTTATTAAAATTAATTATTAAGAAAAAAATTAAAAAAAAAAACAAAACATGGACGGATAGAGCCCTAGGACAAATGGTGGAAGCAAGACTATACAGACAAGATCTCACACAGAAGCATACACATACACATTCACAAAAAGAGGAAAAGGGAAAAAATCATAGATCTTGCTCCTAAAGTCCACTTCCTTAATTTGGGATGATTGGTTGTCTATTCAGGTATTCCACAGATGCAGGGTATATCAAGTTGATTGTGGAGCTTTAATCCGCTGCTTCTGAGGCTGCTGGGAGAGATTTCCCTTTCTCTTCTTTGTTCTCACAGCTCCCAGGGCTCAGCTTTGGATTTGGCCCTGCCACTGTGTGTAGGTCGCTGGAGGGCGTCTGTTTTTTGCTCAGACAGGATGGGGTTAAAAGAGCCGCTGATTCGGGGGCTCTGGCGCACTCAGTCTGGCGGGGAGGGAGGGGCACGGAGTGCGGGGCGGGCCTGCGGTGGCAAAGGCCGGCGTGACTTTGCACCAGCCTGAGGCATGCTGTGCGTTCTCCCGGGGAAGTTGTCCCTGGATCCCGGGAACCTGGCAGTGGCGGGCTGCACAGGCTCCGCGGAAGAGGGGTGTGGAGAGTGACCTGTGCTCGCACACAGGCCCCTTGGTGGCGGCAGCAGCAGCCCTAACGTCTCCCGCCCGTCTCTGGATTCCGCGCTTTCAGCCGCGGCTCGCGCCCGTCTCTGGGGTCCGCGCTTTCAGCCGCGGCTCGCGCCCGTCTCTGGGGTTCGCGCTTTTAGCCGCGGCTCGCGCCCGTCTCTGGAGTTCCTTTAAGCAGCGTTCCTAAACCCCTCTCCTCACGCCCCAGGAAACAAAGAGGGAAGGAAAAGTCTCCTGCCTCTTCGGCAGGTGCAGACTTTTCCCCGGACTCCCTCCCGGCTAGCTGTGATGCACTAACCCCTTCAGGCTATGTTCAAGCCGCCAACCCCAGTCCTCTTCCTGCGCTCCGTCTGAAACCGAAACCCGAGCCTCAGAGCCTCAGCTCGCAGCCCCGCCCGCCCCGGCGGGTGAGCAGACAAGCTTCTCGGGCTGGTGAGTGCCGGTCGGCACCGATCCCCTGTGCGGGAATCTCCCCGCTTTGCCCTCCGCACCCGTTGCTGTGCACTCCTCCGCGGCTTCGAAGCTCCCCCCTCCGCCTCCCGCAGTCTCCGCCCGCGAAGGGGCTTCCTAGTGTGTG
Source organism: Pseudorca crassidens (assembly GCF_039906515.1). Classification (NCBI taxonomy): domain Eukaryota; kingdom Metazoa; phylum Chordata; class Mammalia; order Artiodactyla; family Delphinidae; genus Pseudorca; species Pseudorca crassidens. The sequence goes on along the minus strand of NC_090317.1, from coordinate 56,413,480 downwards.
GAAACTTTTCCTCCTTCACAGCTCCCTCCCACTGGTGCAGGTGCCGTCCCTATTCTTTTGTCTCTGTTTTTTCTTTTTTTTCTTTTGCCCTACCCAGGTACGTGGGGAGTTTCTTGCCTTTTGGGAGGTCTGAGGTCTTCTGCCAGCCTTCAGTAGGTGTTCTGTAGGAGTTGTTCCACGTGTAGATGTATTTCTGGTGTATCTGTGGGGAGGAAGGTGATCTCCGCGTCTTACTCTTCCGCCATCTTCCGCCTTCCCGTGATGTATGTTTTATATATAATTTATTTTAACTCTTCTGTTAAGTTTTCAGGATGGGCAAGATTATTCACTTCTTATAGATAACAGAACCAAGGTAAAAGGAACCAAGTAGCTTACCCAAAGTCAGTTACACAAGTTGCAAGTGTAGAGTGAGAATAAACCCAATTGGTCTGACTTGAAAGGCTGTGTTTTTTCCACATTCAGTCCATGATGTGGAGGTATAAATAGAAGTTTAGAAGTAAAAGAGGTGTTAAAGCTCAAGTAGTTGACTTTATTATATAGAAACAAGGACCCAGAGAGGGATATTTAAACTATTCCACAATGATAAATTTTATTACATTAAAACCATGAAATATTTTAGACATTCAACTTCATTCTGGTCTCAGTATGGAATGGTGATGTGGTACTCTAACATGCCATGTGAAGAATGGGACTTCTAGGAGTCGAAATCAGAAAGATGACACTAGACCCTTGGGTACATAGCAAAATAGATAGAAAAACATTATTTCCATCAAGTGTTAGAAATCATTCTGCATTCAAAATTTACCTTCTACAAATGTCCTAGGGAAAAACTGTTAGATGTTTAACTTATTTATTAAAATATCTTCCACATCATGAGTTTAAGGACAATCTCCCCTGATGTACAGACTCGTGCTTCTTGAATGTGTTTGTTCTTTGCTCACAACTGTGGCTAAGATGAGGAGATTGTTCATTACTTAATGGAGAATTTACAATATTACATATTAGGAATTGTAGGATTGAGATAGGCCCTTTTATCATTCCAGTAAACTAATATTTTATAGCAGTTTGAACTTTTATTCGTGTATTCATTCAGCCATATATTAAAATCTAACTATGTGTAATGCAATGGCAATGCAGAAACATACTCAAGTTGTTATAAAACAGTGTGATAAGAGTTATGAAAGAATATGCACAAGGTTCAATGGAACCTAGAGGAGAAAATTCTGCATAAGAATGTGGTAGAGGAAGACTTCAGAAAGGAAGTGATTTCCTGAAGGATAGAAGGAATTTGCCAGAGACACAGGGTTGAGGTGTTAGAGACAGAGGAAGTAGGAGGAAAAGAAATATGGATTTACCAGGTTAAGAGGAATGTTTCTAGAAAGCAAATGTGGAGAATTCCATTTCTAACTAAAAGAGAGTAACTATCACCAGACTAGCCGTCCTGCTATAAATAAGCATAAGACTTGATAATTGTATGAGTCAACTGTTTTCAGGTTTTGAACAACAGAACAAGACTGTAGTTTCTAAGAGAAATTCATGAGATCAGGCAGGTATTCCAGTTGTCTGTCAGCAGACAACTTTCTGACTGTGGTGTAGCAAGTTGGAATCCAATTAGAACATGGAGGTCCTTCTGATCTGAGAAGGAATAGAATCAATTTTTGGAGCATTCAACACAGTTAGAATCTGTGGGATAATGTACAAAAAAGAAGGGAACTATTTGGTAGGGAGAAGGCAGGCAGATATCTGTGCGGTTCCCCCACTAGTATGTGGCTAATATATAGTTTGTACATGCACTAGGAGACAATACCTGAGACTGCACAGAGAGCGATTGCTACAGGTCTGAGAGTAAGAAGAAGAGATTAGAAGTCTAGCTATACTGGACATTGGAATTACAGTTACTCCAGAATGGAGGGATCTTATTAATATTTCCTTAACACTCTGGTAATCATGAAGAGCTCCACTTTCTGAGTAAGGACATGCCCTAAAGTAATACTCAATTTATCCAAATACTAAAACTAAGTTTTGATTAAATCCACAGAAAGGAGCATGTGCAGGTTTAGTCCTACCAAAGAAGAGGTGCTTTGGAAACACAATCAATTTGGTTTAAGGAAATGTAAGATCAAGCCTACACAAGTTCAAGGTTGACCAGCCAGTGATTGAACTGCCTGCTAGAATAAAAAGCATCACCTTCAAAAAATGATATCAGAATCCATAATATCTACAATGTATTATCTACAATGTTCAATATATATCTAAAGAAAATAGACATGGAAAGATAATAGAAAATGAGCATAGAACGTACAACCTATTCAAGAAAAGTGTAGCCAATATAAACTGACCCCAAAATGACCAAAATTTTGGATTGATCAAAATTTTAAAGCAGCTAGGATAAATATATTTAAATATTTCGAGAAAATGATATGTTCAAAGAATTAAAGATGTAGGTGGTACTAATAAATAAATTGATATGGAATCAAAGCAGACAAGTGTAAAGTACAAAGAATAACTTAATGGAAATCCTAGAAACAAAAAGAACAGTAAACACAAATTTAAAAAGTCACTGCCTGGGCTTAACAATAGATTGGAGATGGCTGGACAAAAGTCAGTCAACTTAAATGAATAAATAGTTTCCAATCTGAAGAACAGAAGAAAAAATATTGAAAGAAATTAGAGCTTCATGGGTATGTGGGGCAATATAAAATCATCTAAATCATTATTAAAATCCAAGAAGTGAGTCAGAATAAGGGAGAAAGAATATTTGAAGATATAATGGCTGAAAATTTCCCAAATTTGGTGAAAAAATATCAACTTACATATCCAAGATGATCAGAGAATCTTTGGATTTACTTAGGATAAATACAAAGAAAACTACACTTTGGCATTTCAGGTAAGATACCGAAAATCAAAGATAAAGCAATAATCTTAAAAACTTCCAGAGGTAGGGAGGCAGCCATTACATTGAGGAGAACAGTGATAAAACTCATTTTCTCATGAGAAAAATGGCAATAAGAAAATAATGGGATGACATTTTAGAGTGCTGAAAGCACAAAAGTAATTAATAGTACAACTAAGAAAAAAATCTGTATGTATAGTGAATATGTGACCAATAGTATCGACCAACTTGCCCAAATTGGCATTTATAGAACATACACTACATAAAACAACTGAAGAAGAAATATTATTTTCAAGGGCACATGGACTATTCACCAAATTAATACATTAGTCTATTAAAAAGTGTCACAGTAAATGTCAAAAGATTGAAACCTTAAAAAGTAAATTCTCTGAACATAGTGGGATTAAATTATAAACGTATCAGCTTAAGATACATAGAAAATCTCTTCACATTTGGAAATTAAATAACATACATGTCATCAGTTGGTCAAAGGGTAAATCACATGGGAGATTGAATTGCATTATAACAGAAGCCCAATATATCAACATTTGAATGATGCATTTTAAACCTTGCTTACAAACAAAATATTACTTTCAATGTCTGCATTAGAGAATCATTTTCTTGTCTTAATCAATTTGGGTTGCTGTAACAAAATACCACAGATTGAGTGGCTTATAAACAACAGAAAGTTATTTCTCACAGTTCTGGAAGCCTGAGATCAGGTTGTCAGTTTGGTCAAGTTTCAGTGAGAGCTCTCTTCTGGTTTGCAGATTGCTGAATTCTTATTTTATCTTCCATGGTGGAAAGAGAGCATGCTAGCCCTCTGGCCTCTTCTTATAAGAGTACAAATCCCATTAACAGGGAGTCCACTCTCGTGACTTAATTACCTCCCAAGGGCCCAGTTTCCAAATACCATCACATTGGGAATTAGATTTCAAAAACTGAATTTTGGGGGGAACACAAGCACTCAGTCCATAACATTAGTCCACTTTTAAAAAGAACAAAATCAGAAGACTTACACTAACTGATTTCAAGAGGCTACTATAATAAAGAGAGTGTGATGTTGGTGTAAAGGTGGAGCTATAAAAAATGGAAAAGAAAAGACACTAAATATAGATCCTCATATGTAGTGAATTAATATCTACAAAGTTGTCAAGGTAATTCAATGGGAAAATAATATCATTCTCAACAAATGCTACTGGAGGAACTGGACACCCATACGAAAAAAGTAAACATCAATCCTTTATGTCATTCACAAAAACATCTCATAGTTCCAAATGTATTATAAAACTTCTCAAGAAAATAGATGAAAATCTTCATGATCTTGGATTAGCCAAATATTTCCTAACATAGGACACACACATAACAAATCTCCCAAAATAATAAATTGTGCTTGATCAAAAATAAAACTTACGCCTACCCCCTGCACCCAGAATGGAGCAAGCGTTTCTGCAAAGCTGGACTCCAGGCTTGGGGTCCATTCCCTCTGCCGTCGCGGAACTGCCCAGAGCCCGAGGGGAGGTCGGCCTCACTGAGGTTGCCAGCTCTGGAGGGGCCCTGGTGGCCAAAGTCGCGACAGTTGTGGGGATGGCAGGCCGCTGTGGAGACTCAGGGGGAAGATGGCGGAAGAGTAAGATGCGGAGATCACCTTCCTCCCCATAGATACAACAGAAATACATCTACAGGTGAAAAAACTATTACAGAACACCTACTGAACGCTGGCAGAAGACCTCAGACTTCCCAAAAGGCAAGAAACTCTCCATGTACCTGGGTAGGGCAAAAGAAAAAACAGAGACAAAAGAATAGGGGCGGGACCTGCACCAGTGGAAGGGAGCGGTGAAGGAGGAAATGTTTTCACACACTAGGAAGCCCCTTCGCGGGCGGAGACTGCGGGTGGCAGAGTGGGGAAGCTTTGGAGCCACGGAGGAGAGTGTGGCAACAGGGGTGCAGAGGGCAAAGCGGAGAGATTCCCGCACAGAGGATCGGTGCCGACCGGCACTCACCAGCCCGAGAGGCTTGTCTACTCACCCGCCGGGGCAGGCGGGGCTGGGAGCTGAGGCTCGGGCTTCAGTCGGATCACTGGGAGAGGACTGGGGTTGGTGGTGTGAACACATCCTGCAGGGGGTTAGTGCAACACGGCTAGCTGGGAAGGAGTCCAGGGAAAAGTATGGAGCTGCCAAAGAGGCAAGAGACTTTTTCTTCCCTCTTTGTTTCCTGGTGCGCGAGGAGAGGGGATTGAGAGTGCTGCTTAAAGGAGCTCCAGAGATGGGCGCAAGCTGCGACTAACAGCTCAGACCACAGAGATGGGCATGAGGCGCTAAGGCTGCTGCTGCCACCACCAAGAAGCCTGTGTGTGAGCACAGGTGACTATCCACACCTCCGTTCTGGGGAGCCTGTGCAGCCCGCCACTGCCAGGGTCCCAAGATCCAGGGATAACATCCCGGGGAGAACGCATGGTGTGTCTCAGGCTGGTGAAACGTCCCGCCAGGCTCTGCTGCCACAGGCTCACCCTGCATCTGCACCCCTCCCTCCCCCCGACCTGAGTGAGCCAGAACACCCGAATCAGCTGCTCCTTTAACCCCATCCTGTCTGAGCAAAGAACAGAAGCCTTCTGGCGACCTAAATGCAGAGGCGGGGCCAAATCCAAAGCTGAGCCCCGGGAGCTGTGAGAAAAAAGAAGAGAAAGGGAAATCTCTCCCAGCACCCTCAGAAGCAGTAGATTAATGCTCCACAATCATCTTGATGTACCCTGCATCTGTAGATACCTGAGTGGAAAACAAATCATCCCAAATTGAGGAGGTAGACTTTGAGAGCAAGATTTATTATTTTTTCCCCTTTTCCACTTTTTGAGAGTGTGCATGTGTATGTTTCTGTGTGAGATTTTGTCTGTATCGCTTTGCTTTCACAATTTGGCCTAGGGTTGTATCCGTCAGTTTTTTTTTTTTTTTCTTTTAAAAATATTTTTTTCTCTTAATAATTATTTTTTATTTTAATAACTTTATCTTACTTTATTTTATTTTATCCCCTTTCTTTCTTTCTTTCTCTTTCTTTCTTTCTTTCTTTCTTTCTTTCTTTCTTTCTTTCTTTCTTTCTTTCTTTCTTTCTTTCTTTCTTTCTTTCTTTCTTTCTTTCTTTCTTTCTTTCTTTCTTTCTTTCTTTCTTTCTTTCTTTCTTTCTTTCTTCTTCTCCCTTTTATTCAGAGCCATGTGGATGAAAGGCTCTTGGTGCTCCAGCCAGGAGTCAGTGCTGTGCCTCTGAAATGGTAGAGCCAACTTCAGGACACTGGTCCACAAGAGACAACCCAGCTCCACATAATATCAAATGGTGACAATCTCCCAGAGACCTCCATCTCAACATCAGCACCCAACGTCCAGCAAGCGACAGTGCAGGACACCCTAGGCTAAACAACTAGCAAGACAGGAACACAAACCCACCCATTAGCAGAGAGGCTGACTAAAATAATAATAAGTCTACAGACACCCCCAAACACACCAGCAGACTTGGAAATGCCCACCAGAAAGACAAGATCGAGCCTCATCCACAAGAACACAGGCACTAGTCCCCTCCACCAGGAAGCCTACACAACTGACTGAATCAACATTAGCCACTGGGGACAGACACCAAAAACAACAGGATCTATGAACCTGCAGCCTGCAAAAAGGAGAGCCCAAACACAGTAAGATAAGCAAAATGAGAAGACATAAAAACACACAGCAGATGAAGGAACAAGATAAAAACCCAACAGACCTAACAAATGAAGAGGAAATAGGCAGTCTACCTGAAAAAGAATTCAGAATAGTGATTATAAAGATGATGCAAAATCATGGAAATGCAATAGACAAAATGCAAGAAACATTTAAGAAGGATTTAGAAGAACTAAAGAGGAAACAAGCAATGATGAACAACACAGTTAATGAAATTAAAAATACTCTAGATGGGATCAAGAGCAGAATAACTGAGGCAGAAGAACGGATAAGTGACCTGGAAGATAAAATAGTGGAAATAACTACTGCAGAGTAGAATAAAGAAAAAGAATGGAAAGAACTGAGGACAGTCTCAGAGACCTCTGGGACAATATTAATCGCACCAACATTCGAATTATAGGGTTTCCAGAAGAAGAAGAGAAAAAGAAAGTGACTGAGAAATTATTTGAAGAGATTAGAGTTGAAAACTTCCCTAATATGAGAAAGGAAATAGTTAATCAAGTGCAGGAAGAAGAGAGAGTCCCATACAGGACAAATCCAAGAGGAATACACCACAACACATATTAATCAAACTGTCAAAAATTAAATACAAACAAAACATATTAAAAGCAGCAAGGGAAAAATAACAAAAAAACACATAAGGTAATCCCCAAAAGGTTAACAACTGATCTTTCAGCAGAAACTCTGCAAGCGAGAAGGGACTGGCAGGACATATTTAAAGCGATCAAGGACAAAAACCTGCAAGATTACTCTCCCCATGTAGGATCACATTCAGATTGGTTGGAGAAATTAAAATCTTTACAGGCAAGCAAAAGCTGAGAGAGTTCAGCATCACCAAACCAGCTTTACAAAAAATGCTAAAAGAACTTCTCTAGGCAAGAAACACAAGAGAAGGAAAACACCTACAATAACAAATCCAAAACAATTAAGAAAATGGGAATAGGAGCATACATATCGATAATTACCTTAAACGTAAATGGACTAAATGCTCCAACCAAAAGACACAGATTGGCTGAATGGACACAAAACCATGACCCATATATATGCTGTCTACAAGAGACCCACTTCAGGCCTCGAGACATACAGACTGAAAATAAGGGGATGGAAAAAGATTTCCATGCAAATGGAAACCAAAAGAAAGCTGGAGTAGCAATTCTCATATCAGACAAAATAGACTTTAAAATAAAGACTAACAGAAGAGACAAGGAAGGACACTACATAATGATTAAGGGATCAATCCAATAAGAAGATATAACAATTGTAAATATTTATGCACCCAACATAGGAGCACCTCAATACATAAGGCAAATACTAACACCCATAAAAGGGGAAATTGACAGTAACACATTCATAATAGGGGACTTTAACACCCCACTTTCACCAATGGACAGATCATCCATAATGAAAATAAATAAGGAAACACAAGCTTTAAATGTTACATTAAACAAGATGGGCTTCATTGACATTTAAAGGACATTCCATCCCAAACAACAGAATACACATTTTTCTCAAGTGTTCATGGAATACTGTCCAGGATAGACCATATCTTCGGTCACAAATCAAGCCTTGGTAAATTTAAGAAAATTGAAATTGTATCAGGTATCTTTTCCAACCACAACGCTATGAGACTAGACATCAATTACAGGAAAAGGTCTGCAACAAATACAAACACATGAAGGCTAAACAATACACTACTTAATAATGAAGTGATCACTGAAGAAATCAAAGAGGAAATTAAAAAAAATACCTAGAAACAAATGACAGTGGAGACAAGATGAACCAAAACCTATGGGATACAGCAAAAGCAGTTTTAAGAAGGAAGTTTATAGCAATAAAATCCTACCTTAAGAAACAGAAAACATCTCGAATAAACAACCTAACTTTGCATCTAAAGCAATTAGAGAAAGAAGAACAAAAAAAAAACAAATTTAGCAGAAGGAAAGAGATCATAAAGAACAGATCAGAAGTAAATGAAAAAGAAATGAAGGAAACGATAGCAAAGATCAATAAAACCAGAAGTTGTTTCTTTGAGAAGATAAACAAAATTGACACACCATTAGCCAGACTCATCAAGAAAAAAAAGGGAGAAGACTCAAATCAATAGAATTAGAAATGAAAAAGGAGAAGTAACAACTGACACTGCAGAAATACAAAAGATCATGAGAGATTACTACAAGCAACACTAGGCCAATAAAATGGACAACCTGGAAGAAATGGACAAATTCTTAGAAATGCACAACCTGCCAAGACTGAATGAGAGACAAATAGAAAACATAAACAGATCAATCACAAGCACTGGAATTGAAAATGTGATTAAAAATCTTCCAACAAACAAAAGCCCAGGACCAGATGGCTTCACAGGTGAATTCTATCAAACATTTAGAGAAGAGCTAACACCTATCCTTCTCAAACTCTTCAAAAATACAGAAGAGGGAGGACAACTCCAAATGCATTCTACGATTCCACCATCACCCTGATACCAACACCAGACAGAGGTGTCACAAAGAAAGAAAACTACAGGCCAATATCACTGATGAACATAGATGTAAAAATCCTCAACAAAATACTGGCAAACAGAATCCAACAGCACATTAAAAAGATCATACCCCATGATCAAGTGTGGTTTATTCCAGGAATGCAAGGATTCTTCAATATATGCAATTCATTCAACGTGATACACCATATTAACAAATTGAAGGAGAAAAACCATATGATCATCTCAATAGATGCAGAGAAAGCTTTTGACAAAATTCAGCACCCATTTATGATAAAAACCCTGCAGAAAGTAGGCATAGAGCGAACTTTCTAGTCATAATAAAGGCCATATATGACAAACCCACAGCCAACATCATCCTCAATGGTGAAAAACTGAAAGCATTTCTACTAAGATCAGGAACAAGTCAAGGTTTCCCATTCTCACCACTATTATTCAACATAGTTTTGGAAGTTTTAGCCACAGCAATCAGAGAAGAAATGGAAATAAAAGGAATCCAAATCGGAAAAGAAGTAAAGCTGTCATTGTTTGCAGATGACATGGTACTATACTTAGAGAATCCTAAAGATGCTACCAGAAAACTATTAGACCTCATCGATGAATTTGGTAATGTAGCAGGATACAAAATTAATGCACAGAAATCTCTGGTATTCCTATACACTAAGGATGAAAAATCTGAAATTGAAATCAAGAAAACACTCCCATTTACCATTGCAACAAAAAGAATAAAATATGTAGGAATGAACCTCCCTAAGGAGACAAAAGACCTGTATGTAAAAAATTATAAGACACTGATGAAAGAAATTAAAGATGATACAAATAGATGGAGAGATATACCATGTTCTTGGATTGGAAGAATCAACATTGTGAAAATGACTCTACTACCCAAAGCAATCTATAGATTCAATGCAATCCCTATCAAACTACCACTGGCATTTTTCACAGAACTAGAACAAAAAATTTTGCAATTTGTATGGAAACACAAAAGACCCCGAATAGCCAAAGCAATCTTGAGAACGAAAGAAGGAACTGGAGGAATCAGGCTCCCTGACTTCAGACTATAATACAAAGCTACAGTTATCAAGACGGTATGGTACTGGCACAAAAACAGAAAGATAGATCAATGGAACAGGATAAAAAGCCCAGAGATAAACCCATGCACATATGGACACCTTATCTTTGATAAAGGTGGCAGGAATGTACAGTGGAGAAAGGACAGCCTCTTCAATAAGTGGTGCTGGGAAAACTGGACAGGTACATGTAAAAGTATGAGATTAGATCACTCCCTAACACCATACACAAAAATAAGCTCAAAATGGATTAAAGACCTAAATGTAAGGCCATAAACTATCAAACTCTTAGAGGAAAACATAGGCAGAACACTCTATGACATAAATCACAGCAAGATCCTTTCTGACCCACCTCCTAGAGCAATGGAAATAAACACAAAAATAAGAAAAATGGGACCTAATGAAACTTCAAAGCTTTTGCACAGCAAAGGAGACCATAAATTAGACCAAAAGACAACCCTCAGAATGGGAGAAAATATTTGCTAATGAAGCAACTGACAAAGGATTAATCTCCAAAATTTATAAGCAGCTCATGCAGCTCAATAACAAAAACACAAACAACCCAATCCAAAAATGGGTAGAAGACCTAAATAAACATTTCTCCAACGAAGATATACAGATTGCCAACAAACACATGAAAGAATGCTGAACATCATTAATCATTAGATAAATACAAATCAAACTTCAATGAGATATCATCTCACTGGTCAGACTGGCCATCATCAAAAGATCTACAAACAATAAATGCTGGAGAGGGTGTGGAGAAAAGGGAACACTCTTGCACTGCTGGTGGGAATGTGAATTGGTAGAGCCACTATGGAGAACAGTATGGAGGTTCCTTTAAGAACTATAAATAGAACTACCATATGACCCAGCAATCCCAGTACTGGGCGTATACCCTGAGAAAACCATAATTCAAAAAGTGTCATGTACCAAAATGTTCATTGCAGCTCTATTTACAATAGCCCAGAGATGGAAACAATGTAAATGTCCATCATTGGATGAATGGATAAAGAAGATGTGGCACATATATACAATGGAATATACTCAGCCATAAAAAGAAACTAAATTTAGCTATTTGTAATGAGGTGGATGGACCTAAAGTCTGTCATACAGAGTGAAGTAAGTCAGAAAGAGAAAGAAAAATACCGTATGCTAACACATATATATGGAATTTAAGAAAAAAAAATGTCATGAAGAACGTAGGGGTAAGACAGGAATGAAGACACAGAGCTACTAGAGAATCGACTTGAGGATATGTGGAGGGAGAAGGGTAAGCTTTGACTAAGTGAGAGAGTGGTATGTACATATATACACTACCAAATGTAAAATAGATAGCTAGTGGGAAGCAGCCACATAGCAGAGGGAGATCAGCTCGTGCTTTGTGACCACCTAGAGGGGTGGGATAGGGAGGGTGGGAGGGAGGGAGATGCAAGAGGGGAGAGATATGGGAACATATATACATATGTATAACTGATTCACTTTGTTATAAAGCAGAAACTAACACACCATTGTAAAGCAATTATACTCCAATAAAAATGTAAAAACAAGAGAGTGAATGAGAAAGGAATAATGCCTTACTTCCAGGCTTATCAAGGAATGATAATAACAATTCAGTTATTTTCTTCATTAATTAATTCATTTACAGCTATCTATTGACCATTTTTATATGTATTAATGTTTTCTCAAATATATATTTTAGTACCCGAAAACATTATGCTACATAAAAGTAGCAACAAAATTATTAACTCCAAAATCCACTTAGTACTTTCTCCTTTTATGTTTCCTGTACTTCTGACTATAAATAAGGGCTAACCCTTGTGGTGTTTAAATAGGTGTTAAATCAAATAGAATTACGTGATTTGCTTTGAATACTAAAATAAAAAGGAAAGTACAAAAAAGGGAAAAAAAGAAAAAGAAATAATTTAGGGCCAAATAAATGCCCTGTGCACATGGTACATCTCATACGATTTAAGAAATATTGACTCATGCCTTACCATGTATCAGGCATTATGTAAGGAACTAGGAAAAATGAGGTGGTTAAGAAATAGCCTTTACCCTTAAGATGTTCACAGTAGGAAGGGCAGATATTCAAAGAAATATGTTATTATATACTGTAATAAATATAATCATAGGAGCAAGTATAAAAAAGTGGGACATACAGAGAGTGTGACGAACATTATTGGGATTAGCAAAGGTTTCTGGAGAGGTGATAATTTCTGAGCCAAATATTGTGGGGCCAGTAGAAGTATTGCAATAAATGACTAATTGGCTATATGAGATAATTTTAGCTTATGAGAAATGGAATATTTATAAATGGAATGTTTCCTGCCATATCAATAAACAAAGGATGTCACAGTCATCAAGGATTGCAGCCCTCCAACGTGAGCCTGTGAACTCTGAGGAAACTCAGGGCTGAAAAGAGTACCTGCCATCTAGCAGCCATCAGACTACAGCCACTCCCTGCAGTGAGCCCTGAGGAAACTCAGGATATGAAAACACAGGATAAAGGCCCCAGATAGCTGAGGTGCATATCAAAGGAATGATTTCAGTAAGCCCAGACTCTTGCATCTTCCCATAAGTAGAAAGGCGCTAAATTCCTTTACTTGAGATATTTGGTTTTCTTTAATTAACAGTAATCTATTGATGTTCCCGGACTACCTGACTTTTGTTGCAAAACTCCTATACATACTAGCTCTTCCCCTCACCTCCTCGGAGCAGTTTCTCAGAGTTATCTGAAACGCTGTCTCCCCGGCTGCAGTCTTTATTTTGCCTCAAATAAAACTTAACTCACAACTATCACATTGTGCATTTTTTTAAGTCAACACTTACAAATTTTCACAAAAAAATTCCAAGATAAATGAAATGGAAATAAATAGAATCATAGAATATAATCACACTTTCTCATCTTTGATTATTCTACTATAGCATCTGAGTTCTCCTGGCTGTGTTATAGGTGACACTCATTTTGGAAACAACAGAAGAGAGCCCACTAGGTAAGTTTAAGCTTGGGCCTAAGCTCAGTCAACACTTAGGTTATTTTTCTACCAAGGATCCTATTTCATTGGACTTGGAAATAATGACTTGAGGAGGGCAAAGAACTCTCAAGTATACTGAAGGTTCTGCATAAGCTCAGATCTTTTTATTATCAACATTCCAGGCACCAATGGTACAATGGATGGCAAATGTAACTTATGTATTCAAACACAAATACACTGAAAAGATATGATTTTCTGCCTTCTTTAAAATTTTGGTAAACTAACAACAGTGGATTTACATGTTTTTGAGGGTAAGAAACAGCTGGATGGATTAGTAGCTGCTCACTTGAGGCAGAGTATGTATGCTTCACCTGACTGGTGTCATACATTGTGAGTCCCAGCTTGGCCCTTGAAGGCATTGAATTTAGATATTAAATACAAAATCATTCCAATTTTTGAAACTCCTCTCTTTCTCATTAATAGTATCAAATTTCAATAAATTTTAAATAACTTACTCTTTTTTGCTTGGCCAATTATATGCATTTCTATTCTGCCCTAATAGTGATTTAGACCTCATAACTCTCCAGAGCAAAAGCCTAAAAATTTATACCAAATTGATCATATTCCATAGGCTACTTGAGAGACAAAAGTGATTCCATGACCATTCTGAGGATTCTGAGTAATCTGTGGTTTCTAGTATTCTCTTCAGAAAGAAAAATGCTGAAAATCAGGTTATTTATACACTGTGGCTCAGGGCCATAGTGTTTTATCAGCAATCTTTGTGTTACTTATAAAAGCAATTTCTACTTTTCAGTGGCTTGCAGTGAATTTGAGCAAATATAAATTTATGTTGAACTTTGAGTTTCTAGAGGAAGAAATAAAGTAAAACTATCATAAAACAATAACCAATCTGTGGTATCAAAAATACTGACTTTGAACTCTGAACTAGAGCATGTAAGAGTAAAGTTATGAAAAGATAATATGTCTTCTTAATCCTGAAAAGACATCTGACTGGCAAAGCCATAAGCATGGGGAAAAAAAAATTGAAATAGCCACTTTTCATTCCCTTGTTGAACCTGAAGTCCAATTTTATGTTCTTCACCTAGCACCACAAGCCATTTTTCCTCAGGCTTGACCTCATTTTAATAGTTCAGATATTATATATTGTTATAGAACAGAGAACTGTGGTTGAGGGAGATTATGACTTGTCTATGGCAAATAGCAAAGTATAGTTTATAACATTTTTTGGTAATGATATTGTTGTTTAACTTATAAAAATCAGTTCTTTCCACTATCTCCTTTTGATATAAAAGTACTTTAACAAAAATTGCAAGAAAACACAAGTCTGTTTTTTTTTTAGCTTTGTTTGGTCATGCTAGCTAAATTAGATTAAAAGTTAAATCTAACTGTCAGGTTCCCGGGATCCAGGGACAACTACCCCGGGAGAACACATGGCGAGCCGCAGGCTGGTGCAACGTCATGCCAGCCTCTGCCACCGCAGGTTCGTCCCACACTCCGTGCCCCTCCCTCCCCCGGGCCTGAATGAGCCAGAGCCACCGAATCACCCGCTCCATTAACCCCATCCTCTCCGAGCGAAAAACAGATGCCCTCTGGCAACCTACACGCAGAGGTGGGGCCAAATTCAAAGCTGAGCCCCTGGGAGCTGTGAGAACAAAGAAGAGAAAGGGAAATCTCTCCCAGCAGCCTCAGAAGCAGCGGATTAAAGCTCCACAATCAACTTGATGTACCCTGCATCCGTGGAATACATGAATAGACAACAAATCATCCCAAATTGAGGAGGTGGACTTTGAGAGCAAGATTTATGATTTTTTTCCCCTTTTCCTCTTTTTGTGAGTGTGTATGTGTATCCTTCTTTGTGAGATTTTGTCTGTATAGCTTTGCTACCACAATTTGTCCTAGGGTTCTACCCGTCCTTTTTTTTTAATTTTTTTTCCTTAATAATTAATTTTAATAACTCTATTTTATTTTACTTTATTTTCCTTCCTTCCTTCTTTCTTTCTTTCTTCCTTCCTTCCTTTCTTTCTTTCTTTCTTGCTTTCTTCCTTTCTTCCTTTCTTTTCTTCCCTCCTTTACACAACAAATCATCCCAAATTGAGGAGGTGGACTTTGAGAGCAAGATTTATTATTTTTTTTCCCTTTTCCACTTTATGTAAGTGTGTAAGTGTATGCTTCTGTATGAGATTTTGTCTGTATAGCTTTGCTTCCACCATTTGTACTAAGGTTCTATCTATGCATTTCTTTTTAAATTTTTTTTCCTAATAATTATTTTTTAATTTAATAAATTTATTAATTTTACTCTATTTTATTTTACTATATCTTGCTTCTTTCTTTTTTCCTTCCTTCCCTCTTTTCTTCCTTACTTCCTTCCTCCCACCATCCCTCCCTCCCTCCCTCGTTCCTTCCTTTCTTTCATTCTTTCCTTCCTTCCTTCTTTCCTACTTTTCTTCTTTCTCCCTTCCTTCCTTCCTTCCTTCCTTCCCTCCTTTCTTTCTTTCTTCCTACTTCTACTAATTCTTTCTCTCTACCTTTTCTCCCTTTTATTCTGAGCTGTGTGGATGAAAGGCTCTTGGTGCTCCAGCCAGAAGTCAGTGCTGTGCCTCTGAGGTGGGAAAGCCAACTTCAGGACACTGGTCCACAAGAGACCTCCCAGCTCCACATAATATCAAATGGCGAAAATCTAGCAGAGATTTCCATCTCAACATAAGCACCCAACTTCATTCAATGACCAGGAAGCTACAGTGCTGGACACCCTATGCCAAACAACTAGCAAAAGAGGAATACAACCCCACACATAGCAGAGAGGCTGTCAAAAATCACAATAAGTCCACAGACACCCCAAAACACACCACCAGACGTGAACATGCCCACCAGAGAGACAAGATCCAGCCTCATCCACCAGAACACAACACTAGTCCCCTCCAACAGGAAGCCTACACAACCCACTGAACCAACTTTAGCCACTGGGGACAGACACCAAAAACAACGGGAACTACAAACCTGCAGCCTGCAAAAAGGAGACCCCAAACACAGTAAGATAAGCAAAATGAGAAGACAGAAAAACAAACTGCAGATTAAGGAGCAAGATAAAAACCCACCAGACCTAAAAAATGAAGAGGAAATAGGCAGTTTGCTTGAAAAATAATTCAGAATAATGATAGTAAAGATGACCAAAATCTTGGAAATAGAATAGACAAAATGCAAGAAATATTTAACAAGGACCTAGAAGAACTAAAGATGAAACAAACAATGATAAACAACAGCCATAAAAGGGGAAATCAACAGTAACACATTCAGAGTAGGGGACTTTAATAACACCCACTTTCACCAATGGACAGATCATCTATAATGAAAATAAATAAGGAAACACGGGCTTTAAATGATACATTAAACGAGATGGACTTAATTGATATTAATAGGACACTCCATCCAAAAACAATAGAATACACATTTTTCTCAAGTGCTCAAGGAACATTCTCCAGGATAGATCATATCTTGGGTCACAAATCATGTCTTAGTAAATTTAAGAAAATTGAAATTGTATCAAGTATCTTTTCTGACAACAACACTGAGACTAGATATCAACTACAGGAAAAGATCTGTAAAAATGCAAACATATGGAGGCTAAACAATACACTACTTAATAACGAAGTGATCACTCATGAAATCGAAGAGAAAATAAAGAATACCTAGAAACAAATGACAATGGAGACATGATGACCCAAAACCTATGGGATGCAGCAAAAGCAGTTCTAAGAGGGAAATTTATAGCAATACTAGCCCACCTTAAGGAACAGGAAACATCTTGAATAAACAACCTAACCTTGCACCTAAAGCAATTAGAGAAAGAAGAACCAAAAAAACCCAAAGTTACCAGAAGGAAAGAAATCATACAAATCAGATCAGAAATAAATGAAAAAGTAATGAAGGAAATGATAGCAAAGATCAATAAAACTAAAAGCTGGTTCTCTGAGAAGATAAACAAAATAGATAAACCATTAGCCAGACTCATCAGAGAAAAAGGGAGAAGATTCAAATCAATAGAATTAGATATGCAAAAGGAGAAGTAACAACTGACACTGCAGAAATAAAAAAGATCATGAGAGATTACTACAGGCAACTCTATGCCAATAAAATGGACAACCTGGAAGAAAGGGACAAATTCTTAGAAATGTACAACCTGCCAACACTGAATCAGGAAGAAATAGAAAATATGAACAGACCAATCACAAGCACTGAAATTGAAACTGCGATTAAAAATCTTCCAACAAATAAAATCCCAGGACCAGATGGCTTCACACGCAAATAATATCAAACATTTACAAAAGAGCTAACACCTATCCTTCTCAAACTCTTCCAAAATATAGCAGAGGGAGGAACACTCCTAAACTCATTCTACAAGGCCACCATCACCTTGATACCAAAACCAGACAAGGATGTCACAAAGAAAGAAAACTACAGGCCAATATCACTGATGAACATAGATGCAAAATCCTCAACAAAATACCAGCAAAAAGAATCCAACAGCATGTTAAAAGGATCATACACCATGATCAATTGACGTTTATTCCAGGAATGCAAGGATTCTTCAATATACACAAATCAATCAATGTGATAAACCATATTAACAAACTGAAGGAGAAAAAACATATGACCATCTCAATAGATGCAGAGAATGCTTTTGACAAAATTCAACACCCATTTATGATAAAAACCCTGCAGCAAGTAGGCAGAGAGGGAACTTTCCTCAACATAGTAAAGGCCATATATGACAAACACACAGCCAACATCATCCTCAATGGTGAAAAATTGAAAGCATTTCCACTAAGATCAGGAGCAAGACAAGGTTGTCCACTCTCACTGCTCTTATTCAATGTAGTTTTGGAAGTTTTAGCCACAGCAATCAGAGAAGAAAAGGAAATCAAAGGAATCCAAATCAGAAAAGAAGTAAAGCTGTCACTGTTTGCAGATGACATGATCCTATACATAGAGAATCCTAAAGATGTTATCAGAAAACTACTAGAGCTAAACAATGAATTTGATAAAGTTGCAGGATAAAAAATTAATGCACAGAAATCTCTGGTATTTCTATACACTAATGATGAAAAATCTGAAAGTGAAATCAGGAAAACACTCCCATTTACAATTGCAACAAGAAGAATAAAATATCTAGGAATAAACCTACTTAAGGAGACAAAATACCTGTATGCAGAAAATTATAAGACACTGATGAAAGAAAGTAAAGATGATACAAATAGATGGAGAGATATACCATGTTCTTGGATTGGAAGAATCAACATTGTGAAAATGACTCTACTACGCAAAACAATCTACGGATTCAATGCAATCCCTATCAAACTACCACTGACATTTTTCACAGAACTAGAACAAAAAAATTCACAATTTGTATGGAAACACAAAAGACCCCGAATAGCAAAAGCAATATTGAGAACGAAAAATGGAGCTGGGGGAATCAGGCTCTCTGACTTCAGACTATACTACAAAGCTACAGTAATCAAGCCAGTATGGAAGTGGCACAAAAACAGAACAATAGATCAAAGGAACAGGATAGAAAGACCAGAGATAAACCCACGCATATATGGTCACCTTATCTTTGAAAAAGGTGGCCGGAATGTACAGTGGAGAAAGGACAGCCTCTTCAATAAGTGTTGCTGTTAAAACTGGACAGGTACATTTAAAAGTATGAGATTAGATCACTCCCTAACACCATACACAAATATAAGCACAAAATGGATTAAAAACCTAAATGTAAGGCCAGAAACTGTCAAACTCTTAGAGGAAAACATAGACAGAACACTCTATGACATAAATCACAGCAAGATCCTTTTTGACCCACCTCCTAGAGAAATGGAAATAAACACAAATATAAACAAATGGGACCTAATGAAACTTCAGAGCTTTTGCACAGCAAAGGAAACCATAACCAAGACCAATAGACAACCCTCAGAATGGGAGGAAATCTTTTCAAATGAAGCAACTGACAAAGAATTAATTTCCAAAATTTACAAGCAGCTCATGCAGCTCAATAATAAAAAAAAAAAAACAGCCCATTCTAAAAATGGGCAGAAGTCCTAAATAGACATTTCTCTAAAGAAGATATACAGACTGCCAACAAACACATGAAAGAATGCTCAACATCATTAATCATCAGAGAAATGCAAATCAAAACTACAATGAGATATCATCTCACACCAGTCAGAATAGCCATCATCAAAAAATCTAGAAACAATAAATGCTGGAGAGGGTGTGGAGAAAAGGGAACACTCTTGCACTGCTGGTGCAAATGTGAATTGGTATAGTCACTATGGAAAACAGTATGGAGGTTCCTTAAATAACTCCAAATAGAACTACCATATGACCTAGCAATCCCACTACTGGGCATATACCCTGAGAAAACCACAATTCAAAAAGAGTCATGTACCAAAATGTTCATTGCAGCTCTATTTACAATAGCCTGGAGATGGAAACAGCCTATGTGCCCAGCTTCAGAAGAATAGATAAAGAAGATGTGGCACATATATACAATGGAATATTACTCAGCCATAATATGAAACGAAATTGAGCTATTTGTAATGAGGTGGATAGACCTAGAGTCTGTCATACAGAGTGAAGTAAATCAGAAAGAGAAAGACAAATACCGTATGCTAACACATATATATATATGGAATTTAAGAAAAAAATGTCATGAAGAACCTAGGGGTATGACAGGAATAAAGCCACAGACCTTCTAGAGAACGGACTTGAGGATATGGGGAGGGGGAAGGGTGAGCTGTGACAAAGCGAGAGAGAGGCATGGACATATATACACTACCAAACGTAAGGTAGATAGCTAGTGGGAAGCAGCCGCATAGCACAGGGAGATCAGCTCAGTGCTTTGTGTGCTTTGTGACTGCCTGGAGGTGTGGGATAGGGAGGTTGGGAGGGAGGGAGACGCAAGATGAAAGAGATATGGGATCATATGTATATGTATAACTCGTTCACTTTGTTATAAAGCAGAAACTAACACACCATTGTAAAGCAATTATACCCCAATAATGATGTTAAAAAAAAAAAAAGGTTAAATCTAGAATAGTATATCCCACAAAGTTCTATGGTAGTTTTTTGTAGCTACTTTGGTAGCTATCAATAGGAGTTTGATGATGAATAGAATCAATAATCTAAGGAGTTGTGAAAAGCTAGGTTCAATTTAGTGTTAAGTACCTAGGTCTTAAAAGCCTTTATTATGTAAATAAGCACTGTTAACATTTAAGAGGAGAATAATGCTTCTTCTTCTAATTACTATTAATATTATTATATTGATAGACCGAAAGTTGCCTATGTAGTTCAGCTTTGGAAATATTGCATTCAAATTTTGTTTCCTTTGTTCTATCTACTTTTAAATGTTTTTTAATCACCCATTTTTAACGTTTACAATATCTCTTTCCCCCCAAGAAAAATGTGTCTATCTTCTTCAGCAGTTCACATTCTGTTTCATTAATAATGGCTAAAATAATTGGTGTGTAAATAGGCTCCAATGGAATGAGTTTAACCAGATTGATAATAATAATAATAACACCTAATATTTAATACTTGTGTGCTAAATACCAAGCACTAAAATAAGTGCTTATCATGAATTATTTAACTTAATTCTTACAACAACTCCAAGGAGTACATTTTATTACTCTCCCCGTTTTACCAATGAAGGTATTGATGCATAGAAAGGTGATGTCAATTTCTCATGGTAACACATTAAGTGCTTGAGTAGGTATGTGAACCTGGTAGTCTGATTTCATAGTTGTCACTCTTCATAACTTTTATATTGCCTCCCTCTTCAGATTTATCTATGAGGTTCCTCTCTAGCTTACTCATTCCTTAACATGCCATCACTTTGTAAAATGGCTTGCTCTTTCTTTTCATGGATCCCCAAGTAATTCAGGAGTTGTTTGTATGGTAGCTTTATATAAACATGTCTCTTTAAAAGGTCTATACCAAGTAGAATGGCATTATGAATATCTGCCCCATGACAGTGACAGAAAAGAAGGATTTATTTTAATAACTTATCCTACATGATATGATATCTGGTTGGTACCTAATTTTAGTGGCTTTTCTTGACATCAAGTTTCCTATCTATGAATAAAGATCATATTTGTCTCCCAGCTGTTACCTTTTTCTATCACAATTCTGATTATATATATGTAAAGGATAATGTGTTAAGAGTGGAAAAGTAGCTCCTATTTATTGCCGATCAACTAACAATAAAAGAATTAGTCTCAGTTACACATCCATTGTAATTTATAATACTAAGTGAGAGAATTTGTTTTAATTAAGGATCTTAGTGTCCTCAAGTAAGTGATATTGTTTCCATGTTTCAGTTTCTAGGAGGTACACAGCTGTTGTTCAGATCATAGTTCACAGCAAGTCATATACACTTTTAAACAGAATCTTAATTATGCTAATTTTTTTCAATTAAGTCTTAAACTTCATTTTAGCAAATACTTAACTTATATGTGTGACTGTGTGTTTGTATCAAATTTGTTTAAATCATTGTTGAATTCTAGTAGACTTGAAATACAGTACTTTTAAATATAGCTTCACCTTGAAGAATGAGAAAGGCAAAGTTGCCAAGGAGTTCCTTAAATACCTTGCAACTCCTTTTAAAGATATTTTTAAATGCAAGAAAAACTTACATATCATATGATAGTTTCAGCTGGGGCAACATTCACATTGAGATAACAAAAATAGCAATACAAATAAGATCAAGATTTCAATAATCTTACACATGACAATTGATATTCTGGACTACTGGATAATAAAATATGGAGAAAAATATAGAGTATCAAAAGTAGAAGAGTAAAAAGTGCATCATTCCCCTTATAACTGATATAAGTGAAAAATAAATAAGTGAAATATATGTTAGTATCTACATTAGATTATGAAAAATATTAATTTCTATTTTTAGCACAATTGTATTTAATGTTCACAGAATCAGATGCATGTCCTCTTCATAAGTTCTGTCCTATGTCAGATAAGCTGCTGGGACATGTACTTACTTGGTGGGCTCTGTTTTTTACTTCTAGTGTACAGAGTATATTCTAAAAATGCAGAGTAGAGCACTGTCTGGGAGGAACCTCATGAGATGATGTACTATGTTTCTCTACTGACAAGTGGTGTTCTACCCCAATTATTCTGGGCTAGCTTTAAAAAATATATGCAAGTACTCTGTTAACTAAGCAGTGCATCCCAGTGTTTAAAACTCTGGGTCTACCCTAAATTATTCCCACTATATTTTCACATACTACCCATTAAAACCCAAAAGCAACTCATTCTTCCCCAAGTTGGTTCTACCTGGTTCCTTTAGCTTTTCTCCTAGGAGATATCACTGGAAATCTTACTTTTTGTTAAAATCGTAAAAGCAGTTTGGGACTCCAGTTGTACATTAAAATAATGGTCAAGTTATGAGATAAAAATCCAAAGAACTCTATCATCTCCAATGGGGAAAACTAATTTATAAATACTAAAATGATTTCCCCCAAATAAACAGACAAAAGAGCTACCCAGAGGCATTTAAGATTTGATGTGGCTTCCTTAAATAATAAAGCTGCCACCAGCCTTCCTGCCTCAGAAGTCAATATTGATATTGATATTGAACATGATTTTCAAAATATGAAGACTCAAGTCAATTATGATGACAGATAGTAATCTGTTGGCTGATCTGATTACTTCTGACCTTTTAAAAGCTACAGAGAGCCAAAATGGCCTAAAAGAAGAGAACATGCATACACTACATAAATCTAGAATGCCATATGTGAGCTATAGTCAAGAACATATATAATGTTAACAAATATCTGACAAGGCTTACAGCAAATAATTTCTTGGATGATTTGGCATCATAAAAACCTGTCATTTATTATAGCTGAGCCGTGACAAGACATAAACTTGGTTAATTTTATATCAATACATCATATGAGAATCATGGCAAATTATAGTTCATTTTCAAATTTAGGAGCCACTGTCCAAAATAACCATTACTTTCACTCCTGTGAACCTTGGTCAAAAGCTTTAAAACTAGATTGATTTTTCTGTAAGCAGATGTTTAATACCATTTAAGGGCATTGCTTTTTGGTAAAAAGGAAATAGAAATGTAGATTTGTCATAGCTCAATTAGTTTTTCAATCCAATTTCATCAAGATGTTAATATTTGGAAGAAATAACTCTCCAAACACAAAACCAAAATAAGTTTGCAATATGTAGTTAAGGTTTTGATTAATGGGCCTTTTGCATTGCAAAATAGTTAGAATTGGAGTAGCTGATTGATACAATTACACATTAATAGTTGTCACCACATCGTACATTAGGTTCTTATAAAGAGCTAAATATATTTCTAAATAAGATGAATTAAATTTAAATACATCACATTTGCCATTTTGTCAATCTTTATTATGTACTTCACTAACAGACTTCCTTGCTAAATTGAAAGATCAAAATTTTCCCAGCTATATTAACAGTGTAAATAAATTTGAGGAGAAACTGGTCTTCAAAGTGAGCCTAGCTGACCATCTAGTATGAGCAAGGAAATGATAGTGGGGATTGAACCTAGAATATTTTATGCAAATCATACAGCGTGGGACAAACATACCATCACACAGATCTAGCTGAATGTCGCAAAAGTTAAGAAATCCCAGGCTTTCCCTTAAACAGACACTGGAAACTTCCTCAATTTTCCTGCAGGTTTGTCTCCCTAGGGTTCTCTCTTTTTCGAATTGGACACACACACAGACACACTCACACAACATTTATTTCCTTGAGCATAATCATTTTACCCCAGTAGAATTACAGTCTCACTTGTTTCTCTTAAGACAATGGTTCTTTATCTTTTTATGTCACATATGCCTTTGAGAATCTGAAAAAAATCGACTGAACCTTCCGTGGAAAAACATTGCTCTCTTCTCCTGAAAAAAATGCAAACAATTTACAGAGGTTCACAGATTCCTGGAAGCTCTCCCAGGGTTCTGAGGTAAAATTCCTTATGCAGATGGTATCCCCTTAAGTTTTCCAGAAAAATCAAAGAGCTTATGCAGTAAGTCTCCATGACTACAGGTGCAGGTCAGTACTGACTCATTTTTGTCTCAAGATTTTTCTTCTTTACTGAGATTTTAATTCAGATAACTCACTGATGAGAACATGGGTCAAATTAGTCATTCTCAAGTTATCCACCATGCAGTAAAAAGCTTATATATATATTTTTTTATATATATATATACACACATATACATATATAGCATTTATAAAGATCATATACTCACATGAGTATATGTGTATATAAGTCCAACAGTCATAATTAACAACTTTCCCATGACAGTCCATATTTTTTATAAATCACAATTGAAAATCATTGTTTCTATTCTCATATTAAACATAAGCTTGCAGAGAGTTTATATTTTAAACTTCTCAGAGAAAACACCTTTTTTTCTCTGAGAATAAGAAACATATAGTGTATATACACATATACAGTTATATATTAATGTGATTCATCTGAAATGTTTCAGTATACAAAGATGTTCAACTGTAGTTCACTAATATCTTTGTATAAAGAAGGTTTAGACTAAGTAATTATTATTTAAATGAACATCAATTAAAATATTCAGTTTTAAAAGTTTATTACTGGATGTTTTAAAGACTGCACAGTCACTAGACGTCTCCTTTGCAAGAACATAGAGAGGCCCGCATTAACAAAAAATATGAAATAAATGCGGGAAATGTAGTAGTCAGCATGGGCAGAACTCCAGTGTATTTTAGAGACAAAAATATTCATATTCATTTCACATGCTCTGTTAATAAAAGTTTTATTTTTTCCTCTCCTGAATAAAGAAGAAGCAACTGAAGAAGAAAATAACAAACACCAGAGTTCTCAATCATGTCTGGGCCCATAGCAAACAGAATCACAAAGGAAATATACTTGTGGGAATTGTGAGGCTATTAATAAAAGATCCAATGCTACCAGGACTCAAAATACATTTTTCTCTCTCCAAAAGAGCAAAGATATCACAGAGAAGGCTTTAATTCTGTATATCTGAATAGCTCTGAGCAGTAAAGAACCATTAGTTAATGACTGCAGTACAGGAAAATGAGGATAAGTAGACAGAAGAAAGGGACACCTGCTGGGAAGAGACAAACATCATTTTTGAAGATACTGTGTTCATTATATATCATCCACTGATTCCCTTTCCATTTGCTCCTTCTAGTAGAAATATGCTTCAGAAGAGGGAGATGATAATGATAACCAATTTTATGAATAATATTTTCTTCAAGGAACAGACAACTTAAAAAATTGCTCAAGATGTTAATGTACAGTGAATGGCTATTAGTATTTACTCATTAATTGTTGTTATGAAATTCAAGGACATAGGAATGGTGGGTTAAGCAAATGTCCTGGCCATTGCAAGATCTCTAGATATTTTTAGTTCAAACTTGAAGAAATGCAGGGGATTTTTCCTTTCATGCTTCTATCATCCCTTCAGTTGTGGGCCTTTGAAGGAGGAGTTGTACATACAAGAATGAGTTAGAATGGATTTGAGTAGAGTCCCGAATAAGTGTCATAACAGCTTATGGATTGATGGATGACATTCTAGCTGGCATAGAATGATGGTCTTCACCAGATGGTAAAGAGAAAGTTAACTGGGCACTGGCTTTCACATCACTTCCTGCTGTGAGAGATGCTTGATCCTGTGAAAGCTAAAAGTCTCTTAAGATTTCCCTTTATTTTCTATGTGGCACTTTCACACTTTCCCCTTTTGTAGCTCCTGGTATCTTTCATATTGTTTGAATATGAGAAAAGTTGCCTTATATGCAAGTTGTGTATATAATATGCATGTGATAAATATGCATTCATTTTTTTTCTATTTGACCTCCTAGACAAGTGGTATTTGAACTTCATGATCAAATATCTTCTTTTAATTAATAAGGGAGAGAACTGATTTATATTTCAAAATAGTACGTTACCATGCATTATTTATTTATTAAACAATTTATCGGGCTTTTACTATGCATCAGGCACAGCACTTAACACTAGAGACATCAAAGTGGATGATGCATAGACCTTCTCCTGAAGAACCTCATGGCTCTGAGGGAGAGATACAAATGCAATGTATCAAATGCATCGAATTAATTTGGACGCTATTTGTATAAGTGAACAACATTCATTGAGAGCCATAAGAAGGAACTGATGAGAAAAGACTTTGTAGACTAGGTAGCCTATGAGATAATTCTTCAAAGATGATTGTGTGTCTGCACCTTATAGATGATGTGCAAAAGAGCATTCTAGGTTGAGAAATCAGAGTTTGAGTATGGTTTTCATTGAGGCTGCTCTCATATATTCCAGATTCCTCCTTAGAGACCCATGGCAGAGGTTAACTTCCTTACTTCAGTTGATAATAAAAGTGGCAGTTACCTTTTTTGGGTAATTCCTCATGAAATGAAGTGACTGGTGTGAATTCCAGGTGGAAATCTTAAGAGCTAGGTTTTAATTTTCCATGTTGTTTTTACCTCTGCCATGATGACCAGAAATTCTCTAGATAAGGTTTCAGAGTGAAGGTGCAAGAAGCAGACTTCCTAACTAACCTGCCATTGACATATTGCATAAGTAGAAAGTAAACTTTGTTTTTATGAGACACTAAGATTTCGAGGTTGGTTGTTACTACTGTGTACTCTAGCTACAATGAGCCAAATTTTGGAGAACAGAAGTGGTAGTGTATATCTGGAGGGATAGGCAGGAGATAGATCATCAATGAGTGTTATTACATGTCCTACTAAGGAATTTGAATTTTGTCCAACGGAAAATAGCAATCAGTGAAAGTGCTTTAAGGAAAGGGATAATGTTCAGATTTGCATTTTTGGAAAGGTCAACTCTGATGATAATGAAAAATAGATTCAATTGACCAAGACTAGCTGCAGGGATCTGTTAAGGAGGCTGTTTCGAAAGTTCAAGCAAAATATGATAAGCATCTGAAGTAAGGCAATCACAGAAGAATTTGAGAGGAATAATTTTGAGAAATCTTTAGGAGGTAAAATAGGAAACTCTTCTCAACTTGTGGCACAGAACAGATAAAGTTTGTGGATATTATCACAACATCCAGGTAGAAATATCCAGGTAGTGAGAGTTGGGTACTTTGGAGAGAAGGCTAACCTAGAGATAAATATTTGAGAGTATTTGGATATCCATGGAAGTTGTAACCATGGGCAGAGATTAGATTGTCTGGTGAGACCATATAAATAGGAAGAAAACAATAATATGACCCTAGATGTCAATAATATTTTTATGGTTTCAAAAGGGAGGGGAAATAGAAAAGAAGAATATGAAAAATAAATGGTCATAGAATTGGGATGAAGACTAATAGAACTATGTTACAGGAGTCCATGGGAGTGGGACATTAAAGACACAAATAGGGCTTCCCTGGTGACGCAGTGGTTGAGAGTCCGCCTGCCAATGCAGGGGACATGGACTCATGCCCCGGTCTGGGAAGATCCCACATGCCGCGGAGCGGCTGGGCCCGTGAGCCATGGCCGCTGAGCCTGCGCATCCGGAGCCTGTGTTCTGCAACGGGAGAGGCCACAACAGTGAGACGCCCGCATACCGCAAAAAAAAAAAAAAAAAAAAAAAAAAAAAAGACACAAATAGCTAGATCAAATAAGATGAAGATTAAGAGTCTATTAGGTGATTGCTGTTGGCTTTTACCATTGGACTTTCAGAAAAGTGGTGGTGGAAGCCTTGAGTGTTTTAAAGAGTGGTTGGCAGATGAAGAGATTACATTTCAGAGGAATTTTTTTTTTAATGAAAACATATTTAGTTCACTAAAGAATAAACCAATCATGAGGGGAAAGTTGATCGTGCCAGATAAAGAGATTGTAACTGATAGTGTAGTCTGGAATTAGATGAGACTGTAAGGGATGGTATCAAGAACACAGGTGGAAGGTTTTACTTTAGAAACAAAGGTCTCTTCCTTTGAAAATAAAGAAAACGTGGAGGTAGTCAGAAGCTATAGATAAGTTGTTGTTGTAGATGTAGGATATTGAGGTTGTTCATACTGTATAGACTCAGTTTTCTCAGTAAATTCGAAGGCAGCCTTAATTTATTGAGAGAGAGATGGTAGAGGATTTTATGGCTGAAGTGAAACATAAAAATTAGGAATAGATATTGCAGAGATTCAAAGAAACTGACCAGGAACATGTTTGAGAATTCCTGAGTGATGCTGAAATCTCAAATGAAATAAGCTTACAAATGTCTGGTTACTTAAAAACATAATTTTGCTATTTTCTTCTGCAGCCTCCTGTAACCTTAGTATATTAATTGAAGAAGTGATTGTTTAGATTAATCCAATGTTTGGGGCTTGTTGTAAAAACAAGGGCTAAGGGCATTGAGGGTGCTGGCAAAGGAGGGATTGTCATGATGCATCATGAAGGCTGTATAGCATATGGAAGAAAGTGAAGCAATGGAGGAATGATTCACTGGGAAATAAATTATGGGGTAAAAGTATTTCCAGATTCTCAACTTCTATATGCACTCCTTTTCTAAAATAGATCTGCCTGAGAAAGTAACTAATAACTGGTTCTTTCTTCCTAAGCTCTTCTTTCACTAAAGTTCTATGCTATAAAAAAAGGAGTACCCTCATCCATTCAAATATTATTAAGGTGCTTTCCCCACAGTATAAATAATCTAGGCAACACAGAAAGGGGTAGTTTTAAAGGAAAGATCATCTAACGTCCAAAGTAAATTTAGGGGGAAAAATACTGAAGGGAACTATGCTTTGATTCAGCTAAGGCAATGGTTCTCACTTGTGGGTGATTTTTGCCCCCCAGAAGATAAATGGAAATGTCAGGGGACATTCTGGGTTGTCACAACTGGGAGGAAGGGTGCTACTGGCATTTAGTGGATAGAGGGTAGGCACGCTGGTAGACAATCCAACAATACAAAGGAGAGCCTCCCCACAACTAAGAATTATTTGGCTGAAAACGTAAGTAGTGCTGAGGGTGAGAAACAATGATCCAGGGCACAAACTCAAGGAAAGAACTATAATTCAGAAATTAGAAGACTGCCACATGAACATGTATGAATACATTTATTTAAATTTAAAAATATTTCAGACTTTTTCTGACAAAGTAATTCTGAATTAGCTGATTGATTTGACACTAAGAACTATATTTGTCAATTAATTTGTATGACAAACATGTATAAAGTGAAGGAGTTTTAACTGCAACTCCAAGTTTTTACAAGAAAATATACTTCAATCACATATATAATATAAAATTTATTGGAAAACTTTTTTAGTATCTATTTAAACTTATGATACAACAATCTTGAGGTGTCAACTTTAATATGCCACAAGGCAGATAGTTTTTTTCAAAAAAATTTTTAGGAATTATGAAGCCAAAATTTTGAAGATCACCAATTTAGACAATCTGAGGCAGATCAGTCAATCTGAGGAATTCCACAACTGTCTTCTGATAATATAACCCCAAAATAAAACCCATAAAAATTGATTCAAACCTTATACTTCTTATTATGAAATACATTTTTAAGTTCTCCCAACCTAGTGCTTAGTTTGCAAATATGCATTAATCTACACTATTTTAATTTCCCTAGTGCTCACCTTCCTATCTTTACCTTTACAGCTAAACTTCTTAAAAGAAAGTTATACTTACTTTATCTTGCCTCCTTTTTTTACCTTCAATTCACTCCTTAAGCCATTAGAAACCATCCTTTTATTTTTTAAATAAATTTCTTCATTAAAGTTTAAATTTTATACAGAAAAGCATACAAATTCTGAGTAAAAGTTTGATGAATTACATATCCACATAACTACCATTATGTCTTTCCCATCCTCTACCGTAAAATTAGCTACTTTTTCGAGTTCTGTGACAGGAGACTAATTTTGTCTGCTGTTAAACTTTATATAGATGGAAGCCTACAGTGTGAATTATTTTGTGTCTGGATTCCTTTTCTCATATTATAATTTTGAGATCGATCTATGTTTTTTTTTTCCAGTGATAGTAGTTTATTTATATTATTCTATTCTGTGCATATGCTGCAATGTATTTATTCTATAGTAATCTATTTATCTACTCATTTGGGTTGTTTCCAGTTTTAGGCTAATATGAATACTGCTACAAAAAATATTTATGTATCTGTCTTTTGGTTAACAGGTGGGTACATTTCTGTTTGAGTATATATCTAGGAATGAAATTACTAGGAGTGATATACATATGTTAAGCTTTAATAGCTACTGTAAAACAGTTTTGTACAATGGTTATACAAATTGTGCATCCCATCACAAGTAAATATACCTGGGTGAGGGAATATAGTATTATCTTATTATGGTTTTAAATTAAATTTCCATGATTTCTAATTAGATTGAGGTCCTTTTAATGTGTTTTTATAAGGCATTAAGATATTCTTTTTAAAAAAGTAGTTGTTTATGTCATTTGTTCATTTTTCTAGTAGGCTGTCTAATTTTCTCAAGTCATCTGTACGAGTTTTTTTTTTATATGTTCTGGATATGAGTCTTTCATTGGTCACATTTGTAGCAAATTAATCTTTCCCACTTAAAGAGTTTTTCTTCTTAAATGTGTCTTTGATGAACAGTCTTCAATTTGATGAAGTCCAACATATACGTCATGGTTTGAGTTTTATCATTCCTGTTAAAATATTTGCCTACCGCAGAGTCATGAAAATATTCTCCTTAGTTATCTGGAAACTTATTTTTTACCTTATATGGTTACATCTAAAATCGATCTGGAATTGATTTTTGTGAATCATGTGAAGTACGGTCAATGTTCCGTTTTTCCCATATGGTATCCTATTGATCTATTTATTGAAAAGAACATTGTTTCAGCACTGATGTCTCATGTCACTTTTGTCCCAATCAAGTGCTCATATGGGACTGGATCTATCTCTGTACTTTTATAATGTTCCATTGCTCTATTTTTCTATCCCTGTGCCAGTACCACACTTTTAATTACTGAAACTGTACAATGAATCTTGATATTTGATAGTGTAAATTCTCCAAATATGTTTCTATTTTCAAGATTATTTTAGCTAGCTTGGCTCTTTTTCTTTCCACATATATTATTGATTCAACTTGAAAATTTCTAAAAATAAGCCACCTTCTGGGATTTCTTTTGGAACGGCGTTGAATCTATAGATCAATTTGAGGATAATGTACAGCTTTATAATACTGAGCTTCTCATCTCATAAACAATATACATCCCTTTAATTTGGATCTTTATTTTTTTCAGTATTTTATAGTTTACTTTGATCTTGTTTGTAAGGTGAGTTTACCTAGGATATTGTCAACTTTATCTTAATTTTCACATTTATCATCTAAAATTAGTTATAATATTTCTGAAGTACAAAC
The DNA here is from genome assembly GCF_039906515.1 of Pseudorca crassidens. Taxonomy (NCBI): domain Eukaryota; kingdom Metazoa; phylum Chordata; class Mammalia; order Artiodactyla; family Delphinidae; genus Pseudorca; species Pseudorca crassidens. The sequence goes on along the minus strand of NC_090317.1, from coordinate 56,381,916 downwards.
TGAGATCTCATTTTTATTTCAATATTAACAATTGGTGCTTTCTTTCTTTTTCCTTAATTGGTTTTGCCAAGGATTTCCCAATATTATTATATTTCAAAGACCCAACTTTGGCTTTCTTGAGACTCATGCTCCATTTACTCCTCAGGGAGAAACTGGGAGTTGGGTGTTCCCTCTCAATTGTAGGATGCTGTGCTGGGTGTGAGGGTTATGGCTAGACTGTGTCTCAGTCTTTCCTACTCCTTTCCTGGTGGGTATTTTATCACTTGTTCACTGTGTAGGAGTCACTCAACTAGTTTATGGTATTAATTCAGAGGGAATTGATCTATGTGTAGCTGTATATTTGGTGTGTCTGTGGGAGAAGGGTAAGTCAGAAGCCTCCTATCCCACCATCTTGGTAATGTCCTCATAGAGCACTTTCACTGTCCTAAAAATTCTCTGTGCTCTGCCAATTCATCTCCCCCCTCCAGGCCCTGGCAACCACTGATCATTTTCACTATCTCCACAGTTTTGCCTTTTCTAGAATGTCATATAGTTGGATCAGTGTATGTAGCTTTTTCAGATTATCTTTTATCTCAGTAATATGCATTTAATGTTCCTTCATGTCTTTTCATGGCTTGATAAGTCATTTGTTTTTTATCTCTGAAAAATATTTTATTGCCTGGATGTGCCATAGTTTATTTATTAATTTACATACTGAAGGACTTTTTGTTTGCCTCCATATTTTAGAAATTAAGAACAAAGCTGCTATAAACATCCATGTGTAGATTTTTTTTGTGGACATAGTTTTCAACTCTTTGGGGTAAATACCAAGGAGCCCAATTGCTGGACTGTATGTTAAGAGTATGTTTAACTTTATAAGAAACCTCCATACTGTCTTCCAAAGTGGCTATATCATTTTGCATTCCCATAAGCAATTACCAAGTTAATTTTTTTATAATTCCAGTTTGCTGCTAAGTATTGCATTCTGTAGTCTAATTTCCTTTTTTTTCCTTAGTCCATTCATTCATTTAGTCAACAAATACTCAACATCTACATACTAAGCACTATGGTTTACACTGCAGATACAATTTTGAACTAGACAGAAATGGTCCCTAATCCCCTAGAGTACAAACCATATTGACTGAACAGAGTATGTGATATTTTTTTGGACACTGGCAAGTAAAAATGTTTTGAAACAAAGCTATTATTTAATAGTCATTTTTCCTAATGATTATCTAATTTATAAATATAACTCAGAAAATCTAATATTAATATATCTACCTCAGTGTCTTTCTCCTTTTTATTATTTTTAAATCTTTAAAAAGTTTATACAATTTTTAAAGGTTACTTTCCATTTACAGTTATTATAAAATATTGGCTATATTCCCCTTTTTGTACAATATTTGAGCCTATCTTGCACACAATAATTTGTACCTCCCAGTCCCCCACACTTATTTGGCCCCTCTCCCTTTCCCAACTGGTAACCACTAGTTTGGTCTCTATATCTGTGAGTCTGTTTCTTTTTTGTTAATTCACTGGTTTGTTGTATTTTTTAGATTCCACATATAAGTGATATCATACGGTATTTGTCTTTCTCTGTCTGACTTATTTCACTTAGCATAATGCCCTCCAGGTTCACTCATGTTGCTGCAAATGGCAATTTTTTTTCTCTTTTATGGCTGTGTAGTAGTCCATTGTGTGTGTGTGTATATATATATACACACATATTCTTTATCTGTTCATTTGTTGACATACACTTAAGTTGTTTAAATATTTTGGCAATTGTAAATAAATGCTGCTATGAACATTGGGGAGCATGAATCTTTTTGAAATAGTGAATAGTGTTTTTGTTTTCTTTGAATATATGCCCAGGTGTGGAATTGCTGGGTCATATGCTAGGTCTATTTTTAATTTTTTGAGAACCCTCCATAGTGTTTTCCTCAGTGGTTGCACCAATTTAGATTCCTACCAACAGTATACAAGTTTACTGTGTTCTTGGATTGGAGGAATCAATATTGTTAAAATGACCATACTACCTAGAGTAAAGTACAGATTCAATGCAATCCTTATCAAAATACTAATGGCACTTTTCACAGAACTAGATTTGTATAGAAACACAAAAGTCCCCAAATAACCAAAACACCCTTGAGAAAGAACAGAGTTGGAGGAATCACGTTCCTTGACTTCAGACTGTACTGCAAAACTAGAGTAATCAAAGCAGTATGGCACTGGCACAAAAATAGACGCATAGGTCAATAGAACAGGATAGAGAGCATAGAAATAAACACTCGCACTTATGGTCAATTGATCTATGACAAAGGGGGCAAGAATATACAATGGAGAAAAGACAGTCTCTTTAATAAGTGGTGCTGGGATAGCTACATGAGAAAGAATGAAATTAGAACATTCTCTAACACCATATACAAAAACAAACTCATACAATCTAAATGTAAGATTGGATACTATAAAACTCCTTCAGGAAAACATAGGCAGAACATTATTTTCACATAAATCACAGCAACGTTATTTTGGATCCATTTCCTAAAGTAAAGAAAATAAAAGCAAAAATAAACAAATGGAACCTAACTAAACGTAAAAGCTTTTGCACAGCAAAGGAAATCATCAACAAAAAGAAAAGACAACCTACTGAAGGAAAGAAAATCTTCGCAAATGATATGACCAGTAAGTTATATACATATATAGGTATATATAAACATATATATAAACATATGTAACAACTCATACAACTCCACATCAACCCAGTTAAAAACTGGGAAGGAGAACTGAATAGATATATTTCCACAGAGGGAATGCAGTTGGCCAACAGGCATATGAAAAGATTCTCATCATCATTAATCCTCAGGGAAATGCAAATCAAAACAACAGTGAGGGGAGTACTTCCCAGAACTTCTGCTGCCAGTGTCCTTGTCCTCACTGTTAGCCACAGCCACACCCTAACTCTGCAGGAGACCCTCCAGCACTAGAGAGGCTGGGACCCTGAACATTCAGAGACAAGTATGGTGCCCCTAATTGTCCTATGCCATGTGGTTGAAAGGTTCTTGGTGCTGCAGCCAGGAGTCAGTGCTGTGCCTCTGAGGTAGGAGAGCCAATTTCAGGACACTGCTCCACAAGAGACCTCCCAGCTCCACATAATATCAAATGCCAAAAATCTGCCAGAGACCTCCATCTCAACACCAGCAGCCAGCTTCACTCAGCGACCAGAAATCTACAGTGCTGGACACCCTATGCCAATCAACTAGCAAGACAGGAACACAACCCCACCTATTAGAAGAGAGGCTGCCTAAAATCATAATAAGTCCATAGACACCCCAAAACACAGCAACAGACGTGGACTTGCCCACCAGAAAGACAAGATCCAGCCTCATCCACCAGAACACAGGCACTAGTCCCCTCCACCAGGAAGCCTACACAACCAACTGAACTAACCTTAGCCACTGGGGACAGACACCAAAAACAACGGGAGATACGAACCTGCAGCCTTCCAAAAGGAGACCTCAAACACAGTAAGATAAGCAAAATGAGAAGACAGAAAAACACACAGCAGTTGAAGGAGCAAGATAAAAGTCCACAGGTCCTAACAAATGAAGAGGAAATAGGCAGTCTACCTGAAAAAGATTTCAGAATAATGATAGTAAAGATGATCCAAAATGTTGGAAATAGAATAGACAAAATGAAAGAAACATTTAACAAGGACCTAGAAGAACTAAAGATGACACCAGCAATGATGAACAACAAAATAAACGAAATGAAAAAGACTCTAGATGGGATCAATAGCAGAATAACTGAGGCAGAAGAACGGATAAGTGACCTGGAAGATAAAATAGTGGAAATAACTACTGCAGAGCAGAATAAAGACAAAAGAATGAAAAGAACTGAGGACAGTCTCAAAGACCTCTGGGACAACATTAAATGCACCAACATTTGAATTATAGGGGTTCCAGAAGAAGAAGAGAAAACGAAAGGGACTGAGAAAATATTTGAAGAGATTATAGTTGAAAACCTCCCTAAGATTGGAAAGGAAATAGTTAATCAAGTCCAGGAAGCACAGAGAGTCCCATACAGGATAAATGCAAGGAGAATTATGCCAAGACACATATTAAACAAACTGACAAAAATTAAATACAAAGAAAGCATATTAAAAGCAGCAAGGGAAAAGCAACAAATAACACACAAGGGAATCCCCATAAGGTTAACAGCTGATCTTTCAGCAGAAACTCTGCAAGCCAGAAAGGAGTGGCAGGACATACTGAAAGTGATGAAGGAGAAAAAACTGCAACCAAGATTACTCTACACAGCAAGGATAACATTCAGATTTGAGGGGGAAATTAAAATTTTTACAGACAAGCAAAAGCTGAGAGAATTCAGCACCACCAAACCAGCTTTACAACAAATAACAAAGGAGCTTCTCTAAGCAAGAAAAACAAGAGAAGGAAAAGACCTTCAATAACGAACTCAAAACAATTAAGAAAATGTGAATAGGAACATACATATCGATAATTACCTAAAATGTAAATGGACTAAATGCTCCCACCAAAAGACACAGATTGGCTGAATGGATACAAAAACAAGACCAATATATATGCTGTATACAAGAGACCCACTTCAGACCTAGACACACATACAGACTGAAAGTAAGGGGATGGAAAAAGATATTCCATGCAAATGGCAACCAAAAGAAAGCTAGAGTAGCAATTCTCATATCAGACCAAATAGACTTTCAAATAAGGACTATTAGAAGAGACAAAGAAGGACACTACATATTGATCAAGGGATCAATCCAAGAAGAAGATATAACAATTGTAAATATTTATGCACCCAACATAAGAGCACCTCAATACATAAGGCAAATAGTAACAGCCATAAAAGGGAAAATCGACAGTAACACATTCAGAATAGGAGACTTTAACATCCCACTTTCACCAAAGGACAGATCATCCAAAATGAAAATAAATAAGGAAACACAAGCTTTAAATGATTCATTAAACAAGATAGACTTAATTGATATTTATAGGACATTCCATCCAAAAACAACAGAATACATATTTTTCTCAAGTGCTGATGGAACATTCTCCAGGATAGATCATATCTTGGATCACAAATCAAGCCTTGGTAAATTTAAGAAATTGAAATTGTATCAAGTATATTTTCCAGCCACAGTACTATGAGACTAGATACCAATTATAGGAAAAGATCTGTAAAAAATACAAACACATGGAGGCTAAACAATACATTACTTAAAAACGAAGTGACCACTGAAAAAATCAAAGAGGAAATCAAAAAATACCTAGAAACAAATGACAATGGAGACACGATGACCCGAAACCTATGGGAAGCAGCAAAAGCAGTCTGAGAGGGAAGTTTATGGCAATACAATCCTATCTTAAGAAAGAGGAAACATCTCAAATAAACAAACTAACCTTGCAACTAAATCAATTAGAGAAAGAAGAACAAAATAACCCCACAGTTAACAGAAGGAAAGAAATCATAAAAATCAGATCAGAAATAAATGAAAATGAAATGAAGGAAATGATAGCAAAGATCAATAAATCTAAAAGCTGGTTCTTTGAGAAGATAAACAAAATTGATAAACCGTTAGCCAGACTCATCAAGCAAAAAAGGGAGAACACTCAAATCAATAGAATTAGAAATGAAAAAGGAGAAGTAACAACTGACACTGCGGAAATAAAAAAGATCATGAGACATTACTACAAGCAACTCTATTCCAATAAAATGGACAATCTGGAAGAAATGGGCAAATTCTTAAAAATGCACAACCTGCCAAGACTGAATCAGGAAGAAATAGAAAATATGAACAGACCAATCACAAGCACTGAAATTGAAACTGCGATTAAAAATCTTCCAACAAACAAAAGCCCAGGACCAGATGGCTTTACAGGCAAATTCTACTAAATATTTAGAGAAGAGCTAACACCTATCCTTCTCAAACTCTTCCAAAATATAGCAGAGGGCAGAAAACACCGAAACTTATTCTACGAGGCCATCATCACCTTGATACCAAAACCAGACAGGGATGTAAAAAAGAAAGAAAACTACAAACCAATATCACTGATTAACAGAGATGCAAAAATCCTCAACAAAATACTAGCAAACAGAATCCAAGAGCACATTAAAAGGATTATACAGCATGATCAACAGGGGTTTATTCCAGGAATGCAAGGATTCTTCAATATACGCAAATCAATCAACGTGATACACAATATTAACAAATTGAAGGAGAAAAACCAAATGATCATCTCAATAGATGCAGAAAAAGATTTTGACAATATTCAACATCGATTTATGATAAAAACCCTGCAGAAAGTAGGCATAAGGGGAGCTTTCCTCAACATAATGAAGGCCATATATGACAAACCTACAGCCAACATCATCCTCAATTGTGAAAAACTGAAAGCATTTCCACTAAGATTAGGAACAAGACAAGGTTGCCCACTCTCACCACTCTTATTCAACATAGTTTTGGAAGTTTTAGCAACAGCAATCAGAGATGAAAAGGTAATAAAAGGAATCCAAATCAGAAAAGAAGAGGTAAAGCTGTCCCTGTTTGCAGATGACATGATATTGTACATAGAGAATCCTAAATATGCTACCAGAAAACTACTAGAGCAAATCAATGAATGTGGTAAAGTAGTAGGATACAAAATTAATGCACAGAAATCTCTGGAATTCCTATACACTAATGATGAAAAATCTCAATGTGAATTCAAGAAAACACTCCTATTTACCATGGCAACCAAAAGAATTTAATATCTAGGAATAAACCTACCTAAGGAGACAAAAGACGTGTATGCAGAAAATTATAAGACACTGATGCAAGAAATTAAAGATGATACAAATAGATGGAGAGATATACCATGTTCTTTGATTGGAAGAATCAACATCGGGAAAATGACTTTACTACCCAAAGCAATCTACAGATTCAATGCAATCCCTATCAAACTACCACTGGCATTTTTGACAGAAGTAGAACAAAAAATTCACAATTTGCACGGAAAAACAAAAGACCCTGAATAGACAAAGAAATCTTGAGAACGAAAAATGGAGCTGGGGGAATCAGGCTCCCTGACTTCAGACTATACTACAAAGCTACAGTAATCAAGACAGTAGGTTATTGGCACAAAATCAGAAAGGTAGATCAATGAAATAAGATAGAAAGCCCAGAGATAAACCCATGCACATATCGTCACCTTATCTTTGATAAAGGATGCAGGAAAGTACAGTGGAGAAAGGACAAGCTCTTCAACAAGTGGTGCTGGGAAAAGTGGACAGGTACATGTAAAAGCATGAGAATAGATCACTCCCTAACACCATACACAAAAATAAGCTCAAAATGAATTAAAGACGTAACTGTAAGGCCAGAAACTATCAAACTCTTAGAAGAAAACATAGGCAGAACACTCTATGACATAAATCACAGCAAGATCCTTTTTGAGCCACTTCCTAGAGAAATGGAAATAAAAAAATAAATAAACAAATGGGACCTAATGAAACTTAAAAGCTTTTGCACAGCAAAGGAAACCATAAACAAGACCAAAAGACAGGTCTCAGAATGGGAGAAAATATTTGCAAATGAAGCAACTGACAGGATTAATCTCCAAAATTTACAAGCAGCTCATGCAGCTCATCACAAAAAAACAAACAACCCAATCCAAAAATGGGCAGAGGACCTAAATAGACATTTCTCCAAAGAAGATATACAGACTGCCAACAAACACATGAAAGAATGCTCAACATCATTAATCATTAGAGAAATGCAAATCAAAAGTACAATGAGATATCATCTCACACCAGTCAGAATGGCCATCATGAAAAAATTTAGAAACAATATATGTTGGAGAGGGTGTGGAGAAAAGCAAACACTCTTGCACTGCTGGTGGGAATGTGAATTGGTACAGCCACTATGGAGAACAGTATGGAGGTTCCTTAGAAAACTACAAATAGAACTACCATATGACTCAGCAATCCCACTACTGGGCATATTCCCTGAGAAAACCATAATTCAAAAAGAGTCATGCACCAAAATATTCATTGCACCTCTATTTACAATAGCCCAGAGATGGAAACAACCTAAGTGTCTATCAACAGATGAATGGATAAAGAAGATGTGGCACATATATTCAATGGAATATTACTCAGCCATAAAAAGAAATGAAAGTGAGCTATTTGTGGTGAGGTGGATAGACCTAGAGTCTGTCATACAGAGTGAAGTAAGTCAGAAAGAGAAAGACAAATACCGTATGCTAACACATATATATGGAATTTAAGAAAATAAATGTCATGAAGAATGTAGGGGTAAGACAGGAATAAACACACAAACCTACCAGAGAATGGACTTGAGGATATGGGGAGCAGGAAGTGTAAGCTGTGACAAAGCGAGAGAGAGGCATGGACATGTATACACTACCAAACATAAGGTAGATAGCTAGTGGGAAGTGGCTGCATAGCACAGGGAGATCAGCTAGGTGTTTTGTGACTGCCTGGAGGGGTGGAATAGGGAGGGTGGGAGGGAGGGAGATGCAAGAGGGAAGAGATATGGGAACATATGTTTATGTATAGCTGATTCACTTTGTTATGAAGCAGAAACTAACACACCATTGTAAAGCAATTATTCTCCATTAAAGATAAAAAAAAAACAACAGTGAGATATTACCTCACACCTGTTAGAAAGGCTATCATCAAAAAGAACACAAGTAACAAATGTTGGTGAGTTTGTGGAGCTAAAGGAACCCTTAACCTCAGTTAGTTAGATTTAATAGGAGGAATTTCAAAATTTGGAGCAAGGCATTCCTTAGTTTACATCCTATCTTTGCTGTGTCATAGTTTTAATATATGGGAAGATTAATTAAACAAGTGAAACCTGTTTCCTGATGTATGAACCCTTATTTAATTTAATTTCTTAAACACATTAATCAAAGTAATTTTAGAGCTGATGTCTGATAACTCCGAAATCTTAATTTCCTATTGTTATTTCTACTCTTTTTTACTTGTTTTTTTAGACTTTTGGCCTAATCTGTAATTATGCCAGTCAAATTTTGATTGATATGAGACATTGTGCATAAAATATTGAGGAGATAATTTGATTTTCTAATGTTATATTCCTCCAAAGATGATATGCTTTTGCTATTGGCAAGAACTTACAGTGTGGACATATCACCTAATCCAAATATCCATTGAATTGTTTGGAAATCTTTATAAGATTTAGCTCATTTCTGGTTCACTATTACTCTTAGGGAATTTCCTCTCAAAAGATTCAGTGAGAACTCTGGAATGTTTACAAGGATCCTTCTTCCCTGTTAGTCCCTGTACACACATTTTTTGGTTTTGTTTTGTTTTCCAAGTTCTATTGGCCTGCCATAAGCTCTGCTCAGCTTCTTCACTCCTTGGTGCTCTCTTTCTTCAAGTCCATCAAGCCCATTTCTCTCTGCTTCTCTTCTCTCTGGGAGATTCATTCCTAACTAAATCTTTGCTGTAATAGAGCCTAGGATGCTTTCAATCTAAATCTTTAAAACATATTTTATTCATAGTTTCCAGTTGCTATTGGTGGGGAGATAGGTCTGCAACAAGCTGGTCCACCATTACTGGAGATGGAATTCACCAATGTCTCTCTGATCCATTCTTTTCAAAATTCTTCATTGCCTTGACCTTTGTTTCTCTTATTTTTTCTCTTTCTCTTCTATTTCCTTAACTAGTCACATATTGTTTTTATTATTAAGCTTATACTTAATTTTTTTCCAAGTTTCCTTCAGTTCTCCTCTCTTTTCATTTCATGAGCTCTTTCTGGAGTATCTCATCCACTCTTATGATTTGAACTTTCATTTATAAACTGATGGCTCTCAAATGTATGTTTCTAGTTCATAACTCTCTGATCTTTAAAACATGAGACCCAACTATGTAGAAAGATTTCCAGCTCCAACCAACACCTGTAGAGGCATCTCAAACCAAATGCATCATCTATCTCTCAAACATTCTCTCTGATGTACCTTCCTTAGCAAGGAATCTGTTGTAAGTTCCAAAAATGTGGTTATGATTCTATATCCCTCCCTGTCTATATGTCTCTTTTCAACTTGAGTTTGTAGCTCCTCTCATCAAGAGATGACATCTATTTCTCCACTGCTTGAAAAATACATTTGCTTTTTGATTTGCTTTGTGCAATAGAATGTGGCAAAAGGGGACATTGTGTTGGTTCTTCTGTATGTGTGTGTGTGTGTTTGTGTGTGTGTGTGTGTTAAGAACATATAACATGAGATCTACCCTCTTAACAAATCTTTAACTACACAATACAGTATTGTTCACTATACTGTATACATGTTGTACAATAGATCTCTAGAACTTATTCATCTTGCATAACTGAAACTTTATACTGTTTCAACAGTAACTCCATGTATTCCCCTCCCCCCCAGCCCCTATCAACCTCTACTCTGCTCTCTCTTTCTATGAGTTTAACTATTTTAGATACTCATATAACTGAAATCATGCAGTATTTTTCTTTCTCTGGCTGTCATCTCACTTAGCCTAATGCCCTCAAGATCCATCAGTGTCATTATTGCAAATGGCAGAATGTCGTTTTTACTCATTGCTTAATAGTATTCCATCATATATATAAAAACAAATATCTTCCAGATCCATTCATCCATTGATGAACCCTTAGGTCGTTTTCATACCTTGGCTGTTGTGAATATGCTACAATGAACAGAGGAGAGTGCATATAACTCTTTGAGATCCTGATTTCAATTTTTTTGGATATATACCCAGAAGTGGGATTGTGGGATCATATGGTAATTCTTAAGAGTAAGAAAAACAAGTAACCTAATTAAAAATGGGCAATGGACTTTAACAAACATTTCTACAATGAAGACACACAAATTGCCAACAGATATATGAAAAGATGCTCAACTTCACTAATCATCCAGGGTAATGCAAATCTAAACCACCACCTCACACATATTAAGATGGCTATTTAAAACAAAAATGTTAACAGGAGTTGGTGAGGATGTGGAGAATTTGGAACACTAGTACACCATTACTGGGAATGTAAAATGGTGCAGCCACCACAGAAAACAGTTGGGCAATTCCTCACAAAATTAAATATCATTCTGGTTCTGAGCTCAAGCTTAGGAAGTCATGCACATGTTTGCATTCCCTCTCTTTGAACTCTGGTGAGGCACCATGAGTTCCACCAGTTTAGCATGTTGGATAATGAGAGACATGGGCCCAGTCGTGTCTGTTGCTGCAACTCATATTTCTAATTCCCAGAATCACATCCACATAGATGATTAGCAACTGGTCACAAACATATAAGCGAGCATAAATGAGACCTGAAAAGCCCTCCAGCTGAACCCAGTTCAAGTCACTAACATGCAAAATTATGATAAATGGTTATCATGTAAGCCAATAATTCTTCTTTGTTATGAGGTAAAAACTAACTGATGGAATGCCTAAACTTGAAACTTTTAGAGTACTATTTATTACTCCCAACAGGAACCTCCAATCAATTTCCAAATTTTGTTGGTTTCACTACTGAATCATATCTCATCTGTAAATTACTTTTCTATTCATACAATCCTTCACTCTAAACCACTTCCATCAAATGAATGCTATATTCTAGTGACAGCACACTTTTTATCATATCCCAAAATACATCACACAAGTATTAGATTTTTCATCTTTTGGTATTTGTACTTATTTTTGAAACTCTACTCATTTATTAGTCTATATTGTAGATACCACTTTCCTTACCATGTCCTACAATGCTCTTTATGAATTGACTTTTTCTCTATTTCTATCCTCATCTCTTTCTACTCTCAACTGTGCTCTCTATACTACAACCACGCTGACTTCTAATGGTTCTTAGGATATTCCCAGCAATTTCTCACTATAGAAACTTTATACTTGCTATTCCTTTTGTCTGAAATGATTTTCCCTTAGGTCAACAGGGCTGGATTCTTCTTGTTTTTCAGGTCTCAGATCAGAAGCTACCTCCTAAAGGAAGACTTTCCTGACTAATCTATCTCAAGTAGGCTAATGTGGAAAATTGTATTACTTGGTCTTAATTACTTACTTCTCTACTCTTGCTGTGATTTCCTGTTGGTAGAGTATACTTCCCCACTCTACTGCTTTTGGTCTTGACCATGTGATTTAATTTAGTCAAGGGAACACAGCACATACCATGACCAATCAGAAACTTTAAATGAATTTTCATGGTTTGGCTCTACTCTCTTTGAGCCTGTTACCTGTACATTAAAAAAACAAAAACAAACAAACAAAAAAACCCAGCATGCCCAGGTGTGATACTCATTCAAAGCAGGTTCTAGAATGATAACACTTAATGTGACAAAAAATAAAGGTTATTATAAGCCACTGAGGTTTGGGGTTTTTTTTATTTCCATAGCAAAACTGACTATTACAACTCCTTATTTCATTATCATATATAAAAACACATGCTTTTCTTTATAGAATTTATCATAATTCCTAATATTTCCTAATTTCTTCTATTGACTTTTAAAAATATTTCCTCCCAAAACTGTAAGCTTTATAATGGTAAAATCCATGTATGTCTGTCTACTGATCAGAGAGACCCTTCAATAATTATTTTTTGAACCAATGAATGGATCCTTTAAGGTTCATCTCAAATAAATGTGGCCTTTTTAGATTTCTTTTATGTTACTCTTTGTCTCCCTGATTCTTTCTCCCACCCTTAATCATTATCTGCTTTTAAAGAGCAGATTGGGCTTCCCTGGTGGCGCAGTGGTTGAGAGTCCGCCTGCCGATGCAGGTGACACGGGTTTGTGCCCCGGTCCGGGAAGATCCCACATGCTGCGGAGCGGCTGGGCCCGTGAGCCATGGCCGCTGACCCTGTGCATCCAGAGCCTGTGCTCCGCAATGGGAGAGGCCACAACAGTGAGAGGCCTGTGTACCGCAAAAATAAAAACAATAAAGAGCAGATTATTTATTTTAAAAACCACTATATCATTAGACACAAATTTTAAGGTTTATGAGACAGTCACAGTTTCATAAAATTTTATCATTCTCAGCAAAGCAGTTTATTATATGCAGAACTAAAATTGATTTATTCTGTTTAAAAGTATTTTGCAATTCAGAAAAAAAATGTTTGTATGATTACATGTCCAGATTTTTGGTTTAGTAGCTATGGCCATAAATAAATATTAATGCATTTTGATCATTCAAAATTTTGGCTTTCATTAAACACATAAACAGGCACTGACCATATAAATGATAAAATGGAGAGTAAATACATGAGCAAAGTCTGATTATTTGGACTTAGAAGTTACATGTTCAGATGTATGAGGTAACTCCTTGCCACTTAATACTATTAGTGCTATTGATTCTGGCCATATACCAATATAAATAAATTCCTACTCAATTAGAAGTACATTATCTTTGCAATCCATGAAGCAGAGTTCCAAAAATTTGAATATTCAGTGTGTATCTTTAATTGGATTTCTTTTTCCTCTTTACTATGATTTTCATAATTACAAGAAACTGCACATTTGTATAATTTTTAAAATGTCTTAAATGATATTTACTTTTTATACTTGGACTTGGTTGATTTTTATAAAAAAGCTAATTCCCTTTTGTCAATCAATTTTTATAATATTTATGAGTTATGTTTCCACAGCTTTCAGTATTCCTCTACTTCAGTCTGTCCTGCATGCTATTTCTAGATTTATATTTTTTAGAAATCAGCTTCATTATATCATCTCCAATCATGCCCTTAAATAAAAACTCATGGGGCTTCCCTGGTGGTGCAGTGGTTGAGAGTCTGCTTGCCGATGCAAGGGACACGGATTCGTGCCCCGGTCCTGGAAGATTCCACATGCCGCGGAGCGGCTGGGCCCCCGTGAGCCATGGTCACTGAGCCTGCACGTCCGGAGCCTGTGCTCTGCAAGGGGAGAGGCCACAACAGTGAGAGGCCCGTGACTCGCAAAACAAACAAACAAACAAACTCAAGAGTTCCCCAGTATATAGAGGGAAATGTCCAAAATGCTTTGGCAAGTCAGCAAGGACTTCTCTAACCTGGTTTCACTTCAAGATTATTTTCTTCCCCCCCTTCTTAACGTCACTACTCTGAGTGCAAACATTTTCCACTGTGCGACTTTCCTGTCACTTTCCCCCACTTCAAATGTTATCCAGTGTTTTAAGGTTAACTTATTCACATCATAATATTCTTCCAGCATCCAGAACAACTTAATTCCCTCCTTGCTTTGTCCATCCGGGCTGCTATAACAAAATACCACAAACTGGATACCTTATAAACAGAAGAAATTTATTTTCCACAGTTCTCGGGGCTGGAAGTCAAGCATCAGGGTGCCAGCATGGTCAAGTGAGGGCCCTCTTCTGGGTCACTGAATTATTGTATTCTTACATGGTGGAAAAGAGACGGGAACTCTCTTGGGAATCCTTTTTGTTTTAAATAGCTCTTTATTGGAGCATAATTTCTTCGCAATACTGTGTTAGTTTCTGTTACACAGCAAAGCGAATCAGCCATATGCATACACATGTCCCCATATCCCCTCCCACTTGAGCCTCCCTCCCATCCACACTATCCCACCCCTCTAGGTCATTGTAAAGCACCAAGCCAATCTCCCTGTGCTATGCTGCTGCTTCCCACCAGCCAACTATTTTACATTTGGTAGTGTGTCGACCTCCTTAATTCTGCCCTGCAACTACGTTCATCATTACTCTTTTTTTTTTTTAGATTCCATATATATGTGTCAGCATATGGTATTTGTTTTTCTCTTTTGACTTATTTTACTTTGTATGACAGACTCTAGGTTAATCCACCTCACTACAAATAACTCAATTTCATTCCTTTTTATGATTGAGTAATATTCCATTGTATACACGTGCCACATCTTCTTTATCCATTCATCTGTCATTGGACATTTAGGTTAATACCATGTCCTGGCTATTGTAAACAGTGCTGCAATGGGCATTGTGGTACATGTCTCTTTTTGAATTATGATTTTCTCAGGGTATATGCTCAGTAGTGGAAATGCTGGGTCATATGCTAGTTTTATTTTTAGATTTTTAAAGAACCTCCATACTGTTTTCCATAGTGGTTGTATCAATTTACACCCCACCAACAATGCAGAAGGGTTCCGGTTCCCTTTTCACCACACCCTTTCCAGCATTTATTGTTGCTAGATTTTTTGATAATGGCCATTCTGACCAGCCTGAGGTGATACCTCATTGTAGTTTTGATTTGTATTTCTCTAATACTTAGTGATGTTGAGCATCTTTTCATGTGCCTCTTGGCCATGTATTTGTCTTCTTTGGTGAAATGTGTATTTAGGTCTTCCACCCATTTTTTAACTGGATTGTATATTTTTTTGTTATTGAGCTCCATAAGCTGTATGTATATTTTGGAGATTAATCTTTGTCTGTTGTTTCATTTGCAAATGTTTTCTCCCATTCTGAGGGTTGTCTTTTCATCTTGTTTATGGTTTCCTTTGCTGTGCAAAAGCTTTGAAGTTTCATTAGGTCCCATTTGTTTATTTTTGTTTTTATTTCCATTTCTCTAGAAGGTGTGTCAAAAAGGATCTTGCTGTGATTTATGTCATAGAGTGCTCTGCCTATGTTTTCCTCTAAGAGTTTGATAGTTCTGCCAATAAAATGGACAACTTGGAAGAAATGGATAAACTCTCAGAAATGCACAAACTGCCAAGACTGAATCAGGAAGAAACAGAAATTATGAAAAGACCAATCACAAGCACTGAAATTGAGACTGGGATTAAAAATCTTCCAACAAACAGAAGCTCTGGACCAGATGGCTTCACAGGTGAATTCTATCAAGCATTTAGAGAAGAGCTAACACATATCCTTCTCAAACTCTTCCATAATATAGCAGAGGGAGGAACACTCCCAAACTCATTCTATGAGGCCACCATCACCCTGATACCAACACCAGACAAAGATGTCACGAAGAAAGAAAACTACAGGCCAATATCACTGATGAACATAGATGCAAAATCCTCAACAAAATACTAGCAAACAGAATCCAACAGCACATTAAAAGGATCATACACCATGATCAAGTGGGGTTTATTCCAGGAATGCAAGGATTCTTCAATATATGCAAATCAATCAACATGATACATCATATTAACAAATTGAAGGAGAAAAACCATATGATCATCTGAATAGATGCAGAGAAAGCTTTTGACAAAATTCAACACTCATCTATGATAAAAACCCTGCAGAAAGTAGGGAACTTTCCTCAACATAATAAAGGCCATATATGACAAATCCATAGCCAACATCATCCTCAATGGTGAAAAACTGAAAGCATTTCCACTAAGATCAGGAACAAGACAAGGTTGCCCACTCTCACCACTCTTATTCAACATAGTTTTGGAAGTGACAAATTCAATAAAGATTTTTAAAATTTTCTACATCCTAATGAAACTTAAAAGCTTTTGCATAGCAAAGGAAACCATAAATGAGATGAAAAGACAACCCTCAGAATGAGAGAAAATATTTGCAAACAAAGCAACTGACAAAGGATTAATCTCCAAAATATACAAGCAACACATGCAGCTCAATATCAAAAAAAAAAACAAACAACGCAATCGAAAAATAGGCAGAAGACCTAAATAGACATTTCTCCAAAGAAGATATACGGATTGCCAACAAATGAATGAAAGGATGCTCAACATCACTAATCATTAGAGAAATGCAAATCAAAAACACAATGAGGTATCACCTCACACCAGTCAGAATGGCTATCATCAAAAAATCTACAAACAATAAATGCTGGAGAGGGTGTGGAGAAAAGGGAACCCTCTTGTACTGTTGGGAATACAAATTAATACCGTCACTTGTAAAATTTTTTGTTCTAATTCTGTGAAGAATAACATTGGTCGCTTGGTAGGGATTGCACTGAATCTGTAGATTGCTTTGGGTAGTATAGTTATTTTCACAATATTGATTTTTCCAATTGAAGAAAATGGCATATTTCTACACCTGTTTATGTCATCTTTGATTTCTTTCATCAGCGTTTCATAATTTTCTGAGTACCAGTCTTTTGCCTCCTTAGGCAGGTTTATTCCTAGATCTTTTACTCTTTTTGTTGCAATGGTAAATTGGAGTGTTTCCTTAATTTCTCCTTCTAGTTTTTCGTTGGTGGTGTATTGGAATGCCAGAGATTTCTGTGCATTAATTTTGTATCCTGCAACCTTACTAAATTCATTGATTAGTTCTAGTAGTTTTCTGGTGACATCTTTAGGATTTTCTATATATGTTACAATGTCATCAGCGAACAGTGACAGTTTTACTTCTCCTTTTCCTATTTGTACTCCTTTATTTCTTTTTCTTCTCTGATTGCTGTGGCTAGGACTTCCAAAACTATGTGGAATAAAAATGGCAAGAGTGGACATCCTTGTCTTGTTCCTGATCTTAGAGGAAATGCTTTCAGTTTTTCACCATTGAGTATGATGTTTCCTGTGGGTTTGTCATATATGACCTTTATTATATTGAGGTAGTTTCCCTCTATGCCCATTTTCTGGAGAGTTTTTATCATAAATTGGTGTTGAATTTTGTAAAAGGATTTTTCTGCATTTATTGAGATGATTACATGATTTTTATTCCTTAATATGTTAATATGGTGTATCACATTGATTGATTTGTGTATATTAAAGAATCCTTGTATCAATGGGATAAATCCCACTTGATCATGGAGTATGAAACTTTTAATGTGCTCTTGGATTCTGTCTGCTAGTATTATGTTCAGTAATTTTGCAACAATGTTCATCAGTGATATTGGTCTATAATTTTTTTTTTTGTGATATCCTTTTCTGGTTTTGGTATCAGGGTGATGGTAGCTTTGTAGAATGAATTTGGGAGTGTTTCTCCCTCTGCAAATTTTTGTGAGAGTTTGAGAAAGATCAGTGTTAGCTCTTCTTTAAATGTTTGATAGAATTCACCTGTGAAGCCATCTGGTCCTGGACTTTTTTTTGGAAGATTTTAAAGTACTTTTCAATTTCATTACTTGTGATAGGTCCATTTATATTTTCTGATTCTTTCTTTTTTATTCTTGGAAAATTGTACCTTTCCAAGAATTTGTCCATTTCTTCATGGTTGTCCATTTTGTTGGCATATAGTGGCTTGTAGTAGTCTCTTATAATCCTTGGTATTTCTGCAGTGTCAGTTGTGATTTCTCCTTTTTCATTTATAATTTTATTGGTTTGCGTCCTCTCCCTTTTTTCTTCATGAGTCTGGCTAAGGTTTTATCAATTTTGTTTATCTTCTGAAAGAACCAGCTTGTAGTTTTATTTATCTTTGTTATTGTTTTCTTCATTTCTTTTTCATTTATTTCTGCTCTGATCTTTATGATTTCTTTCCTTCTACTAACTTTGGGTTTTCTTTGTTCTTCTTTCTCTAGTTGTTTTAGTGTAGGGATAGATCATTTATCTAAGATTTTTCTTGTTTCTTGAGGTGAGATTGGATTGCTATAAACTTCCCTCTTAGAACTGCTTTTGCTGCATCCCATAGGTTTTGGGTTGTCCTGTTTTCGTTGTCATTTGTTTCTATGTAATTTTTAAATTTCTTCTTTGATTTATTCAGTGATCTCTTGGTTATTTAGTAGTGCTCTGTTTAGGCTCCATGTATTTGTGTTTTTTACAGGTTTTTTTCCTGTAATTGATTTCCAATCTCATAGTTGTGGTCAGAAAAGATGCTTGATATGATTTCAATTTTCTTAACTTATCTGAGGCTTGATTTGTGACCCAAGATTTGATCTATCCTGGAGAATGTTTCATGTGCGCTTGAGAAGAAAGTGTATTCTGCCAGTTTTGGGTGGATTGTTCTATAAATATCAATTAAATCTACCTGGATAATTGTGTCATTTAAAACTTGTGTTTCCCTATTTATTTTCTGTTTGGATGATCTGTTCATTGGTGTAAGTGGGTTTGTTATAGTCCCCTACTACTATTGTGATAATGTCGATTTCTCCTTTCATGGTTGTTAGAATTTGCCTTATGTATTGAGGTGCTCCTACGTTGGGTGAATAAACATTTATAATTGTTATATCTTCTTCTTGGATTGATCCCTTGATCATTATGTAGTGTCCCTCCTTACCTCCTGTAACAGTCTTCATTTTAAAGTCTATTTTATCTAATATGAGTATTGCTACTCCAGCTTTCTTTTGATTTCCATTTGCAAGGAATTTCTTTTTCCATCCCTTCCCTTTCAGTCTGTATGTGTCCCTAGGTCTGAATTGGGTCTCTTGTACACAGCATATATATGGGTCTTGTTTTTGTATCTATTCAGCCAGTCTGTGTCTTTTGGTTGGTGCATTAATCCATTTACATTCAAGGTTATTATCTATATGTATGTTCCTATTACCATTTTCTTAATTGTTTGGGGTTTGTTTTTGTGGGTCTTTTTCTTCCCTTGTGTTTCCCACTTAAAGAAGTTTCTTTAGCATTTGTTGTAAAGCTGGTTTGATGGTGCTGAACTCTCTAGCTTTTGCTTGTGTGAAAAGCTTTTGAACTCTGCATCGAATCTGAATGAGATCCTTGCTGGCTAGAGTAACCTTGGTTTTAGGTTTTTCTCTTTAATCACTTTAAGTATATCCTACCACTTCCTTCTGGTCTCCAGAACTTATGCAGAAAAATCAGCTGAAAACCTTATGGGAATTCCTTTGTATGTTATTTTTTTGTTTTTCCCTTGCTGCTTTTAATATTTTTCCTTTGAATTCAATTTCTGTTAGTTTGATTAATATGGTCTTGGTGTGTTTTTCCTAGGGTTTATCCTGTATGGGACTCTCTGTGTTTCCTGGACTTGGGTGACTATTTCCTTACCCATGTTAGGGAAGTTTTTGACTATAATCTCTTCAAATATTTTCTCAGACCCTTTCTTTTTCTCTTCTTCTTCTGGAACCCCTATAATTCGAATGTTGGTGCATTTAGTGTTGTCCCAGATGTCTGAGATTGTCTTCAGTTTGTTTCATTCTTTTTTCTTTATTCTGCTCCTCGGCAGTTATTTCCTACATTTTCTCTTCCAGCTCACTTATTTGTTCTGTCTGACTCAGTTTTTCTGTTCTTGATTCCTTCTAGTGTATTTTTCATTTGAGTTATTGAGTTGTTCATCTCTATTTGTTTGTACTTTAGCTCTAGATCTTTGTTAAACATTTTTTGCATTTTCTCAGTCCATGTCTCTATTGTATTTCTGAGATTCTGGATAATCTTTACTATTATTACTCTGAATTCTTTTTCAGGTAGATCACCTATTTCCTCTTCATTTATTTGGTCTTGTAGGGTTTTACCTTGCTCCTTCATCTATGTCATATTTTTTTGCCATCTCATTTTTCTCTTTTTATGAGTGAGATTATGTTCCTTTCTTACTGGTTATTTGGCCTGAGGCTTCCAACAGTGGAGTTTGTAGGCTATTGGGTACAGCTGGTCCCTGGTGCTGAGATGAGGAACTCTGTGAGACCTCACTCTGATGAATATTACCTGGAGTCTGAGGTTCTCTGTTAGTCCAGTGGTTTCGATTTGGAGCTCCCACTGCAGGAGCTTAGGCCTGACATCCAGATAGTGAACCAAGATCCTGCAAGCCACATGGGGTAGCAAAAAATAATAATGATAACAAAGTAAAAAATAAAATTAGGCTAGGAAACTAACAGATATGTAGAAAGAGTATAAAAATAAAAATATACATGAATCAACAACCAGAAGTTACATTAGTACCAGAATAGTAAAAAGGAGGAGGGAAAAGAAAACAATAAAGGGGGGGAAGACCTTGTCTATGGAGGGTGGGGCCTAGTTAAGGGTGAAATTTGGGCAGTGGGTGAGGTCTATACTTAGGACCCACAGGTCTAGGAAAGATCCTGTGGGCTGTAGGGGCTGGAGCTTAGGCTCAAGGAATAGAAAGGGCCCAGGTGTGCCCCCCACTCCTAGTCTCAGAGGGCAGTGTCCTCACCTGGGAGCCAACAGGCTTCCTGGGCTTGAGTTGGTGGGGCAAACGCCCTCCTCTCCTCTCCTGCTCCTCTGGTCTGGGAGGACCCCTCCTGCCTGTCTCTCCTGATCTCCCCAGCCTGCCTCTTATGCACCCAGGACCCATGTGGTCTGGATGGGGCTTAGGAAGGGGGGTACAAGCTTGGGAGCTCAGCAGGCTCCCTGGCACAAGTGAGCCAGGTGATCACCCTCTGCTCCTCTCCTGCTCTTCCTGGAGATTCCCTCCTGTCTGACTCTCCTGATCTCCCTGGCCTCAGAGGTGCCAATTTTGTCTGGCGTCCACTTCTCCCCTCCTGTCAGTTTCCCCACATCCTACTGGTTCACTTGGGGGTTCCTCCCATCTCCTTGGGTGTCAGGGTCCCCCACCAGTGGCCAGCAGGTGCCCTAGTTGTGGGGAGATGTTAACTCCATGTCTTTCCACACCGCCATCTTGGCTCTGACTCTGGGACTCTTTTATAAGGGCATTATTCTTATTCATGAGGGCTCCAACCTCGTGACCTAATCAGCTTTCCAAGTTACCATTACATTGGACATGAGAATTTCAACATATTGATTTGGGGGGAACACAAATATTTAGACCATAGTACTGTTTTCCCAGGAAAACATTTCTCATTACCTTGGTTCATGGTGCTCTGTAGCTCCTGGAGATGCCCATGTCTGTCATTCCCAAATGTGTTCTTTCAGCATGACACCTTTCTAAAAATGTTCCTAGTGTTAATATTCACTAGTATATTTAACCCTGGGCTAGAACCAGGCAGGCTTGTGGGGGGAAAGGAAATAAATAATTCAATTTGTTCAACTTGGATTTGAGTCACTTTTAAAACATCCAAATGAAGAGGTTAAGTAAATGACTGAATTTGTGGACCTGGACCTCAAAGAACTCTGGGATGGAGCTATAACTTTGTGAGTCAACCTGTGTATAAATGGTAATTAAAGAAATTGTCATTGTGGTATCTAGCCTCCAATATGGTCTCCAATGATTCTCATTTCCTAAAATTCACTCTGTTGTGTAGTCTCCTTCCACACTGAATTAGGTCTGGGTTGTATGCCTGATAGAGTACAAAAGAGATGATCGTGTTGGAGTTCCTAGGCTAGGTAATAGAGGGAATTGATGCTTTTATTTTCATCTCTTGGATTACTTTCTCTGGAAGCAATCAACCACCATGTCCTGAGGACACTCAATTAGCCTTTGGAAAGGCTATCATGGAGAGGAACTGAGACATCAACAGTCATCACTAACATACCTTTGTGTAGGTGAATCCTCCAGCTCCAGTCAAGCCTGCAGATTAATATAACCCCATATATATCTAACTCTGTCCTTTTAAGAACAGTGAGGGGTCTGAGGTTTTACCTTACCCGTAAGATAATGAGTCAATCTGCCACAATTTCACAGATGCTGTTAAATGATACATGACTTCAGGATGAGAAATAAAGAACTTTATTACTCATATCACAGCAGGTAGCATGGGCTTCATGATTACATCTTACTCCATAAGTCCCACAGGAGTGATGTTATATGGTCTGGATGGATGCTAATATATGCATCACAGCTGAAGAAACCCAAGTTTGGGGGAACACAAATATTTTATAATAGGCTGCAAACAAGCCTTCCCTTTACTTTGAAGAGAGATATTATCTTTATTATGCTGAACTGTAAGCAAATTTGCCCTTACTTCTGGAGGTAGACACTACCTTGATTTTCCAAGCCTGTTCAATATATAAGCATTATTGGAAGGACAGTTGGGAATACAAGAGCAGTTAATGCCTTACTTGCAAGATAAACAGAAACATGAGAGACATATAGAGGGTTGTTTCCCAATGTAATTTCATGAGAAAAACCAATCCAAACCCACCTAGACAAACTGCTCTTGAATTCTGAGATACACTAAACACTTACTGTTGTTTGAAGCACTAAGTTTTGGACTAATTAATATGCAACAAGTTATATCTATTACAGTCATGGATGAGATTGCTCTGGAAATATGTCTCAATTTTATTATATGAAAGAAGTGTGAAGGGAGATTATTCAAAATGCATATTCCCATGTCGTACTTGGAGAGATTCAAGTTTATTAAGTCTAGAGTAGGATCTCATAATATGCATTTTATCACTTGTACTTCTAGTGCAGATGGTCACTATATGGAGAGGGATTACAAGTGAGG
This sequence comes from Pseudorca crassidens, assembly GCF_039906515.1. Classification (NCBI taxonomy): domain Eukaryota; kingdom Metazoa; phylum Chordata; class Mammalia; order Artiodactyla; family Delphinidae; genus Pseudorca; species Pseudorca crassidens. The sequence continues at coordinate 56,358,761 of NC_090317.1, read as the reverse complement.
AGAAAATAATGCCTAGGACTTCTTAATGAGGGACTCCTTTATCTAAAGTTCAGATAAAGAAAATATTTCCGACAAGAGTAAGAAACAGCAGTGACAGAGGTAGAAAATAAAAGAAGGAAAGCTTGAAATCAAAGTAGAGTGTTTTCTTAAGAAGAAGGATGTTATCAGCAGAGTCAACTGTTTCCTAGAGATAAAGTACTAATCTGATTGAAAATTATAAGCAACTCCATGTTTGAAATGTAACTCAAGAAAAATGACCAAATAAATATACACATCTAATTAAGCTCTCTTGGGAAACCCAACAAAATTTATAGTAAAGAGGTATTTTTAAGACATAAATTCACTAAGATAATCGTTCCAGGAGAATAGCCAAAGCCAATACAATTTCAGAAGCTGGAAATGAGAGTAGCTATATTTACTACACCTTCTTGTGTGTAAATTTAAGTTGGCAGTGAAGAAAGCAAGGAATAACCTGATTTATAGCACAAAATCATCAATAAGCTCAGGAACTGGCAGAGAAGGTAGTACAAAAGTGAGTTAATGGTTGTTTTATAAACAAATACAAATCTCCTCTTACACTTCACTACACTGAGTGACTGTCCTTTCCCTGTTCAAACAGAAGTTTAGAGTCTTATTTTCTGGAGAGAAAATAAAGTAGATCCTCTCTGGATTAGAGCTATGACAGTCTCAGTTGATTGGTACCATACTAAAAACATGGGAATAAATGAGCATACATGCATGTGGAATTCTGAGAACACCCCTCAGTCCCTTTCCCCACTCAGTTCCAAGAAAACTAATATCCCAAATATCTACCTTCTCACATGAAAGACAAAGACCAAAACAAGCAAGTAAAGAGAAAAGTCAAGCAACTTTGATGAAACATACTATACAGAAAGAAGATAACATAGGGAGAAAAAACCAATCAGTGTATTTGGCTATATAAGAAAATGTATTACAACTACAAATCAAGAATAGGAGGATATAATAAAGGAACATTTTGAAAACAAAAACATTCTTGGAAGTGAAAATCATTATAACAAAAAAAATTGAAATCAGTAGAATACTTGGAATATGAAGTAGGTAAAATCTTCCAGAAATTTGAAATTTGAGCAAACAAAGAGACAGATAAAATATATTGGAGAAAAGTTGTTGTTGTTGTTTCTTAAGTTGGGGTGCAGTCCAGGAGCTTCACCATTTGAAAAAAAGTTCTAGCAAGAGAAAATTGAGGTTACAGAAAAATAAAGTGATTTAAGAAATTTACCAGAACTGAAGAACATAAGTTTCCAGACGTAAAGAGCCCATTGATTTTCTGGTACAATGGCTAAAAAATAAGAGGGGTTCTCTGATATCTAGAAATGTGTGTAGATGTGCCTAGATTATCTTGGTAGTGCACATGAAGATGCTAAAAGCAGTTGTATCTGAGGGAGGGATAGGGTGGCCAGGAAAAGAGAATACTTTTCATTGCTTATTCTGGTCCTTTTTCAAGTTTGAATCTTATATGTAGACTTTGCTTTTTACACTTCATTTTGAAAGGAGAATATTTAGTTTTAATAATAATGGCTTACATTTATTGAACAATATACATCTATTAGACATTGTCCAGTTTTCTTTAAATGAATGAAATCATTTATTCCTTATAGCAACTTTATGAATTATATAATATTATACCATTTTTATAGATAAGGAAACTGAGTCACAGAGATAAGTAACTTCTCTAAGGTTCATTGTGAGTAAGCCATAAAACGTGAGTTTAAAAGCAAGCATCTTTTCTCCAGAGGGAGATACACACACAACATGGAAACTTTAGCTAGCTGTTACTATTAGAATATTCAGTTGCAAAAGAAAAATTTTCCTAGGTCTGAGATATATTTCAGAATTCCGTTAATTTATGTCAGCTTATTATTTATTGCTATTATTATTATTTTTTAAAATTTTTTGGCCACGACAAGCAGCATGTGAGATCTTAGTTCGCTGACCAGGGCTCAAACCCGAGCCCCTTGCAGTGGAAGTGCGGAGTCTTAACCACTGGACCACCAGGGAAGTCCCAGCATATTTTTATTATAATTGAGTAGGGTCATAAATATATTTAGAACACATACAAGTCTTTGAGGGAAAAATGAGTTTTAGCATTGCTAGATGGCATGAAAAGTGGCAGTTTTCAAAGAGTCATTGTTATTAAGCAGAAAACACAACTCTTCCTACTATTAAAAATTATTGGCAATAAGAAACATTTATTAAGTAGGTACTCTGTATCAGGCATTATAGGCACTTTAAAGACATCATTATACTTATCTTCAGAACAACACACCACCATTCTTTCTACAATTAGGAAGATGTTATGTATTTTAAAGATTCCTAGTTCTTTCCTGGTTTCAGAGGAAAAAAATAACTTATTTTGGATGTTATGCTTCCGCCAATATTGCGATCTTTATTAGTTTCTTATTGCTGCATGACAGTATGCCACAATTTTAGAAGTTTAAACAATGCATATTTATTATCTCACAGTTTCTGAGTCAGTTTTCTGAGCATGACATAATTGGGTCCTGTGCAAGGCTTAAATCCAGGTGTTAACCAGGACTGGGTTTCATCTGAGGCTCTACTGGAAAATGATCCCCTTCCAAGTTCAAATGGTTGTTGGTTGTATTCAATTCCTTGTGGGCACCAGATGAGGGCCTCAGTTTCTTGTTGGCTGTCAGCCAGAGGTCATCTAGAATTTCTTGCATGTGACCCTCTGCACAAGGCAGCTCACAACATGTCAGCTTGCTTCTTCATGTTTAGTAAGGTAGTGAGAGATTCCAGCAATATGGGCACTACTATCTTACATAAAACAATTATGTACACACAATGAAATACATCCTATCACCTCTGCCATATTCTATTGGTTGGAAGAGAGTCACAGATTATTTTCCCACTGCAATGGAGGGAAATATACCAGGTGTAAATACCAGGAAGTGGGAGTCATGGGGACTACAGTGAATAAGCTGAAGAACACTATTTAATAAGGAATAATAGTAGTGTTTTCATTTTTGTAGTTTGTGAATTAGAAGTCAGTCTTTTACTTTTATTCATAAATTGTAAATCTAGATTAAATCCATTAGTACAAATTAAAGATAGTATTGAAACTTTCATTCTGATACTCATGACAAGTAAGTGTGGTTGGGTTTGATTTATTTAGTAGGACTTCTAAATGCTATAATTCATTTACAGTTTTTAAACTGAAGCATTAGAAATATTCTATTATATATGTTTATTCTCTCATCCCACCCAACTACCCACATACAGACTCTCCTACATGTGTATACACACACACAATTTTTTTCCCATAAATACATAGCTTTTCCCTTAAATTGTCTGTCTCATATGCCATAAGAATTCAAGCTTCTACTCTCTGCCTCAAATAGCAAATTACTTTTGCTCACTTTGCCCTGTGCTGTGCTCTGTTCATGTTTTAAGAGAGCTTCCCTAAGCATATGAGCATAAGGAAGGAACTAAAAATACAGATTCCTCCTAGTCGGTGAAATGTTTGGTAAATGTTGCTATATTTTACAAAGAAAAATGAACTTATTTAAAATTAGGATGATTTTCATAATTCCTGGTTAAAATTAGAGAAAATAATCTTTTGAAAAATACAATTATGTTTGGTCCTAAAACCTGAGAAATATTCAAATAACCTCTTTGTACTTAGGATCAGCCACTAGTTCTATGTTACTTCATGAAACACAAGAGAATCTGGAGAGAAAAGGTAAGTAATGCATATTGAAATTAATTCAATAAGCACTGATAACTTCTATGATGTTATTGATAACTTCTCATAGCATCAAAATTAAAATCTCCAAAAATAATCCTAAGCAACTGAGTAGTAGTTTTTTATTTCAAAGGCCAATAATTGTAAATACTGTAAAGGATTGCTGGATAAATATGATAATCTGAGCTAATAAAGGAATTCTCCTCTTCTACTTGAAGTATTGATACATAGAAAATCTAGCAAAATGTAACCCCCAACACTTTTGAATGAATCTTTGAACCTGAAATCAGGAAAGAGAAATCCCCTTGTGCCATAAATAAAGACAGAAATAAAAGTCATAATGGTTAATAGGAGCTAGAATTGAGGGGGCCTGTGAAGGAACTTAGTTCAGATATAGGCCTTCTAAATATTGGATTAGGCTGTATTAATCTAGAACTTAAAATATGACTACAAAAATCTTAGTAGCTTCTAGTAACAAAGTTTTATTTTTTGCTCATATTACATGTCCATTGGTGGTTGGATCCAGCTCTACTCCAATTGTTTTCCATCCAGGAACAAGGAGATAACATAGCTTCTATCAAAGATATTGGCATTCTCATATTAAAAGGAAAAGGAAAATAGAGGAACATGATGGCTTTTAAAGCCTCTGCTTGAAAGTGGCACACATCACTTCTGTTAACATTGTTTGGCTAATGTAAGTCATATGGCCAGGCCTGACATCAAAACTCCAGTAATATGTAATTGCCTAACAGGAGGAACAGTGATATAAAAGCAAAATTAAGGATGGTAATATTTATCAGAAGAAGGCTAGTTAAATATATGTTATAGTAATATAGATATCAAATAAAATATAATTTAAGGTGAAAAAATAGTGTAAATATATGAAGATGCTACATAATGATAAATCAAAGAAGGAACAAAGATGGTATAACAATAAGAGCTTGTAACTCCTAACATCTAGCTTAGAAATATATTAAACTGTTATAATTATAAGAATTGGACAAAACCTCAATTATGACAGATTTTATTTATTTATTTATTTTCAACTAGTTTTATTGTGATATAATTGACATGCAGCACTGTACAAGTTTAAGGTGTACAGCATAATGATTTGACTTACATACATCATGAAATGATTATCACAGTTTAGTGAACATTTATCATCTCATATAGATACAAAGTTAAAGAAATAGAAAAAAAATTTCCTTTTGATGAGAATGCTTAGGATTGACTTTCTTAACAACTTTCATATACAACAAACAGCATTGTTAATTATATTTACCATGTTGTACTTTACATCCTTAGTACTTATTTATCTTATAACTAGACGTTTGTATCTTTTGACTGCCTTCATCCAATTCCCCTCTCCCCATCCCCTGCCTCTGATAACCACAAATCTGATCTCTTTTTCTATGAGTTGGTTTGTTATTTGCTTGCTTTTGAAGTATAATTGACCCAAAACACTGTTAGTTCCTGTTGCATTACATAGTGATTTGATATTTTTATACATTTCAAAATGATCACCATTACAAATCTAGTTACTATATTTCACCATACAAAGATAGTATATAGTTACTGACTGTACTCCTTACACTGTACATTTCATACCTGTGACTCATTTATTTTGCAATAGGAAGTTTTTATCTCTTATTCTCCGTCATATATTTCTCCCACCACCACCCTGCCACCAGCCCTTTCCCCTCTGGCAACCCTTGTTTGTTCTTTGTATTTATAACTTTGTTTCTGTTTTATGTTTGTACATTTGTTTCATTTTTTACATTCCACATATATAAGTGAAAACACAGTATTTGTCTTTCTCTGTCTGACTTATTTCACTTAGCATAATACCTTCTAAGTCCATCCATGTTGTCACAAATGGCAAGATTTTATTATTTTTAATGGCTGAGTAATATTCCATTGTGTGTGTGTGTGTGTGTGTGTGTGTGTGTGTTTGTATCACATCTTCTTTATCCACTAATCTATTGATGTGCACTTATGTTGTTTCTATATCTTGCCTATTGCAAATAATGCTGCAATGAACATAAGGAGTGCATATATCTTTTCAAATTAGTGTTTCATTTTCTTTGGATAAATATCCAGGAGTGGAATTGCTGGATAATACAGTAGTTCTACTTTTAATGTTTGAGGAATCTCTATATTGTTTTCCATAGTGGTTGCAACAATTTACATTCTTACCAAGAGTGGATGAGGGTTTCTTTTTCTCTATGTCCTCATCAACACTTGTTATTTGCTGTCTTATTGTTAATAGTCATTCTGACAGGTGTGAAGTGATATCTCATTGTGGATTTGATTTACATTTTCCTGATGATTAGTGATGTTGAGCACCTTTTTATATGCCTATTGGCCATCTCTATATTTTCTTTGGAAAAAGGTCTGTTCAAGTCTTTTGCCCATTTTATAATCAGGTCATTTTTTTTTTTGATGTTGAGTTGTATGAATTCTTTGTATATATTGGATATTAACCCTTTATCTTATATATTGTTTGCAAATATCTTCCCCCATTCAGTAGGCTGCCTTTGCATTTTGTTGACAGTTTCTTTCACCATGAAAAAGGGTTTTAGTTTGATGTAGTACCATTTTGTTTATTTTTGCTTTTGTTTTTCTTGCCTGAGTAAACATATTTAATAAAATATTACTAGGACTGATGTCAAAGAGCATACTGCATATATTTTATTCTAGAAGTTTTATGGTTTCAGGTCTTACATTTAAGGCTTTAATCCATTTTGAATTTATTTTGTGCATAGTATGAGAGTGTAGTCCAGATTTTAATACATTTTTTTCTCAGAAATGTGTTAATATAGCTGCTGTATACAGAGAATGGTGTTCCAAGAACTCCTACAAATGCATAAGAATAAGAAAGCTGATAGAAAAAGTGGCAAATTATAATACTATTAAATTCGCAAAAGGGGAAAATAGGCTAACAGAGAAAGATATACAATGATACTTAATCTCACTTGTAACAGATATGACTTTGGACAAGTTACTTTACTACATCTAAGTTTCTGTGTCTAGCCAATGAAGATAAAATCATAAATAACTCACAGAGTAATTATAAGAATCAAATTAGTTAATGCATGAAGGTTTTTAGAAGAGGTCTTAACACAGAGTAAAGATTAAAAACTGTTAGCCAGTGATGTAATATAAGGGGTAATAGTAGGGGTTATAGTAGTAATCAGAGAAATGTAACTTAAAACAATAATATGATAGAATCAGACTGGTAAACATTAAAAAAAAAATCTGACTGTGCCAAGCATTAGTGAGGATGTGGGGCAACAAGAAATCCTGGTGAGAGTGAAAATCAGTGCAATTCATTTGAATTAATTTGGAAATGTCTAGGAAAGCTGAAGCTAAAGTAAAGCTGAAGGTAAAGCAAAGCTGAAGGTACATATACCCTATTATCCACCAACAGCTTCAGGGTGTAAACTCTGGAGAAAATCTCACATATATGTCCCAGGAGACATCTACCTATGTGTTCTTCATTGATTATATTGCCAGAAATTAAAAGAAATAGAGGTCCACAATAGAATAAAGACATAATAAATTATGTTACTAAATAGCAGAGTAGATGAATTTAAGTTATCATCATGAATAGATCTGGAAAACGTAATGGTGATTGGAAAAAGTGAGCTGCAGAAAAGTGAAAATGATGTGACAGCATTTATGTAGATTTTAAAAAATACACAAAGTAATGCCGTATAATGTTCATTGATGTGTGTGTAGGTTGTGCACACATAGTGAAATTTAAAATAAAAACAAAAATGGACTACAAAATGCACAAAAATTCATTTTATTGATAGCTCTAAGGTAGGGGTGATAGGAGTGGGATGGATATGTGTAAGGCTGGGGAAAGGGAAAAGGGGATTCCAGGTTAATTTTGATTGTTCTGTTTCTTTTATACACACATGTGGGTATAAACACAAGAAGCAAAAATAATCAAATGCTAACTTTTATTAATTCTAGATCATAGGTCCTTGTGTGTTTCTTGTATTATTCACTGAATTTTTCTATATTTCTAAACTGTCTTTAAAATGTGGAAAGATTTTCCTTTTAACAATGAATGGTTTGGATTTGCTAAAGCACAAAATATTTTTCCAAAAGACTTATTAAAATTCCAAACTCTTAGGGTTGAAAAGAACCTTAGAGAGTTTCCAGGAAGCCTATTGAAGTGAGATGTGTCATTATAATAAAACAGAATTTTTTATAGAAAAGGTGGAGATGGAGTGCTAAACAAACTAACATTCCATGTGTAAACAATAAACCCTTGACAACTTTCGAGTATTAAGGAACGTGCTGTCCCCATGAACATCATTCACATTTTGGAGAAGTGTTCATAGTAGAGAATAGAAATAAAGACACAATGATAACTCATCTGGCTCGATTTCAAGTATATTTTTCCTTTTCTGAAGAATGTTACAACTTCTATTCATTACTGCTGGAGACAGCACAAGAAAAATAACAGTATGATGGAAAGGTAAAGAGGATACTTCCTAGAAAAAAATGAAATAAGAAAAAAAATTTCCACTTATCAATTGTGACTACTTCTCTTTTCATCTGCCTGTACTCCCACTTTCTTACCTAATGCCGCTTTCAATAAGCCACTTATTTTGTCTGCCTCCTACTCGATTTCCTTCCCATCAGAGACTTCACATTTCTTTCTGTATTCTTTATTTCCCAGGCATGGACCATAACTCTCCCTATGTATGCTTCCCAATTCTCTTTTCTCTGTTGATACTGCTACTTCCTCTAATTCTTCCCTTTTTACTTTTATTATATCTACCTGAACTTTTGTTTCTATCTAGCATTGTCCATTTTGTTTGTTTCTTCTTCAACATGCTCTCTCTCTCTCTCTTTCCGTTTTTAAAGGAATAAGCGTCCTTTGAGTTGATACTATTTTTTTAAAAAGACTTTAAGCTAGCACAATTTCCCGGTGTAATGTGTCTATGTATTAAGCCACTAGAGTAGAACAAACTTTCTCAGGCACCAAAGAAATTAGGCTCACATAGACTTTTTTTGTCAGTAGTTCACAGAATTCAGACAAATCCAAAACTGCTCACTGTATTAAAAACACTAGGATTGTGGAAAGTTAATTAACTTAAGAATTGTACTGCATGCCAAATGTGTTGTTTAAGCCTAAAATCTTAGTGATCGTGAATTTTAGATTTCACAAAATCTAACAAATACAAAATAAGTACATTTCCAACTATCAGTTTTTTGTTTGGGGCACTTTTCTGGGGACAGATCTTCTCCACTTATTTCCAGACTCACTGGACTGACCAGCAGATGCCATTATTGTTGTTTCAAAATGTCCTTAAATAAAAGGGGAAACAAGAGAGAAGTAAATCAATATGTCAAGTTGATGGGGTTTTTGCAGTGCAAATAGAAATGTACTCCCTTTTTCCTTATGATCTATATTGCATAGATGTAAGAAAGTCCACACAATCACACATTTTAAATACTGTACAATACATACCCTTTGAAGAAAGCGTCCCATGCCAATAAAATTAATGTGCAGCCACACATACAGTTCAGTACCATTTAAAGATTTTTTAGTGTGACAACTTTTTTCTCCCTAAGTGCCATATGTATGTTTGCAAGATGACTACTTTAAATAGATAAGAATTTATTTAATTGCTACATTTAGAGATATTTAAAATTTTCTATTGCTAACATTCAGCAATATACTGACCATTAATGAGCTTCTACAAGATGCAGGTGACTATAGGAGTTCAGAGGAGAAAGACTTTGATATGAGTTCCAAACAAACAACAACCTTCAATAGTCTTGAATAATGTGAACAATCTCTGAAATAAGACATCTCTGATTAGATTTACAGGGGACATTGAACTCTTGTTATAGCTACAGATATACAAAGTGCTGATCATTTCTAACTCACTACCAGGCTTATGATAAAGGGCTCTTGTTGCTCTAAGCCACCAGATGTTGTCCCTAAGCCATTGATGCTACTGATGGTACAGATACCTAAGACCTCACTGGTGCCATGCTATGTTCTATGATGAAAGGGAGGTTACTCTTCTCTTCTGTTTTATTTTTATTTTTTCTTCATCACACTGATACCAATTTGGCACTGTCTTTTGCTTGTGGATATTTACACGTAAATAGTTCTTTTAATTTCACTTAGTCTCCTCTCCAAAGGCTTGGGGGATGTGGATAAGAAATCACATAAATGACATACACCTATTCAGAATTTCCCCTGCTTTCATTGCCGGGACTATGATATTGATGAAATTTTTGTGTTTGAGTCTCCTCTTTGATAATAGGGACATCATACTTAACAATTTTACAGCCTGAAAACCATATAAAATGTTTTTCATATATATCTCAATTCCCTCAGGACCTCTGAGACTTGGATATTTTTATTAACTGTATTTTACAGATAAGAAAACAGGATCAAAAAATTAAAGGATTAGCACATGGTTATGTAGCTAGTAAGTGACAAAGCTGGGGTTTAAACTAAGGTCTACCTTTAGTGCCTGAGTTTTTAATCACCTCACTAAACTGAGAACCTACACAACGTGACTTCTCTGGCAGGTTTCAACCACCCAGTGATCACAGATGTAAAACATCATCTTTTATTTTTAGTGTAAATATTAATAGAAAAGTAGAGCCGGTTAGAACCTTAGAAATTATCTATTCCAGCCCCACATTTTACTGAGAAGGAAATTCAGGTCTAGAAACGAGACGTGAGTGAATTAAATGAGAAGAAAATTGTCCCATCTGTTTACCCAATAATTCTGCAACAGTGCTAAGGTTAGAGAAAACTGCCATTTCTTTTGTGTATGCATTTGGGTCAAGACATAATATCATTTTCCATCATGCTACATTATTGTTATAATAAACCAAGATAATGCATATGAGGGAGTATTATCTCTGAAGAAGGATGAGAAGGGATATTTTCTTGACTAAATAGGTTCTATCTACCCTCCTCTACTTGAAACTTGCTTCTAGAAAATGAGTGTATAGGATTTGGTTCCAGGGAGACATCTCTCAGAAGCATGGTGCAACATGCCAGTGTGGAGGAGTTTTGCACTATTCCCTGAAACAGAGCATTCCACTAATAAGTAACAGAGAAACATTACTTGAACTGTTCATTACTTGAACTGTTCATTACTTTAACTGTTCCTGTTAATATATTGATTGTTCCTGATCAATACATAATGTACTAAGAAGTAATAACTACAACAAAGGGGGAAATTTATCACTTAATGTTCACATTCAAAGTCTTCTGTGTTTTCTCAGCTCTACTAGACCTACATGGACTAAAGGAAGATGGAAACTAACATTTACTGTACACCTATTACAGGGTCAAGTATAATGCATAAATCTTCTCACTCAATCCCCATAACATTTCATAAAAGTAGGTACCATTATTATCTACTTCACAGATGAAGATACAGGCTCAGATAATTTAAATAACTCTCCTAAGTTGTTAGTAAATGTTGAAGCTGTGAATTGAACCTAAATTCATCTTACTCCAAAGTGTCATATATCAGGCTGCCTCTGTTGAAAGGAGATCTTGCAAATTACTGAATTACAAATTAACAGGGACTGAAAGGAAGAAAAGCATTACCAGGTAAATCCTATTTCCTTACTATGTAGCCTGTGTAGTCACTTCTGCAACCAAGCTGCTAATTAGCGGCATGTGTTTGCATTTTAAAGGAAAATTTAACACTGAGGATGTTTTTCTTGTTTACTTCCTTTCTTACAAGATATGCACTTTTCTTTCTGATCACAATTATGAAATAAGCTACAACCTAATTTAAATTCTGCTGTTACTCAGTGTTAAAGATATCTAAGTCAAAAAAGAGTTTTTCTATGTTTGCTCTTCATTTAGGAATTATTTCCTTGACAATATATTGGGTTTACTTATGCCCAGAGCTTTAAATGAAGATTTATTTGTCCTCTTGTTAATCATGAATCAAGCTCCTTTTGGATTAATTAAGTAAATCAATTTGGAGCTAGTCTACTGCATTCTTTATAGATGAAAATCTTTTTTCTTTATATTCTATGAAACATCTCTCTCAACAAAATGCAATTAATAACCTATTAGTCTCTAGAGTGGGTATGTTTCAAACATTTGTGAGAGTGAGCAATTCATTTCTTGTACCTAGCTAACAGATACTTAAGTAAAACATTAGTATTAATATGTACTTACATTCCTGTTGCCATTCTTTCAAATATTTGTAGTGAACAGAAAGAATTTTTTAACAAAATTACTTAAGACACTCTAAATACCTGATTTAAAAGAAAATATTTCATCTACCATTAATGCCATGCCATGGCATGGTAGTTCATGTCATACAAGCAGAGAATTCTTGAAATGAAGATTTTAGGTTGTTACAATTTCTTAACACATACTTAAAATAGTTTGTAAGAGGTACAGGAATATGATTACTTGTGGGACAAATTTACTGAGACAACTTCTGATTGAATTAGAACTTTAAGTCTGGAATTTGTGGGGGTGCTGGGAAGAAAGGTGGAAGAGTAAGACGCGGAGATCACCTTCCTCCCCACAGATACACCAGAAACACATCTACACGTGGAACAACTCCTACAGAACACCTACTGAATGCTGGCAGAAGACCTCAGACCTCCCAAAAGGCAAGAAACTCCCCACGTACCTGGGTAGGGCAAAAGGAAAAAAGAAAAAAAAGAGACAAAAGAATAGGGACGGCACCTGCACCAGTGGGAGGGAGCTGTGAAGGAGGAAAAGTTTCCACACACTAGGAAGCCACTTCGCGGGCAGAGACTGCAGGAGGCGGAGGGGGGAGCTTCGGAGCCACGGAAGAGAGCACAGCAACAAGGATGTGGAGGGCAAAGCGGGGAGATTCCCGCACAGAGGATCGGTGCCGACCGGCACTCACCAGCCCGAGAGGCTTGTCTGCTCACCTGTCAGGGTGGCCGGGGCTGGGAGCTGAGGCTCGGGTTTCAGTCGGAGCGCAGGGAGAGGACAGGGGTTGGCGGCTTGAACATAGCCTGAAGGGGTTAGTGCACCATGGCTAGCCGGGAGGGAGTCCGGGGAAAAGTCTGCACCTGCCGAAGAGGCAAGAGACTTTTTCTTCCCTCTTTGTTTCCTGGTGCGTGAGGAGAGGGGTTTAAGAGCGCTGCTTAAAGGAACTCCAGAGACGGGCGCGAGCCGCGGCTAAAAGCACGGACCCCGGGGACGGGCGTGAGCCGTGGCTAAAACCACGGACCCCAGAGACGGGCGCGAGCTGCGACTAAAAGCACGGACCCCAGAGACGGGCGTGAGATGCTAAGGCTGCTCCTGCCGCCACCAAGGGACCTGTGTGTGAGCACAGGTCACTATCCACACCCCTCTTCTGGGGAGTCTGTGCAGTCCACCACTGCCAGGTTCCCGGGATCAAGGGACAACCTCCCCGGGAGAACGCATGGCGGACCTCAGGTTGGTGCAATATCATGCTGGACCCTGCCGCCGCAGGCCCACCCCGCACGCTGTGCCCCTACCTCCCCCCCAGCCTGAGTGCGCCAGAGCCCCCGAATCAGCGGCTCCTTTAACCCCGTCCTGTCTGAGCAAAAAACAGACACCCTCCAGTGACCTACACGCAGAGGCAGGGCCAAACCCAAAGCTGAGCCCCTGTGAGCTGTTAGAACAAAGAAGAGAAAGGGAAATCTCTCCCAGCAGCCTCAGAAACAGCGGATTAAAGCTCCACAATCAATTTGATGTACCCTGCATCCATGGAATACATGAATAGACAACGAATCATCCCAAATTGCAGAGGTGGACTTCGAGAGCAAAATCTATGATTTTTTCCCCTTTTCCTCTTTTTGTGAATGTGTATGTCTATGCTTCTGTGTGAGATCTTGTCCGTATAGCTTTGCTTCCACCATTTGTCCTAGGATTCTATCCGCCCATTGTTTCTTTTTTAGTTTTTTTCTTAATAATTAATTTTAATAACTTTATTATACTTTACTCTCCTTCCTCCTTTCTTCCTTTCTTTCTTCCTTCGTTCCTTCCGTTCTTTCTTTCTTTCTTTTTTTCTTTCTTTCCTTCCATCCTTTAGACAACGAATCATCCCAAATTGAGGAGGTGGACTTTGAGAGCAATATTTATGATTTTTTTCCCCTTTAACAATTTTTGTGAGGGTGTATGTGTATGCTTCTGTGAAAGATTTTGTCTGTATAGCTTTGCTTCCAACATTTGTCCTAAGGTTCTATCCATCCCTTTCTTTTTTCTAAATAATTATTTTTTAATTCAATAACTTTATTATACTTTACAGTATTTTATTTTACTGTATCTTCTTTCTTTCTGTCTTTTTTCCTTCCTTCCCTCCTTCTTTCCTTCCTCCCTCCCTCCATCCCTCCTTTCTTTCCTTCTTGCATTCTTTCCTTCTTTTCTTCTTTCTTTCCTTCTTCCTTCCTTCCTTCCTTCCTTCATTTCTTCCTTCCCTCCTTTCTTTCTTTCTTTCTCTCTTCATACTTATACTAATTCTCTCTACTTTTTCTCCCTTTTATTCTGAGCTGTGTGGATGAAAGGTTCTTGGTGCTCCAGCCAGGAGTCAGAGCTCTGCCTCTGAGGTGGCAAAGCCAAATTCAGGACACTGGTCAACAAGAGACCTCCCAGCTCCACATAATATCAAATAGCGAAAATCTCCCAGAGACCTCCATCTTAACACCAGCACCCAGCTTCACTCAACGACCAGCAAGCTACAGTGCTGGACAACCTATGCCAAACAACTAGAAAAACAGGAACACAACCCCATCCATTAGCAGAGAGGCTGCCTAAAATCATAATAAGTCTACAGACACCCCAAAACACACCAACAGATGTGGACCTGCCCACTAGAGAGACAAGATCCAACCTCATCCACCACAACACAGGCACTAGTCCCCTCCATCAGGAAGCCTACACAACCCACTGAACTAACCTTAGCAACTGGAGACAGACATCAAAAACAACGGGAACAACGAACCTGCAGCCTCCAAAAAGGAGATCACAAACACAGTAAGATAAGCAAAATGAGAAGACAGAAAAACACACAGTAGATGAAGGAGCAAGATAAAAATGCACCAGACCTAACAAATGAAGAGGAAATAGGCAGTCTACCTGAAAAAGAATTCAGAATAATGATAGTAAGGATGATCCAAAATCTTGGAGATAGAATGGACAAAATGCAAGAAACATTTAACAAGGACCTAGAAGAAATAAAGATGAAACAAGTAATGATGAACAACACAATAAATGAAATTAAAAGTACTCTAGATGGGATCAATAGCAGAATAACTGAGGCAGAAGAATGGATAAGTGACCTGGAAGATAAAAGAGTGGAAATAACTACTGCAGAGCAGAATAAAGACAAAAGAATGAAAAGAACTGAGGACAGTTTAAGAGACCTCTGGGACAACATTAAATGCACCAACATTCGAATTATAGGGGTTCCAGAAGAGGAAGAGAAAAAGAAAGGGACTGAGAAAATATTTGAAGAGATAATAGTTAAAAACTTCCCTAATATGGGAAAGGAAATAGTTAATCAAGTCCAGGAAGCACAGAGAGTCCCATACAGGATAAATACAAGGAGAAATACACCAAGACACATATTAATCAAACTGTCAAAAATTAAATACAAAGAAAGCATATTAAAAGCAGCAAGGGAAAAATAACACACAAGGGAATCCCCATAAGGTTAACAGCTGATCTCTCAGCAGAAACTCTGCAAGCCAGAAGGGAGTGGAAGGACATACTGAAAGTGATGAAGGAGAAAAACCTGCAACCAAGATTACTCTACCCAGCAAGGATCTCATTCAGATTTGATGGAGAAATTAAAACCTTTACAGACAAGAAAAGCTGAGAGAGTCCAGCACCACCAAACTAGCTTTACGATAAATGTTAAAGGAACTTCTCTAGACAAGAAACACAAGAGAAGGAAAAGACCTATAATAACGAACCCCAAGCAACTTAGAAAATGGGAAAAGGAACATACATATCGATAATTACCTTAAATGTAAATAGACTAAATGCTCCCACCAAAAGACACAGATTGGTTGAATGCATACAAAAACAAGACCCTTATATATGCTGTCTACAACAGACCCACTTCAGGCCTAGAGACACATACAGACTGAAAGTAAGGGGATGGAAAAAGATATCCCATGCAAATGGAAACCAAAAGAAAGCTGGAGTAGCAATTCTCATATCAGAAAAAATAGACTTTAAAATAAAGACTATTAGAAGAGACAAAGCAGGGCACTACATAATGATTAAGGGATCGATCCAAGAAGAAGATATAATAATTGTAAATATTTATGCACCCAACATAAGAGCACCACAATACATAAGGCAAATACTAGCAGCCATAAAAGGGGAAATTGACAGTAACACATTCATAAAAGGGGAATTTAACACACCATTTTCACCAATGGACAGATCATCCAAAATGAAAATAAATAAGGAAACACAAGCTTTAAATGATACATTAAACAAGATGGACTTAATTGATATTTATAAGACACTCCATCCAAAAACAACAGAATACACATTTTTCTCAAGTGCTCATGGAACATTCTCCAGGATAGATCATATCTTGGGATACAAATCAAGCCTTGGTAAATTTAAGAAAATTGAAATTGTATCAAGTATCTTTTCCGACCACAACGCCATGAGACTAGATATCAATTACAGGAAAAGACCTGTAAAAAATACAAACACATGGAGGCTAAACAATACACTACTTAATAACGAAGTGATCACTGAAGAAATCATAGAGGAAATCAAAAAATACCTAGAAACAAATGACAATGGAGACACAATGACCCAAAACCTATGGGATGCAGCAAAAGCAGTTCTAAGAGGGCAGTTTATAACAATACACACCCACCTTAAGAAGCAAGAAACATCTCGAATAAAAAACCTAACCTTGCACCATAAGCAATTAGAGAAAGAAGAACAAAAAAAACCCAAAGTTAGCAGAAGGAAAGAAATCATCAAAATCAGATCAGAAATAAATGGAAAAGAAATGAAGGAAACAATAGCAAAGATCAATAAAACTAAAACCTGATTCTATGAGAAGATAAACAAAATAGGTAAACCATTAGCCAGACTCATCAAGAAAAAAAAGTGAGAATAATCAAATAAATAGAATTAGAAATGAAAAAGTAGAAATGACAACTGACACTGCAAAAATAAGAAAGATCATGAGAGATTACTACAAGCAACTCTATACCAATAAAATGGACAATCTGGAAGAAATTGACAAATTCTTAGAAATGCACAAACTGCCAAGACTGAATCAGGAAGAAATAGAAAATATGAACAGACCAATCACAAGCACTGAAATTGAAACTGTGATTAAAAATCTTCCAACAAACAAAAGCCCAGGACCAGATGGCTTCACAGGCAAATTCTATCAAACATTTAGAGAAGAGCTAAAACCTATCCTTCTCAAACTCTTCCAAATATAGCAGAGGGAGGAACACTCCCAAATTCCTTGTATGAGGCCACCATCACCTTGATACCAACACCAGACAATGACGTCACAAAGAAAGAAAACTACAGGCCAATATCACTGATGAACATAGATGCAAAAATCCTCAACAAAATACTAGCAAACAGAATCCAACAGCACGTTAAAAGGATCATAGACCATGATCAAGTGGGGTTTATTCCTGGAATGCAAGGATTCTTCAATATATGCACATCAATCAATGTGATAAACCATATTAACAAATTGAAAGAGGCAAACCATATGATCATCTCAGTAGATGCAGAGAAAGCTTTTGACAAAATTCAACACTCATTTATTGTAAAAACCCTGCAGGCATACAGGGAATTTTCCTCGACATAATAAAGGCCATATATGACAAACCCACAGCCAACATCATCCTCAATGGTGAAAAACTGAAAGCATTTCCACTAAGATCAGGAACAAGACAAGGTTGTCCACCCTCACCACTCTTATTCAACATAGTTTTGGAAGTCTTAGCCACAGCAATCAGAGAAGAAAAGAAAAGAAAAGGAATCCAAATTGGAAAAGAAGAAGTAAAGCTGTCACTGTTTGCAGGTGACATGTTACTATACATAGAGAATCCTAAAGATGCTACCAGAAAACTACTAGAGCTAATCAATGAATTTGGTAAAGTAGCAGGATACAAAATTAATGCACAGAAATCTCTGGCATTCCTATACACTAATGATGAAAAATCTGAAAGTGAAATCAAGAAAACACTCCCATTTACCATTGCAACAAAAAGAATAATGTATCTAAGAATAAACCTACCTAAGGAGACAAAAGACCTGTATGCAGGAAATTATAAGACACGGATGAAAGAAATTAAAGATGATAAAAATAGATGGAGAGATATACCATGTTCTTTGATTGAAAGAATCAATATTGGGAAAATGACTCTACTACCCAAAGCAATCTACAGATTCAATGCAATCCCTATCAAACTACCACTGGCATTTTTGACAGAACTAGAACAAAAAATTTCACAATTTGTATGGAAACACAAAAGACCCCAAATAGTGAAAGTAATCTTGAGAACGAAAAACGGAGCTGAAGGAATCAGGCTCCCTCACTTCAGACTATACTACAAGGCTACAGTAATCAAGACAGTATGGTACTGGCACAAAAACAGAAAGACAGATCAATGGAACAGGATAGAAAGCCCAGAGATAAACCCACACACATATGGTCACCTTATCTTAGGTAAAGTAGGCAGGAATGTACAGTGGAGAAAGGACAGCCTCTTCAATAAGGGGTGCTGGGCAAACTGTCCAGGTACATGTAAACGTATGAAATTAGATCACTCTCTAACACCATACACAAAAATAAGCTCAAAATGGATTAAAGACCTAAGTGTAAGGCCAGGAACTATGAAACTCTTAGAGGAAAACATAGGCAGAACACTCTATGACATAAATCACAGCAAGATCCTTTTTGACCCACCTCCTAGAGAAATGGAAATAAAAACAAAAATAAACAAATGGGACCTAATGAAACTTCCAAGCTTTTGCACAGCAAAGGAAACCATAAACAAGACCAAAAGGCAACCCTCAGAATGGCATAAAATATTTGCCAATGAAGCAACTGACAAAGGATTAATCTCCAAAATTTACAAGCAGCTCATGCAGCTCAATAACAAAAAAACAAACAACCCAATCCAAAAATGGGCAGAAGACCTAAATAGACATTTCTCCAACGAAGTTATACAGACTGCCAACAAACACATGAAAGAATGCTCAACATCATTAATCATTAGCGAAATGCAAATCAAAAGTACAATGAGATATCATCTCACACCAGTCAGAATGGCCATCATCAAAATATCTAGAAACAATATATGCTGGAGAGAGTGTGGAGAAAAGGGAATACTCTTGCACTGCTGGTGGGAATGTGAATTGATTTAGCCACTATCGAGAACAATATGGAGGTTCCTTAAAAACTACAAATAGAACTACCATATGACCCAGCAATCCCACTACTGGGCATATACCCTGAGAAAACCAAAATTCAAAAATAGTCATGTACCAAAATGTTCATTGTAGCTCTATTTACAATAGCCCGGAGATGGAAACAACCTAAGAGCCCATCATCAGATGGATGGATAAAGAAGATGTGGCACATATATACAATGGAATATTACTCAGCCATGAAAAGAAACGAAATTGAGCTATTTGTAATGAGGTGAATAGACCTAGAGTCTGTCATACAGAGTGAAGTAAGTCAGAAAGAAAAAGACAAATACCGTATGCTAACACATATATATGGAATTTAAGAAAAATAATGTCATGAAGAACCTAGGGGTAAGACAGGAATAAAGACACAGACCTACTGGAGAACGGACTTGAGGATATGGGGAGGGGGAAGGGTGAGCTGTGACAAAGCGAGAGAGAGGCATGGACATATATACACTAACAAACGTAAGGTAGATAGCTAGTGGGAAGCAGCCACATAGCACAGGGATATCAACTCGGTGTTTTGTGACAGCCTGGAGTGGTGGGATAGGGAGGGTGGGAGGGAGGGAGATGCAAGAGGGAAGAGATATGGGAACATATGTATATGTATAACTGATACACTTTGTTATAAAGCAGAAACTAACACCCTATTGTAAAGCAGTTATACCCCAATAAAGATGTTAAAAAAAATACATCTACAAATGTGACAGTTCTCACAGAGCCTGTACTGAACATTAGTGGAAGACTTCAGAAATGTAAAATGACAAGAAAAATCCCCTTTCAACTGGGTAGGATGAAAGAAAGACAAAAAGAAAAGAGGAAGCAGGAAGGGGCCAGCACATCTGGTGGAAAGTTGAAGGTTAGGAGAACTTCTTACACTCAGAAAAACCCCTCACAGCAGGGAAATCAGCTGGGATAGAAAGGGACCTTTGGGGGATCAGACGGGAAAGCAGCAAACGGTCTGTGGAAGGCAGGACAAAGTAAGAACTGTGAGCATTTTCCATGCTGCCGCCCTGCACACCCCAGCCTGAGTCATGCAATTCCTGTTGTGGAGAGGGGGCTGGGTGCTGGAAAGTGGGGTTTGGAGCACGGACCCAGGGAGGAGACAGCTGTTGGCTATGAATAGACAGCCTGAAGGGGTAGAAGTAAGGAGCTCCACAAACAGGAAAGTTTTCAAGAGAAGCCCGGGACACTATAGAAGCAAGATGCCATTGTTGAGTGGCGCTCAAGGGGCAGGACCACCTTTGCAACCCCCTTCCCCACCTTCCGGCTTCTGCCTCTGCAGGAACTGGGAGGGGCGCCCATCTGAACAGGCTTGCCCACCCTTCAAGCCAAGGCCTCCTCTGCCTGTGTAGGCTCTGAGGTCCTAAGCACTGCCAACATCAAAGCCTCCTCGGGGAAATTCCCCAAGGAATGGTTAGGACTCCACGCTCTCACTGCTGAGGGCCCGGGTTCAATCCCTGGTTGGGGAACTAAGATGCCACAAGACATGTGGTTCAGCCAAAAAAATAAAAAAGACTCCTTGGGAATCAGCCCTGGGCACCCCAACCTAAGATGGGAATCTGCCACTGCTGAAGAGTGGGGTGAGGAGAGTGGATCTGGGGAGAGGACCACTGTTGGTGGTGCAGCTACAACTGAGGAGACAAGAGTAAGGGACTCTGCAGCCAGGAATGCTCCTAGAGAATGTGTGGTCTGCTTAGGAAACAAGGTGCCATTGTTCAGTGGTGTGCATAGGGTGGGGCCACCACTGCCCCCACACTCCAGCCCCTGCCTCTGTGGGCACTGGGAGGGACTCCCACCAGAGTAAGTGTGTCCCAGTCTGTTGCAACTGCCTGCTGGTCTATGCTGCTGCAGGCAATTTGTGCACACCCCAGTTGTGGCCACTGTACCCCTCCCCAACCTAAGTGAGCCCTAATCAGCCAATGCTTTTGTTCACTCTTGCATGGGCAGGGAACAGATGTCTGAGGGGTGGCCCACAGGCAGAGGTGTGGCCAAAACTAAAGCTGAGCCCCAGGGGCAGTGCAACTAAGGAAGAGGAATAGAAATCTCTCCATGAAGCTGCAAAAGCTGCAGATTAAACCCCTGTGATCAGCTTGATAAATCCTGCATCTGTGGAATATCTGAATGGGCAAAGAGTGCCCTCACAACTGAGTCTGGTCTAGCTTTAGCAGCAGTGGAAATTGGCAGAAAGTACACACAGGAGTTGGGTCAGCTCAGAGACTGAATTGTCCCCACAGTGCTCACTACAGGTCTAGAGACTTACCTAGAGGTATTGGAGGGCTTCCTGGGGAGGCAGGGGTTGGTTGTGGCTCACCATGTGGGAACAAGGACACTGACAGCTGAGGCCCCAAGAAAATATTCTTATTACTATTATTCTTCTTTTGTTTGTTTTGCTTTATTCAGTTGTTGTTATTATTTTTTATATTTTATTATTGTTTTACTATTTATAATTTTTTTAAATATGTTTTTTTATTCTTCTATTTTTACTTTACTTTTTTCTTGTTTTGTGTTTTTTTTTTCTTCTTTTTTATCCTTTGGGTTTTCTTAAATCATTTTTGTGTGTTTGTTTTAAGTTTTCTTTGCTTTTTTACTTTCCTTATTGTTTTGGGGGTTTTTTTAAGATTTTTTTTGACTTGGACTTTTTTTTTTTAACATCTTTATTGGAGTATAATTGCTTTACAATGTTGTGTTAGTTTTCTGCTGACAAAGTGAATCAGCTATATGTATACATATATCCCCACATCCCCTACCGTTTGCATCTTCCTCCCACCCTCCCTATTTCATCCTTCTAGGTGCTCACAGAGCACCGAGTTGATCTCCCTGTGCTATGGAGATGTTCCCACTAGCTATATATTTTACATTTGGTAGTGTATATATATATCAATGTTACTCTCTCACTTCATCCCAGCATACCCTTCCCTCTCCCCATGTCCTCAAGTACATTCTCTATGTCTGCATCTTTATTCCTGTCCTGCCCCTAGGTTCGTCAGAACCACTTTTTTTTTTTTTTTAAATTCCATATATATGTGTTAGCATATGGTATTTGTTTTTTCTATTTCTGACTTACTTCACCCTGTATGACAGACTCTAGGTCCATCCACCTCACTACAAATAACTCAATTTCATTTCTTTTTATGTCTGAGTAATATTCCATTGTATATATGTGCCACATCTTCTTTACCCATTCATCTGTTGATGGACACTTAGGTTGCTTCCATGTCCTGGCTATTGTACATAGTGCTGCAATGAACATTGTGGTGCATTTTTCTTTTTGAATTATGGGTTTCGCAGGGTATATGGTATATGGATTGCTGAGTCGTGTGGTAGTTCTATTTTCAGTTTTTTAAGGAACCTCCATACTGTTCTCCATAGTGATGGTATTAATTTGTATTCCCAACAGTACAGGAGGGTTCCCTTTTCTCCACACCCACTTCAGCATTTATTGTTTGTAGATTTTTTGATGATGACCATTCTGACCGGTGTGAGATGATACCTCATTGTGTTTTTGATTTGTATTTCTCTAATGATTAGTGATGTTGAGCATCGTTTCATTCATTTGTTGGCAATCTGTATATCTTCTTTGGAGAAATGTCTATTTAGGTCTTCTGCCTATTTTTTGATTGGGTTGTTTGTTTTTTTGATATTGAGCTGCATGTGTTGCTTGTATATTTTGGAGATTAATCCTTTGTCAGTTGCTTTGTTTGCAAATATTTTCTCTCATTCTGAGGGTTGTCTTTTCATCTCGTTTATGGTTTCCTTTGCTGTGCAAAAGCTTTTAAGTTTCATTAGGATGTGGAAAATTTTTGAAATCTTTATTGAATTTGTTATAATATTGCTTCTATTTTATATTTTGGTGTTCTGGCAGTGAGGCATGTGATATCTTAGCTCCTGGACTAGGGATCAAACCCACATCCCCTGAACTGGAAGGTGAAGTCTTAACCACTGAACTGCCAGGGATTTCTCTCATTTTGATTTTAATTCGTTTTTGTTAGTTTATTCTTTATTATTATTTTTTTTCATTTTGGAGTTCTTTTGTTTGTTTGGTTGTTCTCATGTTTTATGTTTTCTTTTTGTATGTGTGTTGTTATTGCCAATTTTGGGGGCTTGTTTTTGCTGTTTTTCTTGGGTTTTCTTTGTCTGTTTGTTTTATTTTCCTTTTTTTTTCTCTCTCTCTCTTTTTTTTCTCTGACCATTCTGCATGGCTTATGGGCTCTTGATTATCCAGCCAGGAGTTGGGCCTGGATCTTTGAGGTGGGAGCACTGAGTTCATGATGCTGGACCACCAGAGAAATTCTGGGCCCAGAGATTATTAATTAATATGCAATGCCTCAGAATTATCCATCTCAACACCAATATCTGGCTACAACCAACTGCCTGTAAGCTTGAGTATTCAATACCTCATTCCAAACAACCAGCAAGACAAGAACACAAACAGACCCATCAGCAGACAGGCTGCCTAAAGTTGTGTGAAGCTCACAGACAACCCAAAATACACCACCTGATGTGGCCCTGCCCATCCGAGGGAAAAGACTCGGCTCCACCCACTAGAGCACAGGCACCAGTCCCTCCCACTAGGAAGCTTACACAAACCCCTGGTCCAAGCTCACCCACCAGGGAGCAGACAACAGAAGCAAGAGGAACTACAACCCTTCATCCTGCGGAAAGTAGACCACAAAATCAATAAGCTAAACAAAACAAGACCACAGAGAAATGTGTTGCAGCTGAAGTAGCAAGGTAAAATCCCACAACAGCAAATAAATAAAGATAAAATAGGCAATCTAACTGAAAATGAATTCAGAGTTGTGATGGCAAAGATGATCTCAGATCTCAAAAATAGAATGGAGGCATGGATCGAGAAGGTACAAGAAATGATTAACAAGGAACTAGAACTAACAAACAAACAAAGAGTGATGAAAAACACAATAACTGAAATGAAAAATACACTAGAATGAATCAATAGCTGAAAAACTGAGTCAGAATAATGGAAAGTGAACTGGAAGATAGAATGGTGGAAATAACTTCCAGAGAGCAGAATAAAGAAAAAAAAAATGAAAGGAAATGAGGACATGCTCAGAGACCTCAGGGACAACATTAAAAAAAAAACATTTGAATTATAGGGGTTTCAGAAGGAGAAGAGAAAGAGAAAGGATCTGAGAAAATATTTGAAGAGATTATAGTCAAAAACTTCCTTAACATGTAAAAGGAAACACTCACTCAAGCCCAGGAAGCACAGAAATCCCCATACAGGATAAACCCAAGGAAAAACACAGTAATCAAACTAACAAAAATTAAATACAAAGAAAAAATATTAAAATCAGCAAGGGACAAACAACATACAAAGGAATCCCATAAGGTTATCAGCTGATTTCTCAGCAGAAACTCTGCAGGCCAGAAGGGAGTGGCATGATATATTTAAAGTGATGAAAGGGAAAGACCTACAAGCAACATATCTCTACCCAGCAAGGATCTCATTCAAATTTGATGGAGAAATCAAAAGCTTTACAGACAAGCAAACCTAAGAGAATTCAGCACCACTAAACCAGCTTTATAACAAATACTAAGGGAATATCTATAGGTGGAAAACACAAGAGAAGAAAAAAACTTACAAGAACAAACCCAAAACAGTTAAAAAAATGAAAATAGGAACATACATATTGATAATTACCTTAAATGTAAATGGATTAAATGCTTCAACCAATAGACACAGACTGGCTGAATAGATATAAAAACAAGACCTGTATATATGCTGTCTACAAGAGACCCACTTCAGATGTAGGGACACATAAAGATTGAAAGTGAGGGGATGGAAAAATATAATCCATGTAAATGGAAATCAAAAAAAGCTGGATTAGTATTATTCATATCAAACAAAATAGACTTGAAAATAATGACTATTACAAGAGACAAGGAAGGACACTGCATAATGATCAACGGACAAAACAAAGAAGAAGGTATAACAATTGTAAATATTTATGCACCCAAAATAGGAGCACGACAACACATAAGACAAATGCTAACAGCCTTTATGGCTGTTAGCCATAATTGACAGTAACACAATAATATTGGGGGACTTTAACACCACACTTCCACCAATGGACAGATCATCCTAAATGGAAATAAATAAGGAAAGAGAAGCTTTAAATGACACATTAAACAAGATGGACTTAAATGATATTTATAGGACATTCCACCAGAAAGCAGCAGAATACACTTTCTTCTCAAGTGCGCACAGAACATTCTCCAGGATAGATCACATCTGGGGTCACAAATCAAGCCTTGGTAAATTTAAGAAAATTGAAATTGTATCAAGCATCTTTTCTGACCAGAACACTATGAGCTTAGAAATAAATTACAGGAAAAAACAAACTGTAAAAAACACAAATGCATGGAGGCTAAACAATATGCTACTAAACAACCAATGGATCACTGAATAAATCAAAGAGAAAATGAAAAAAATATCTAAAAACAAATGACAATGAAACCATGACAACCAAAATCCTATGGGATGCAGCAAAAGAAGTTCTAAGAGAGAAGTTTATAGTAATACAATTCGACTTCAGTAAACAAGAAAAATCTCAAATAAACAAACTAATCTTACACCTAAAGCAATTAGAGAAAGAACAAACAAAACCCAAAGTTAGTAGAAGCAAAGAAATTATAAAGATCAGAGCATAAATAAATGAAAAAGAAATGAAGGAAACACTAGCAATGATCAATAAAACTAAAAGCTTGTTCTTTGAGAAGACAAACAAAGTTGATAAACCTTTAGCCAGACTCATCAAAAAAAAAAAAAAAACCCAAAGGGACTCAAATCAATAAAATTAGAAATGATAAAGGAGAAGTTACAACTGACACCACAGAAATACAAAAGATCATGAGAGACTACTACAAGCAACTATATGCCAATAAAATGGACAACCTGGAAGAAATGGAAAAATCCTTAGAAAAGTACAACCTTCTAAGACTAATCCAGAAAGACTAGAAAATATGATCAGACCAATCACAAGTAACAAAATTGAAACAGTGATTAAAAATCTTCCAACAAACAAAAGTCCAGAACCAGATGGCTTCACAGGTGAATTCTATCAAACATTTGGAGAAGCACTAACACCCATCCTGCTCGAACCCTTCCAAAAATTGCAGAGGGTGAAACACTCCCAAACTCATTCTACTAGGCCACGATCACCCTGATACCAAAACCAGGTAAAGATATCACAAAATAGAAAATTACAGACCAATATCATTGATGAACATAGATACAAAAATCCTCAACAAAATAGCAGCAAACTAAATCCAGCAACACATTAAAAGGACCATACTCCATGATCAAGTGGGATTTATCCCAGGGCTGCAAGAATTCTTCAATATACACAAATCAATCATTGTGATACCCCATATTAACTAATTGAAGAATAAAAACCATATGATCATCTCAAGAGAGGCAAAAAAAAGCTTCTGACAATATTCAACACACATTTATCATAAAAACTCTCCAGAAAGTGGGAATAGAGGGAACCTACCTCAACATAGTAAGGGCCATATATGAAAAACTCACAGCCAACATCATTCTCCATAGTGAAAAACTGAAAGCATTTCCTCTAAGATCAGGAACAAGACAAGGGTGCCCTCTCTCGCCACTATTATTCAACATAGCTTTGGAAGTCCTAGCCATGGCAATCAGAGAAGAAACAGAAACAAAAGGAATCCAAATCGGAAAGAAGTAAAACTGTCACTGTTTGCCCATGACATGGTACTAAACATAGAAAATCCTAAAAATGCCACCAGAATACTAATAGAATTAATCCATGATTTTAGTAAAGTTGCAGGATACAAAATTAATATACAGAAATCTCTTGCATTCCTATACACTAATAATGAAAGATCAGAAAGAGAAATTAAGGAAACAATGCCATTTACCATTGCAACAACAACAACAAAATACCTGGGAATAAACTTACCTAAGGAGGCAAAAGTCCGGGATTCTGAAAACTGTAAGACACGAATGAATGAAATTGTGTTGCTTTTATATCTTGGCTATTATAAATAGTGCTGCTATGAAATTTAGGGTGCATGTATCTTTTTGAATTTGTGTTTTCATTTTTCTCCAGATATGTATCCAGGAGTGAAATTACTGGATCATAATAGTATTTCTATTTTTAGTTTTTTGAGGAACATCTATACTGTTTTCCATAGTGGCTGAAGCAAGTGATATTCCAATAAAAAATGTGTAGGTTTCCTTTTTCTCCACATACTCTCCAACATTTGTTATTTGTAGATTTTTTTGATGATGGCCATTCTGACAGGTGCAAGTTGATAATTCATTCAGTGTTGTTTTGATTTGCATTCCTCTAATAATTAGCAATGTTGATCATATTTTCATGTCTCTATTAGCCATCTGTATGTCTTCTTTGGAAAAATGTCTGTTGCGGTGTCTGCCTATTTTTTGATTGGGTTGTTTGTGTTTTATTTTATTTTATTTTTTTGATATTGAGTTTTATGAGCTGCTTATATATTTTGGATATTAAACCCTGTCCATCATATCATTTGCAAATATTTTCTCTTATATGTTCTGATTGGGTGTTTTACATTCTGTCTTCCACATCACTTATGCCTTCTTCTGCATCACTTATTCTGCTTTTCATTCCTTGTAGTGTGTTTTTTATTTCAGCTATTGAATGCTTCATTTCTGATTGGGCCTTTTTAATATTTTCTAGTTCCTTGTTAAAGTGTTAATTGTTCAGAGATTACCAATGTTTTGAATTCTTTATATGGTAAATTGTTATTTGGTTTCATTATTGATTTTTTTTCAGAGGTTTTCTCTTTCTCTCTCAATTGAGAGTAGTTCCTCTGCCTTTTCATTTTGCTTAACTTTCTTTGTCTCTATGAATATAGGTGGAACAAGTTCTAATTGTGGTCTTGAAGGAGTATTCTTATGTGGGAGTGTCCCTATATAGAGTGCTTGTGCCCAATACTTTTGGTAGGAGAGCTTGATTTGATGTGAATACAAGTCACATGGTTCCTCTGGGTGTTACTCTTGTCCCAGAGGGTGTGAGTGCTGAAGCATGTTGCACTCATGCCCAGACAAAGGACAAAGGTCTGATGCACTGGGTGTTCATGTGCCCCCTGCTCTTCTCAGATGCAGCCTCCGGTGTAAGTCTCCTTTTTCCCCCACAGATAATCACTGCCCCCATCATCTGCCACTGCTGCCCTGTTTTAGAACAGCTGGGCATGTCAAGTGGGTCCCACATGCACTCTTGGTGTGTATCTGGGGATGATCTGTGGTGCAGTGACTGCTGTTCAGAGATTTGGGAGACTTCAGAGGTGCCATTGTATAAGCACCAACAATGGTCACCACTGCCTTACCCAGGTTCTGCCCTAGGACCAGGTTGCCTCTGTGACCCACAGTCAAGTCTTTTCTATGGTCATGGCTGCCCCAGATTCAGTGCCACACAGTGATGTAGAGTGAGTGGATCCAGAGCATTTGCTCTGCATGGGCTGGGATGCACAGTGAGGCAGCTGTGAGAAGTCCAGCAGCCACTAAGGCAGACCTCTCTATACCCTGCCTTGGGTGTTAGTCAGTGCATGCAATCCTCCCGTGTAGAGTCCAGGTTTCCCCCAGCTCTTCTATTTGTCTCAGTTGTCCTCTAATGAACCAATGGGGCTTGTCTTCTCCACGTAGGACTCCAGGACTGAGGCACCCAATCTATGGCTTGAATTGCTCATTCCCCAGGGTGGGTGTCCACCTCTGTATTCTCCCTTTCCTTTTGGTCCCCTCCCAGGGACATAGTTCCCAACCCAATTGCTTTTCTTATCTCCCTACCTGATTATGTGTGTATATTTCTTTCAGCCTTGGTTGTACAGGAGTCCTGCCAGTTTCCAATAAGTTTTTTGTGTGAATTCCTCCACAAGTAGATGTATTTTAGATGTGTTCATTGGGAGATGAGCTCCAAACCTCTTACGTCACCATCTTGATCCCCATTTGAATTTTGAACACATGGAATTGTACATAATCTGCTTTCAGATTGTTTAGAATTTGATGATTTCTCTAAATGTGAAAATACTTCAGCTTCACATCGGGTTGCAAAATACCCTGTAAGACTATGATTGTATTCTATTAAGTATGAGTTATTTTGATGGCAATATTTTTCAGAAAAGAAGATGATGCAATAAATATTTTGAATCTCTGAGAACTTAGAGAAACATAAATCTTCACTGTAGCAATGTGAATTTTAGGAGGATGGAAAAAGTCACTCAATAGATAGTTAAGGTAAAGTACAACAGAGGTCAAAGTCCTGAATGTTGTGACAGTGCTAGTGAGATCAAAAGAAAAGTTGCTTTTCTTCTTACCAGTGTCACTCATGGTAAATACACGGCTCTGGAAGAATTTTGAGTTAGTTTGGTAAAAGAGAAATCTTTTTATCAGAAAATAAATCTTATCTGTATGAGCCAATGAAGTGTGCTGCCTTTAGATTAGGAAGCCTTGGATTCAATCCACAAATGGGTCTTTCCTTGTCTTTCCACTAATCCCAATGAATTCTGCAACAATTGTCAGGGTATTGCTAAATGTATATAACAGAGAGAAAGAGGAAACATTGTTTGATACTAAACTGTACAAACATTATTTTTTAAGTAGTACAAGCATTTGACAGTATTTATAGTCCTGGTTTTTGTTTCTTATTTTTATTTTATACTGATTATCACAAAGTTTATTTATAAATGGAAAAGTTTTGCCAAAATAGCAGTTGATATGACAGATAGCATGAATGACTACTGTTAACATTTATTTGGTTCTTAGATAATTTTTCATGTTTAGTAAACAAAACAATTTTCTCTGTAGAGGAAACTGTGAAACTTTCAAAAATAGACACAGCAATAAATATAAATCTATTTTGTAAAAATACACATAATAATATTTTATATTAAGCAGTTATTATGATTCAGTCATGATGCTAAATGCTTTACATTCATTGTGTTTTAAATTCTCAAACCAACTTTAGGAATTTTTCACACTTACTCCAAGAAGATAAAGGACATAAAAATTATGTCAAAATTTTGTCTGCACATTTTACCACCTGTATTTATTTATGTTTTTAACTAATTTTTATTGGAGTATAGTTGCTTTACAATGTTGTGTTAGTTTCTACTGCACAGTAAAATGAATCAACCATACATATATATCTATCCCCTCCCTTTTGGACTTCCTTCCCATTTAGGTCACCACAGTGCATTAAGTAGAGTTCTCTGTGTTATACTCTATGTTCTCACTAGTTATTTATTTAATACATAGTATCAATAGTGTATATGTGTCAATACCAATCTCCCAATTTCTCCCCCTTGGTATCCATACATTCGTTCTCTATGTCTTGTCTTTATTTCTGCTTTGCAAATAGGGTAATCTATACCATTTTTCTAGATTCCACATATATGTGTTAATATACAATATTTGTTTTTCACTTTCTGACTTACTTCACTCTGTATGACACTCTCTAGGTCCAACCATGTCTCTCTCAAATGACCCAACATTTTTCCTTTTTATGGCTGGGTAATATTCAATTGCATATGTGTACCACATCTTCTTTATCCATTCCTCTGTCGATGGACATTTAGGTTGCTTCCATGTCCCGGCTATTGTAAATAGTGCTGCTATGAATGTTGGGTGCATGTATCTTTCTGAATTATGGTTTTCTCTGGGTATATGACCGGTAGTGGCATTGCTGGGCCATATGGTAGTTCTATTTTTAGTTTTTTAAGGAAGCTCCATACTGTTTTCCATCTTGGCTGTATCAATTTACACTCCCACCAACAGTGTATGAAGGTTCCCTTTTCTCCACACCCTCTCCAGCATTGTTTGTAGATTTATTGATGATGGCCAGTCTGACCAGTGTGAGGTGATACCTCACTGTAGTTTTGATTTGCATTTCTCTACCTCCTATATTTAATTTCTTCCATATACTTAGACATTAGAACACTTATTGCAAGTTCAAGGATACCACTGTAAAACATCATATATGATCAGTGTTTAAGAGCACAAACTTTGATTTCAGACAGTTTTGGGTATAAATAGTAATTCTGCTCTTAATAAGTCATTTGACCTACCTGATCCTTACTTCACTCATCTGTAAAATGTGAATAATAATACCTACCTCAAATATTTTTTTGGGAGGATTAAATGAGATAAAGTATGTAAACTGCTTAGCACAGTTCTTGGTAAATTGTGAGTGTTCTATTTTGGTAATGAGTTATTATTAATATAACAACATAATCATTCAATTTCCATATAGATAAAAATAGTAAAGTAAATACCAAGGATAGTTTAAAGGCTGGGAATTAATAGCTTGTGGACAAGATTTTGCCTATGCATGTGTTTGTTTAGTTAACCTAGTATTTTACAAAAATAGAGACAAAAATTATTAAAAAAAACAAGAGATGTTACATTAAAATAATGATTTCTGGATTCTCATGAAAAATAGAAAGACCTGGCAATATGGATCCATATTATTTCATGGCAAGAATTAGAGTTAAGTAGTGGCTTTTTTATATTCTCTAACAGTGTGCATTTTTGTATAAGGTGAAAGGTAAGTATTGAAGTTCATTGTTTTGTATATGGGTACCCAATTTTCCAGAAAGAAGTGTTGAAATTTTTTTTTTCTTTTCCATCGAATGTAATTGGAACTGTTGTCAAAAATCAATTGCTCACATATGTGAGAACCTATTTTTAGACTATCTATTCTGTTCTTTTGATCTATATTCTATCTTTCTGTCAATAGCACTGTCTTGCTTATTATAGTTTTATAGTTAGCCTTGAAAATAAGTAACACAAATTATCTTTTTTCTTCTTTACAAAATTATTTTGGCTATTTCTAATTGCCCTTCTATATAAATTTTAGAATCAGGTTGTGTATTTCTATAAAAATACCAAATGGAATTTTGATTGAGATTGTGTTGAACATCTAATTCAATTTAGGGATAGGGATATTTAAAAAATATTGCATCTTCCAATCCATGAATCTGGAATATATCTCCAATTCTTTTTGTCTGCTTTATTACTTGAAGCAATGTTTTTTAATTTCTAGTATACATGTCTTTATACATATTTTGGTAAAATTATTCCTAAGTATTTTGTACTTTTGGAGCTTCTTTAACTGTTAGTTTATTTCATCTTTCACCTGTTTGTTCATAGTATTTATAAATGTAATTGATTTTTGACTTTGCATCCTCTTTCTTTGCTAAATTCACATACTAATTCTGATAGTCTCTTTGGAAATCCTTTAGGATTTTCTAAGTAGACAATCATGCCATTCCACAAGTCATTGATGCTTCATTCATTTTTTATTTTTGCTGTTTTATTTTTTCTTCTATGTTTTATTTTGGATAGTTTCTCTGGTTATGTCTTTAAGTTCATTAATATATATTTTTTCTAAGATATATAATCTTTTATTGTATTGGGTATATTTTCATTTCAGTTATTATATTTCACTTCCAGAAGTTCCATTTGAGTTTTTTTATATCTCTTCTGTGTTAAAACTTTTCTCTATAGTTTTGAAAATATGAAAAAACATTTATAGTAGCTCTTTTAATATCCTTGTCTTCTAATCCTATCATCTATGTCACTTCTCAGTGTATTTCCATTGATTAAATTTTCTCCTGGTAATGGATTATATTTTCCTGCTTCTTTGCATGCCTGATAATTTTCTTTGCAATCTGATCATCTTACATTTTACAATGTTTGTGCTGAATTTTAGTATATTTCTTTAAATATTATTTAGTTCTGGGATTCAGTTAAGTTACTTGTAATTTGTTGGAGTCTTTTGAGGTTTGATTTTTTTTAACACATTTATTGGGGTATAATTGCTTTACAATGGTGTGTTAGTTTCTGCTTTATAACAAAGTGAATCAGTTATACATATACATATGTTCCCATATCTCTTCCCTCTTGTGTCTCCCTCCCTCCCACCCTCCCTATCCCACCCCTCTAGGTGGTCACAAAGCACCGAGCTGATCTCCCTGTGCTATGCGGCTGCTTCCCACTAGCTAGCTACCTTAAGTTTGGTTGTGTATATATGTCCGTGTGTCTCTCTCGCTTTGCCACAGCTCACCATTCCCCCTCCCCATATCCTCAAGTCAGTTATCCAGTAGGTCTGTGTCTTTGTTCCTGTCTTACCCCTAGGTTCTTCATGACATTTTCTTTTTCTTCTTTTTTTTTAATATAGAAACATTTTATAGGCTACAAATTTTATCAATTATACTGAATTGTAACACAAACATTGTACTTGGGCTTTTAGCAGTAGATTTAAAGCAAGCAGTGATACATGTCCTGAGTAGTTATACTCTGTGACAAGTTCACTAGAGGAGTTTCTGTCCATCCTGTACACTGGGGACAAAAGTATGATTATAAGTAAAACAATAAATTTCAATTTTGATAGGGAAACAAACATTTGGTAAACAGTTCAATTGAATTAGTAAGATGGTTCTTACAGGCCTAGTCCGGATTCTTGAGTTAGCTGTTTACCACTGCTGTCATCTTTTTGTCCAGGTGTTGATGTCATTTGGGGTTAGCACTCCTTTTTATAGACCAGTCCAGTGCAGAAGCCCTTCTTAAGTGGGAATTATGAGTTCAAGCATCAATTTCCTTCAGTTTCACTGTGTATGAGCTACTTAAGAATTCCTGATAAGCATTCTTTCATCTAGGTTGGAGAGTCCTTCAAATAATTTATTTTCCAATATGCATAATCCCCTGGTTGCAGGTCATGAGGCATCTGATCTTCATCTAGAGATAGATTACTATGATCAGCTTCAGAAACAAGCAGAGAATATCATTTTAATATTTCAATTAAACCTTACAATAATGTAACATAGCAACAAGGAGTCATCTTGGGCATAGTAATAAATACAAAACCTCAGGATACATGAAACCTCAATATCCACAAAGATAATATTAAAATATAATTTTTCTCTCTAAATTATCCTCATATTTACCAAATATAGCTAAAAAAAGACCGATTTGCTTACAAAATAAGTCTGGATTCAATAAATGTTGACCAATTATTTACATAAGTGTAATTTATCATATAGGCTCTTTTAAAGCTGGCTTTGTTGGAACTTTTCATAAGAAATCTCAAATTGAACTTTTTTTTTAAACATCTTTATTGGGGTATAATTGCTTTACAATGGTGTGTTAGTTTCTGCTTTATAACAAAGTGAATCAGTTATACATATACATGTGTTCCCATATTTCTTCCCTCTTACATCTCCCTCCCTAAGACCATCCCTATCCCTCTCCTACAGACGGTCACAAAGCACCAAGCCAATATCCCTGAGCCATGACGCTGCTTCCCACTAGCTATCTACCTTACATTTCTTAGTGTATATATGTCCATGCCTCTCTCTCGCCCTGTCACAGCTCACACTTTCACCTCCCCATATCCTCAAGTCCATTCTCCAGTAGGTCTGTGTCTTTATTCCTGTCTTACCCCTAGGTTCTTCATGACAGTTTTTTTCTTAAATTCCATATATATGAGTTAGCATATGGTATTTGTCTTTCTCTTTCGGACTTACTTCACTCTGTATGACACACTCTAGGTCAATCCACCTCATTACAAATACCTCAGTTTTGTTTCTTTTTATGGCTGAGTAATATTCCATTGTATATATGGGCCACATTTTCTTTATCCATTCATCTGATGATGTGCACTTATGTTGCCTCCATCTCCGGGCTATCGTAAATAGACCTGCAATGAACATTTTGGTACATGACACTTTTTGAATTATGGTTTTCTCGGGGTATATGCCCAGTAGTGGGATTGCTGGGTCATATGGTAGTTCTATTTGTAGATTTTTAAGGAACCTCCATACTGTTCTCCATAGTGGCTGAACCAATTCACATTCCAACCAGCAGTGCAAGAGTGTTCCCTGTTCTCCACACCCTCTCCAGCATTTATGGTTTCTAGATTTTTTCATGATGACCATTATGACAGGTGTGAGATGATATCTCATTGTAGTTTTGATTTGCATTTCTCTAACGATTAAACACGTTGAGCATTCTTTCATGTGTTTATTGTCAGTCTGTATATCTTCTTTGGAGAAGGTCTATTTAGGTCTTCTGCCCATTTTTGGATTGGGTTGTTTGTTTTTTTGTTATTGAGCTGCATGAGCTGCTTGTAAATTTTGGAGATTAATCCATTGTCAGTTGCTTCATTGGCAAATATTTTCTCCCATTCTGAGGGTTGTCTTTTGGTCTTGTTTATGGTTTCCTTTGCTGTGCAAAAGCTTGGAAGTTTCATTAGGTCCCATTTGTTTATTTTTGTTTTCATTTCCATTTCTCTAGGAGGTGGGTCAAAAAGGATCTTGCTGTGATTTATGTCATAGAGTGTTCTGCCTATGTTTTCCTTTAAGAGTTTGATAGTTTCTGCCCTTATATTTAGGTCTTTAATCCATTTTGAGCTTATTTTTGTGTATGGTGTTAGGGAGTGATCTAATCTCATACGTTTACATGTACCTGGACAGTTTGCCCTGCACCATTTATTGAAGAGGCTGTCCTTTCTCCACTGTACATTCCTGCCTACTTTACCTAAGATAAGGTGACCATATGTGTGTGGGTTTATCTCTGGGCTTTCTATCCTGTTCCATTGATCTGTCTTTCTGTTTTTGTGCCAGTACCATACTGTCTTGATTACTGTAGCCTTGAAGTATAGTCTGAAGTGAGGGAGCCTGATTCCTTCAGCTCCGTTTTTCGTTCTCAAGATTACTTTGGCTATTCGGGGTCTTTTGTGTTTCCATACAAATTGTGAAATATTTTGTTCTAGTTCTGTCAAAAATGCCAGTGGCAGTTTGATAGGGATTGCATTGAATCTGTAGATTGCTTTGGGTAGTAGAGTCATTTTCCCAATGTTGATTCTTCCAATCAAAGAACATGGTATATCTCTCCATCTATTTGTATCATCTTTAATTTCTTTCATCCGTGTCTTATAATTTCCTGCATACAGGTCTTTTGTCTCCTTAGGTAGGTTTATTCTTAGATACATTATTCTTTTTGTTGCAATGGTAAATGGGAGGGTTTTCTTGATTTCACTTTCAGATTTTTCATCATTAGTGTATAGGAATGCCAGAGATTTCTGTGCATTAATTTTGTATCCTGCTACTTTATCAAATTCATTGATTAGCTCTAGTAGTTTTCTGGTAGCATCTTTAGGATTCTCTATGTATAGTAACATGTCACCTGCAAACAGTGACAGCTTTACTTCTTCTTTTCCGATTTGGATTCTTTTTATTTCCTTTTCTTCTCTGATTGATGTGGCTAAAACTTCCAAAACTATGTTGAACAAGAGTGGTGAGAGTGGGCAACCTTGTCTTGTTCCTGATCTTAGTGGAAATGCTTTCAGTTTTTCACAATTGAGGGTGACGTTGGCTGTGGGTTTGTCATATATGGCTTTCATTAAATTGAGGAAAGTTCCCTGTATGCCTACATTCTGCAGGGTTTTTACCATTAATGGGTGTTGAATTTTGTCAAAAGCTTTCTCTGCATCTGTTGAGATGATCATATGGATTTTCTCCTTCAATTTGTTAATATGGTTTATCACATTGATTGATATGCATATATTGAAGAATCCTTGCATTCCAGGAATAAACCCCAGTTGATCATGGTCTATGATCCTTTTAATGTGCTGTTAGATTCTGTTTGCTAGTATTTTGTTGTGGATGTTTGCATCTACGTTCATCAGTGATATTGGCCTGTCGTTTCCTTTCTTTGAGACATCCTTGTCTGGTTTTGGTATCAAGGTGATGGTGGCCTCGTAGATGGAATTTGGGAGTGTTCCTCCCTCTGCTATATTTTGGAAGAGTTTGAGAAGGATAGGTGTTAGCTCTTCTCTAAATGTTTGATAGAATTCGCCTGTGAAGCTATCTGGTCCTGGGCTTTTGTTTGTTGGAAGGTTTTTGACCACAGTTTCAATTTCAGTGCTTGTGATTGGTCTGTTCATATTTTCTATTTCTTCCTGATTCAGTCTTGGCATGTTCTGCATTTCTAAGAATTTGTCCATTTCTTCCAGATTGTCCATTTTATTGGCATAGAGTTGCTTGTAGTAATCTCTCATGATCTTTTTTATTTCTGCAATATCAGTTGTTACTTCTCCTTTTTCATTTCTAATTCTATTGATTTGAGTCTTCTCCCTTTTTTTCTTGATGAGTCTGGCTAATGGTTTATCTATTTTGTTTATCTTCTTAAAGAACCAGCTTTTAGTTTTATTGATCTTTGCTATTGTTTCCTTCATTTCTTTTTCATTTATTTCTGATCTGATTTTTATGATTTCTTTCCTTCTGCTAGCTTTGGGGTATTTTTGTTTTTCCTTCTCTAATTGCTTGAGGTGCAAGGTTAGGTTGTTTATTCGAGATGTTTCCTGCTTCTTAAGGTGGTCTTGTATTGCGATAAACTTCCCCTTTATAACTGCTTTTGCTGCATCCCATAGGTTTTGGGTCGTTGTGTCTCCATTGTCATTTGTTTCTAGGTATTTTTTAATTTCCTACTTGATTTCTTCAGTGATCACTTCG
Source organism: Pseudorca crassidens (assembly GCF_039906515.1). Lineage (NCBI taxonomy): Eukaryota > Metazoa > Chordata > Mammalia > Artiodactyla > Delphinidae > Pseudorca > Pseudorca crassidens. Next base: position 56,321,022 of record NC_090317.1, on the reverse strand, counting down.
TTATTAAGTAGTGTATTGTTTAGCCTCCATGTGTTTGTAATTTTTACAGGTCTTTTCCTGTAATTGATATCTCGTCTCATGGCGTTGTGGACGGAAAAGATACTTGATAGAATTTCAATTTTCTTAAATTTACCAAGGCTTGATTTGTGACCCAAGATATGATCTATCCTGGAGAATGTTCCATGAGCACTTGAGAAAAATGTGTATTCTGTTGTTTTTGGATGGAGTGTCCTATAAATATCAATTAAGTCCATCTTGTTTAATGTATCATTTAAAGCTTGTGTTTCCTTATTTATTTTCATTTTGAATGATCTCTCCATTAGTGAAAGTGGGGTGTTAAATTCCCCTACTATGAATGTGTTACTGTTGAGTTCCCCTCTTATGGCTGTTAATATTTGCCTTATGTATTGAGGTGCTCCTAGATTGTGTGCAAAAATATTTACAATTGTTATATCTTCTTCTTGGGTCGATCCCTTGATCATTATGTAGTGTCCTTCTTTGTCTCTTTTAATAGTCCTTATTTTAAAGTCTATTTTGTCTGATATGAGAATTGCTACTCCAGCTTTCTTTTGGTTTCCATTTGCATGGAATATCTTTTTCCATCCCTTTACTTTCAGTCTGTATGTGTCTCTAGGTCTGAAGTTGGTCTGTTGTAGACAGCTTATATATGGGTCTTGTTTTTGTATCCATTCAGCCAATCTGTGTCTCTTGGTGGGAGCATTTAGCCCATTTACATTTAAGGTAATTATCAATATGTATGTGTCTATTTTCATTTTCCAAATTGTTTTGTTTCATTATTGTAGGTCTTTTCCTTCTCTTGTGTTTCTTGCCTAGATAAGTTCCTTTAGCATTTGTTGTAAAGCTGGTTTGGTGGTGCTGAACTCTCAGCTTTTGCTTGTCTGTAAAGGTTTTAATTTCTCCATCAAATCTGAAAGAGATCCTTTCTGGGTAGAGTAATCTTGGTTGCAGCTTTTTCTCCTTCATCATTTTCGGTATGTCCTGCCACTCCCTTCTGGCTTGCAGAGTTTCTGCTGAGAGATCAGCTGTTAACCTTATGGGGATTCCCTTGTGTGTTATTTTTTGTTTTGCCCTTGCTGCCTTTAATATGCTTTCTTTGTATTTAAATTCTGACAGTTTGATTAATATGTGTCTTGGCATATTTCTCCTTGGATTTATCCTGTATGGGACTCTCTGTGATTTCTGGACTTGATTAATTATTTCCTTTCCCATATTAGGGAAGTTTTCAAAGATAATCTCTTCAAATGTTTTCTCAGTCCCTTTCTTTTTCTCGTCTTCTTCTGGAAACCCTATAATTCGAATGTTGGTGTGTTTAATGTTGCCCCAGTGGTCTCTGAGACTGTCCTCAGTTCTTTTCATTCTTTTTTCTTTATTCTGCTCTGCAGTAGTTATTTCCACTATTTTATCTTCCAGGTCACTTATCCGTTCTTCTGCCTCAGTTATTCTGCTATTGATCCCATCTAGAGTACTTTTAATTTCATTTATTGTGTTGTTCATCGTTGCTTGTTTTAACTTTATTTCTTCTATGTCCTTGTTAACTGTTTCTTGCATTTTGTCTATTCTATTTCCAAGATTTTGGATCATCCTTACTATCATTATTCTGAATTCTTTTTCAGGTAGACTGCCTATTTCCTCTTCATTTGTTAGGTCTGGTGGGTTTTTATCTTGCTCCTTTATCTGCTGTGTGTTTTTCTGTCTTCTCATTTTGCTTACCTTACTGGGTTTAGGGTGTTCTTTTTGTAGGCTGCAGGTTCGTAGTTCCCATTGTTTTTGATGTCTGTCCCCAGTGGCTAAGGTTGGTTCAGTGGGTTGTGTAGGCTTCCTGATGGAGGGGACTATTGCCTGTGTTCTGGTGGATCAGCCTGGATCTTGTCTCTCTGGTGGGCGTTCCACTTCTTGTGGTGTGGTTTGGTGTGTTTGTGGACTTATTATGATTTTAGGCAGCCTCTCTGCTAATGGACGAGGTTGTGTTCCTGTTTTGCTAGTTGTTTGGCATAAGGTTTCCAGCAATGTAGCTTGCTGGTTGTTGAGTGAACCTCGGTGCTCATGTTGAGATGGAGATCTCTGGGAGATTTTCACCATTTGATATTATGTGGAGCTGGGAAGTCTCTTGTTGACCAGTGTCCTGAAGTTGGCTTTCCCACCTCAGAGGCAGAGCACTGACTCCTGACTGCAGCACCAAGAGCCTTTCATCCACACAGCTCAGAATAAAAGGGAGAAAAAGTAGAGAGAAAGTATTAGTAGATATAGGAAGAAGGAAAGCAAGAAAGCAAGAAAGCAAAAAAGAAGGAAAGAAAGAAAGAAAAAAGGAAGGATGGAAGGAAAGAAGGAAGGAAGGAAGGAAGGAAGGAAGAAGGAAGAAAGAAAGAGAGAAAGAAAAAAAGAAAGCAAGAAGAAAAGAAGGAAAGAAGGAAGGAATGAAAGGAGGGAGGGAGGGAGTGACAGTGGGAGGAAGGAAGGAAGGAAGAAGGGAAGGAAGGAAAAAAGATAGAAAGAAAAAAGATAAAGTTAAATAAAATAAAGTAAAATGTAATAAGGTTATTAAATTAAAGAATAATTATTTAGAAAAGTAATTAAATAAAGAAAAATGGACGGATAGAACCTTAGGCCAAATGGTGGAAGCAAAGCTGTACAGACAAAATCTCACATGGAGGCATACACATACACACTCAGAAAAAAAGAAAAAGGGCAGAAAATCATAAATCTTGCTCTCAAAGTCCACCTCCTCAATTTGGGATGATTCGTTGTCTATTCATGTATTCCACAGATACTGGGTACATGCGGTTGATTGTGGAGCTTTAATTCACTGCTTCTGAGTCTTCTGGGAGAGATTTCCCTTTCCCTTCTTTGTTCTCACAGCTCCCAGGGCCTCAGCTTTGAATTTGGCCCCGCCTCTGCATGTAGGTCGCTGGAGGGCGTCTGTGTTTTGCTCAGAAAGGACCGGGTTAAAGGAGCAGCTGCTTCAGGGACTCTGGCTCACTCAGGCTGGGGAAAGGGAGGGGCACAGAGTTTGGGGCGAGCCTGCGGTGGCAGAGGCCGGTGTGAAGTTGCACCTGCATGAGGCCCGCCTTGTGTTCTCCCAGGAAAGTTGTCCCTGGATCCCGGGAACCTGGCAGTAGCGGGCTGCACAGGCTCCCTGGAAGAGGGGTGTGGATAGTGACCTGTGCTCACACACATGCCCCTTGGTGGCTGCCGCAGCAGCCTCAGCATCTCCTGCCCATCTCTGGGGTCTGCGCTGTTAGCCACGGCTCGCGCCCGTCTCTTGAGTTCCTTTAAGCAGCGTTCTTAATCCCCTCTCCTCGCACACCAGGAAACAAAAGGGGAAGCAAAAGTCTCTTGCCTCTTCGGCAGCTCCAGACCTCTTCCCGGACTCCCTCCCGGCTAGCCGTGGCACTCTAACCCCTTCAGTCAGTGTTCACACAGCCAACCCCAGTCCTCTCCCTGGGCTCCGATCAAAGCCTGAGACTCAGCTCGCAGCCCTGCCTGCCCCGGCGGGCTGGTGAGTGCTGGTCGGCACCGATCCTCTTTGCAGGAATCTCCCCACTTTGCCCTCCACGCCCCTGTTGCTGTGCTCTCCTCCATGGCTCCGGAGCTCCCCCCTCCGCCACCCGCAGTCTCCACCCGCGAAGGGGCTTCCTAGTGTGTGGAAACCTTTCCTCCTTCACAGCTCCCTCCCACTGGTGCAGGTGCCGTCCCTATTCTTTTGTCTCTGTTTTTTCTTTTTTTCTTTTGCCCTACCCAGGTACGTGGGGAGTTTCTTGCCTTTTGGGAGGTCTGAGGTCTTCTGCCAGCATTCAGTAGGTGTTCTGTAGGAATTGTTCCACGTGTAGATGTTTTTCTGGTGTATCTGTGGGGAGGAAGGTGACCTCTGTGTCTTACTCTTCCGCCATCTTCCCCTCCGGCCTGAGGTTTGATTTTAAGTTTAGTTATGGCAGGTTCAGAGCATCCTTTATTCTATTTCTAAGTTAGCCCACTAATAAGGTTAATACACTTTTTGAAGACTTTACCTGAAGTGCTGTATATTAAGAGCTTTTTCCCATTCTCTCTGGCAGGAATACAAACTATTACAAGCTTTGTGTTAGCTTCAGGAATTTTTCAACCTGCTCTTTTGCCATGGTTATTTCCTGATCTTCAGGTACTTTCCTCTACCCAGTTGTGAATCAGCCACAGACAGACTTTAAGAAACCCCTCTACAAATTCCTGGAGAATTCTTTAAGTGTCACCTCCTCTTCTTGGGTATTTTGCAATGAATTTAAACCTCCTGGATTCACTGAACACTGAACTTTGCCTCTTCAGTGGAGTTATACCATTGGTCTTTATTTGAGTTCCCCTCCCTGCGCTGCACATTAAGAGTTCTCTCTACACAGCAACTTGAGGCAATAATAAAGTTCATCTCATTTTTTCTCTTCTCTCAGGAATCGTTCTTCTATGATGTCTGTTTTTCAATGTTTGAAAACCATTATTTAATATATGTTGTCCTGTTTTCTACTTGTTTAAGGTGAAAGAATAAACCTGGTCCCTGTTACTGTATCATGGCTGGAGTTTAACTCTATACTCACCTACTGAATAAATAATTCTGTTTTGAATAAAAACAAGGAATTGACTGTAAGAAATTCAAGATATAGCCCAGCCTTAATCTATCATTAACTATACCTCTCAGAAGCTTAGCTAGTAAGTTCATAAACAAAGGAAATTATCTTACAAAGTATAAGAAAATTGATGGTCAATTTAATATCTGTAGTGGTGTCCTTTCCACGTTGATATTTTTAGAAACTTTATAAAGATGCATTATTTTATTCACAAGAGGAAATAATGGATCAGAAATTTTGTTAATAAAAGTGTCAAAATCCTTCATGAGTTTCATATTACACCTGGTTCTTTACAGCTGTTGAGACACCTAGATTATCCTCAATAAAATATGTTTACAATCAAATGTACAGGATATAGGCTTTTATTTGAGTTTTTCAGACAATGATTGTGTTCATATAAAAAGTCTTAAGGCAAATTATTTATGTTGTTTAAATTATCAAGATAATTCTCCAAGTTCTATTTAATGCAGGAAGATGAATAATTACTCGAAGACTATAGGGAAGTGAAAAATCACATTCTGAGGAAAAAACAGTAAAGTCTGAGGAGTATTCTATGCTAAGCTCTTGACTGTGAATTTCATGTACTTTTCCCTTAGATTAGAACTGATGAAATGTAATATTATTTATTCTAAGAAATGTGTCTTGCAAGTTTACTTGTATTATTCTTGAACTTTTATAGTGTCGTAATGTCTTCTACCTTTCTCTTAAGAATCAGAAAGGAAAATATCAATGATAGACTGATAACATTTACCAATACTAATGTCTATAACTTATTAAATAACCTAAACCATGTCATTTGTCACTCTGGGGACAATGATTTTTTTTTGATTTCCATTAAATAAATGATTCAAGGATAAAAAAAAAGATCAGAATTTATATTCCTCTATGCCAATTTTTGGTACTCTGAAATAGAGTTTTTTTCTGGGAATTTGCAAATCATCAACATTAATAAACTTATTTATATTTCATATAACTCTATTTAATATAAGATTTAATCCACTGATATTGAAAATAATTTAGAACCTATAACATCAGTATTAATTATGAGGTCATGCATGTCAGAAGTATATTATTACTGGAAATGAGTCATCACTTAGGTGTTGCTATAGACTAATAATTTTCTGTTCCAGTCTGTGCTAATTCTGAAGGTTATGTGTGTGACATACACTATTTGTAGATAAAAATATTGATTTTCTATACCAGTTAAAATGCACTCTCTAAATATGTGCAAAATAGCATGTAATCAAAAGGTATTGTTTAAAGATGTTAATTAACACATGGAATCATATTTTTTTAAAGTTTGCATCTTAAGAGTTTGCAGTGAAACAACTTCTCCTTCCTACCTTTTGTTGGTAAAGGCATACTGAATTTAAATTGATAATCTACATTAAGAGATACCACTAAGACCTCTTTATTAGCTCAGCTAGGAGCTTTCTTGAAGTTTTCTTTGTAAGTGAAATTTACTATATTGTTCACATTCTCTAGTGTAAGGCAAAATTATTTGAAATGTGAGTTATGCTGAAATTCATATAGAATAACTGCAATCTAAGTTAACATCATGTTTTTCTTTCTCTTTGTGGTAAACCAGTGAACCAAAGGGCCAGTGGTTTTCAAATTTTTTTATCAAAAATATCACTTGGGGGGCTATTAAAACACATATTCTTTTTTTTTTTTTTTTTTTTTTTGCTGTACGTGGGCCTCTCACTGCTGTGGCCTCCCCCGACGCGGAGCACTGGCTTCGGACGCGCAGGCTTAGTGGCCATGGCTCACGGGCCTAGCCACTCCGCGGCATGTGAGATCTTCCTGGACCAGGGAACGAACCCGCGTCCCCTGCATCAGCAGGCGGACTCTCAACCACTGCACCACCAGGGAAACCCAAAACACATATTCTTGTACCCCACAACCGAGTATCTGATTAGTAGCATGGAGTAGGGCCCGAGAATTTGGGAAAGTAAGAAGTTTCCTTGTAATGCTGATGCTGCCTGTCCTAATACCACAATTTGATAGCCACATTTTTGGACTATACTGTGATAAAGTAAAGTAACCCTAACCTTACATTATAAACAAAAGTCATCTCAAAACCCCAAATTTAAGATTGAAAGCTACAAATGCTTAAGGGCAAATATTCTTGACCTTTAAATTGACAAGAGATTATTGAATATGAAAACAAAGCACAGGTAACAGGAAGAAAATAGATACATTTGACTTCACCAAAATTAAAAATTAGAAAGCAAAACTTTCTTTTCACAGAAAGAATATTTGAAGTAATAATGGCTGAAACATTGCAAATTTGCTGAAAGAAATATATCTACACATCCAAGAAACTCAAATAATTCCAAACAGCATAAACTCAGAAAGATCTACACCAAAATATGTTATAGTTATATCGTCAAAATACAAAAAGAATCTTTAAAGCAGCAAAAGAAAAGTGACTTATCACATACAATAAACCTCAATAAGATAGACAGCTGATTTCTCATCTGAAACCAAATAGTCCAGCAGGCATTAGGATGACATATTTAAAGTGTTATAAGAAAAAAAAAAAAAAAGGAACCATCCAAGGATTCTATATCTGAAAAAATTATATTCTTCAAGACTGAAGGAGAAATAAAGACATTTCCAGATAAATAAACAAAAGCTAAGGGAGTTTGTTACTAGTAGATCTGCCATACAAGAAATGTGAAGAGGAATCCTTCAGGCTCTAAAGAAAGGACACTAAAGTAACTTGAAGCCATATGATAAAATAAAAAAAAATGAAAGTAAATACACAAGTAAATATAAAGCCAGTGTTATTGTACTTTTGGTTTTTAATTCCTCTTCTTTCCCTTATGATTTAAATGACAAATGGGTAAACAATAATTATAAATCTATGTTAATGAGCACACAATGTATAAAAACATAATCTTGACAATACAAGGGGTGGTGTGGATATTTAGGAGCAGAGAGTTTGTGTATTATTGAAACCAAATTTGTATTATTCAAATTATGTTGTTATAAGTTTAATATGTTCATTTTAATCCTCAAAACAATCTTTAATAAAGTAACTAAAAATATACAGAAAAGAAAACAAGAAAGGACTCAAAGTAGTGCACTACAAAAAATCAACTAAATACTAAAAAAAGACAAAACAAAAACACTAATGGAGGAACTGAGGAACAAAATTCATATAAGAACTACAGAAAACAGGATGGTCAAGAAGGCCAAGGAGTAGGAGGATGTGGAATTCATTTATCCCTACAAATGCATCAAGAATACATCTACAAATGAAACAATTCTCACAGAGCACTGGCTGAACACTAGCAGAGGACCTCAGACACCTAAAAGGACAAGAAACTTTCCTGCATAAGAGGGTAGGATGAAAGAAAGAAGAAGGGAAAATAGGAGAGTAAGTGGGATAGGACTTGTACTTCTTGCGGGGGGAGCTGAAGGAGAGGAGAGGTTCCCGCATCCAGGAAAACCCTCTCACCAGTGGGGAGGTCAGCTGGAACAGAAGGGGAGCTTCAGGGGTATTGGAGGAGAGCACACCAACCAGTGTGTGACAAGCAGGACAAAGGGAGACCTTCACAGATGGTCTGTGCCACAGCCATGCATGCCACTGCCTGAGACAGGTGTCCACCAATGCTGATGGGTGCTGGGTGCTGGAACATGGGATTTGGAGAGCAAACCTAGGGAGAGGATTGCTGTTGGCTGTGAGTAGACAGCCTGAGGGGATAAGAGTGAGGGAATATGAAACCAGGAATGCTTGTGGAGGAAACCATAGAAGCGTAGCACCAATGTTGAGTGATGCACAAAGGGCAAGGTCTCCATTATAGCCTGTCTCTCCATGCTCCAGCTGCTGCATCCCTGGGCACCAGGAAGGGCCCCTGCTGGGGCTGGATCTCTTGTGCCTATAGGTGCCAGCTCCCCCAAGTGCTCCATTGCTGCCATGAATGTCTCTCTCATGCCCAAAGCCATTGGCTCCCCCACATGCCCCATTGCTGCTGAGGCTCCCATGACACTGGCTGCCACAGCCTCCATGCCCCCTCTTCACCAGGGCTGACTCATGTGTTCTTAGGCAACTTCAGAAGCAGACCCCTGTGGGTTGCCCACATTCAGAGTTGGAGCTGAAACCACAGCTGAGCTCCAGGGACCTTACAACTGGCCAGCTCACCCACAAGAGGGCAGCCACCAGTCCCTTCCACCAGGAAGCCTGCACAAACCCATGAACTAAACTCACCCACCATGAGCCAGACAGCAGAAGCAAGAGAAACTATCATCCTTCAGCCTGTGGAAAGGAGACCACAAACACAGAAAGTTAGACAAAATGAGATGACAGAGAAATATGTTGCAAACAAAGGAACAAGATAAGAACCCACAAGAACAACTAAATGAAAAGGAGATAGGCGATCTACCTGAAAAAGACTTCAGAGTAATGATAGTAAAGATGACCCAAAATCTTGGAAAAAGAATGGAGGTACAGATTGAGAAGATAGAAAAAAAATGTTTATTGAGGAGCTAGAAGATTTGAAGTACAAACAGAGATGAACAATGCAATTAATGAAAAAAAATATACTACAAAGAATCAATAGCAGAATAACTGGGGTAGAAGAACATATAAGTGACTGGAAGACAGAGTGGTGGAAATCACTGCCACAGAACAGAATAAAGAAAAAAGAATGAAAAGAAATGAGGACAGTCTCATAGACCTCTGGAAAAATATTAAACACCCCAATATTTGCATTATAAGTGTCCCAGAAAGAGAAGAGAAAAAGGGTCTGAAAACATATTTGAAGATATTGTAGCTGAAAACTTCCCTAACATGAGAAAGGAAACACACAAGTCCAGGAAGCACAGAGAATCCCATACAGGATGAACACATGGAGGAACACACTGAGACATATATTAATCAACTGACAAAAATTAAAGACAAAAAAAAAAAATTAAAAGCAACATGTGAATAACAAATAACATACAAGCAAACGCCTATAAGTTTATCAGCTGATTTGTCAGCAGAAACTCTGTAGGCCAGAAGGGAGTGGCACTATACATTTCAAGTGATGAAAGGAAGAAACTTACAACAAAGAATACTCTACCCAGAAAGGCTATCATTCAGATTCAACAGAGGAATTAAAAGCTTTACAGATAAGCAAAAGCTAAGAGAATTCAGCACCACCAAACCAGCTTTGCAACAAATGCTAAAGGAACTTCTGTGGATGGGAAAGAGACCAGCAACTTAAAACAACCTTTCACATATATAGACTGCTATATCAAAACCTCATGGGAACAGCAAACCCCAACTATAATAGACACACACACACACAAAAGTAAAAGAAACACAAACCCAACACTAAAGATGGTCATCAAACAACAAGAGAAAAGAACAAAACAGGAAGGGAAGAAAAATGACCTACAAAAACAAATCCAAAACAATTTTTAAAAATGGCAATAGGAACATATATATCAATAATTACCTTAAATGTACATGGATTAAATGCTTCAACCAGTCGACATAAACTGGCTAAATGGATAAAAAAAAAAAAAAACAAGACCCATATATATGCTGTCTATAAGAGACACCTTAGATCTAGGGAAACATACAGACTGAAAGTGAGGGGATGGAAAAAGACATTCCATGCAAATGGAAATCAAAAGAAAGCTGCAGTAGCAATACTCATATCAGATAAAATAGACTTTATTTATTTATTTATTTACTTTTTTGTGGTACACGGGCCTCTCACTGTTGTGGTCTCTCCCACTGCAGAGCATAGGCTCCGGACGTGCAGGCTCAGCAGCCATGGCTCACGGGCCCAGCCGCTCCGTGGCACGTGGGATCTTCCCAGACTGGGGCATGAACCCGTGTCCCCTGCATTGGCAGGTGGACTCTCAACCACTGTGCCACCAGGGAAGCCCAAAATAGACTTTAAATTAAAGACTATTACAAGACACAAGGAAGGACACTACATAATAATCAAAGGATCAATCCAAGAAGAAGATATAACAACTATAGATATTTATTCACCCAACATAGGAGCATCTCAATACATAAGGCAAATGTTAACATCCATAGTGGAAATTGACAGTAACACATTAATAGTTGGGGTCTTTAATACTCCATTAACACCAACAGAGAGAGCATCCAGATAGAAAATTCATAAGGAAACACAAGCCTTAAATTACACATTAGACCAGATAGACTTAATTGATATCTATAGGACATTCCATCTGAAAGTAGCAGAATACACTTTCTTCTCAAGTGCACATGGAATGTTCTCCAGGATAGATCACATGTTGGACCAAAAATCAAGCCTTGGAAAATTTTAGAAAATTGAAATCATATCAAGCTTCTTTTCCAAACACAATGCTGAGTTTAGAAATCAATTACAGAAAAAAAAAGAAAACTGTAAAAAACGCAAACACATGGAGGCTAAACAATGTTACTAAACAACCAAGAGATCACTGAAGAAATCAAAGAGGAAATCAAAAAATACCTAGAGACAAATGACAACAAAAACAGGACAATCCAAAACCTATGGGACTCAGCAAAAGCAGTTCTAAGAAGAAAGTTTATAGCAATACAATCTTACCTCATGAAAGATAAATCTCAAATAAACAACCTAACCTTGCACCTAAAGCAACTAAAGAAAGAAGAATATACAAAAGCCAAAGTTAGTAGAAGGAAAGAAATCATAAAGTTAGAGCAGAAATGAAATAGGGATGAAGAAAAGACTAGAAAAGATAAACAAAATTGATAAACTTTTAGCCAGATTCATCAAGGAAAAGGGGAGAGGACTCAAATCAATAAAATTAGAAATGAAAAAGTAGAGGTTAATACTGACACCAGAGAAATACAAAGGATCATAAGATACTACTACAAGCAACTATACATCAATAAAATGGACAACCGACAAGAAATGGACAAATTCTTAGAAAAATACAACCTTACAGGACTGAACCAGGAAGAAATAGAAAATATTAATAGACCAATCACAAGTAATGACATTGAAACTGTGATTAAGGAATTTCCAACAAACAAATTCCAGGACAAGATGGCTTCACAGATGAATTCTCTCAAACCTTTAGAGAAGAGTTAACACCTATCGTTCTGAAAATATTACCAAATATTGCAGAGGAAGGAACACTCCCAAACTCATTCTATGAGGCTGCCATCACCCTGATACCGAAACCAGGTAAAGATATTGCAAAATAGAAAATTACTGGCCAATATCACTGCTGAATATAGATGCAAACATCCTCGACAAAATATTAGCAAGCAGAATACAACAATGCATTAAAAGGATCATACACCATGATCAAGTGGGATTTATCTCAGGGACGCAAGCATTCTTCAGCATACATAGATCAATCAGTGTGATATACCACATTACACACTGAAGAATAAAAAACATATGATCATCTCAATAGAGGCAGAAAAATCTATTGACAAAATTCAATGCCCATTTATGATAAAAAAGACTCTAGAATTTGGGCATAGAGAGAAACTACCTCAACATAATAAAGGCCATATATGACAAACCCACAGAAGACATCATTCCCAATGGTGAAAAACTGAAATTAATACCTCTAAGATCAGGAACAAGACAAGGATATCCACTCTCTTCACTTTTATTCAACATAGTCTTGGAAGTCCTAGCCTCTGCAATTAGAGAAGAAAAAGAAATAAAAGGAATCCAAACTGGAAAAAAGATGTAAAATTGTCACTGTTTGCAGTTGACATGATACTACACATAGAAAATTCTAAAGATGCCACCAGAAAAATACTGGAGCTCATCGATAAATTTGGTTACGTAGCAGGATACAAAATTAATACACAGAAGTCTCCTGCATTCTTATACACTAACAACAAAAGATCAGAAAGATAAATTAAGGAAACCATCCCATTTACCATCACATCAAAAAAATAAAATACCTAGGAATAAACCTACCTAAGGAGGCAAAAACCTGTGCTCAGAAAACTATAAGATACTGATCAAAGAAATCAAAGATGACACAGACAGATGGAGCGATACACCATGTCCTTGGACTGAAAGAATCAATGTCATAATTTCTATACTACCCAGAGTAATCTACAGATTCAATGCAATCCCTAACAAATTAACAATAGAATTTTTCATAGTATTAGATCAAAAATTTTTACAATTTTTATGGATACACCAAAGATCCTGAATAACTAAAGCAATCTTAAGAAAGAAAAATGGAGCTGGACGTTTCAGGCTTCCTGACTTCTGACTATAATACAAAGCTAAAGTCATCAAAACAGTATGGTACTGTCACAAAAACATAGAAATATGTTTAATGGAATAGGTAGAAAATATGGAGAAAAACCCATGCACCTATGATCAGCTAATCTATGACAAAGGAGGCAAGAATATACAATGGAGAAAAGACAGTCTCTTCAGTAAGTGGTGCTGGGAAAACTGGACAGTTACATCTAAAAGAATGAAGGTAGAACACTCTCTAATAGCATACACACAAAAAAACCATCAAAATAGATTAAAGACCTAAATGTAAGGCATGATCTTATGAAACACCTAGAGGAAAACATAGGTAGAACCCTCTCTCACATAATTCATAGCAAGATCTTTTTAGATCCATCTCCTAGAGTAATGAAAATAAAAACAAAAATAAACACAAGGAGCCTAATTAAACTTAAAAGATTTGCACAAGAAAGGAAACCATAAACAAAATGAAGAGACAACCCTCAGAATGGGAGAAAATATTTGCAAACATAGTGACTAATAGACATAAATCTCCAAAATATACAAACAGCTCAGGCAGCTCAATATCCAAAAAAAACAAAAACAAAAACAAAAAAAACAACCCAATCAAAAAATGGGGGGGAAGATCTAAATAGACATTTCTACAGAGAAGACATACAGATGGCCAAGAGGCACATGAAAAGATGCTCAACATCACTAATTTAGAGAAATGCAAATCAAAACTGTAATGAGGTATCACCTCACACTAGCCAGAATGACCATCATCAAAAAATCTGCAAACAATAAATTCTGGAGAGGGTGTGGTGTAAAGGGAACTCTCCTACACTGTTTGTGGGAATGTAAATTTTTATAGCCACTATAGATAACATCATGAATGTTCCTTAAAAAACTGAAAATAGAGCTTCTGTATGATACAGCAATCCCACTCCTGGGTATATATCTGGAGAAAACTATAATTTGAAAAGATACATGCACCCCAATATTCATTGCAGAACTATCTATAATAGCCAGCACATGGAAGCAACCTAAATGTCCTTCAACAGAAGAATGGATAAAGGAGATGTGGTACATATATACAATGGAATATTACTCATCCATAAAAAAGAATGAATGCCACTTGCAGCAACATGGATGGACCTAGAGATTGTCATACTCAGTGAAGTAAGTCAGACTGAGAAAGACAAATATCATATGATATCACTTATATGTGGAATCTAAAAATGGTACCAATGAACTTATCTACAAAACAGAAATAGAGTTAGAGATGTAGAAAAAACCCTTATGGTTACCAGGAAGCAAGTGGGGAGGAGGAATAAACTGGAATATTGGGATTGACATATACACACTACTATATATATAATAGATCAATAATAAGGACCTACTGTATAGCATAGGAACTCTTTCTACACAATACTCCTATTGGGAGGTTTGTCATATAGGTAACAGCCTATGTGCGAAAATAATCTAAAAGAGAGTGGATATATGTATATGTATATGTATAACAGACTCACTTTGCTGCACACCTGAAACTAACACAATATTGTAAATCAGCTATACTTCAATAAACAAAATTTAAAAATTAAAAATTAAAATATAATATATCAAAACCTACAGATGCAGCAAAGCAATGGTCTGAGGGAAATTTGTAGCTTTAAATACCTACATTTTTAAAAAAGGAGCAAGATCTCAAAATAATAATCTACCTATACACCTTAGAGAAGTAGAAAAAGAAGAGCAAACTAAATGCAAAGCTAGTGGAAAGTGGGAAGTAGTAAGGATTAGAGAGTAGATAAACAAAAGAGAAACCATAAAACAATAAAGAAAATAACAAAAATTAAAACTTAGGTTTTACAAAATAATCAACAAAATTTACAAGACTAAGAAAAAAAATCAAAGTACTAAAATCAGAAGCAAAAGAGGAAACACAACTACCAACTTATAGAAATAAAAAGGATCATAAGAGAATACTATGAAAACTGTATATTAACCAATTGGATACCCTAGACGAAACAAAAATTCTTCCAGATATAAAACGTTCTTATCTAAACTTATTTAAGAAGAAGAAATAAGTAATTTCTTATTTAAAGAAATTTAAGTTATCTAAACTTAAGAAATTTGATTTATAACAGGTAAGGATGATTGCACAACACTGTGACTACGCTAGAAAACACTAAATGGTGCACTAGAAAATGGTTGAAATGGAAAATTGAATATTACATTTATTTAATCACAAAAAATTGGAGAGGTCACAGGATATCTGGGAAGTCTAAAGAATCTGGCTTAGTCATTAAGCAGCAAAGTTTAATGCCCTAAATCATTTGGAACTATCCCCTTGCAGATACCATTTGCCACCATAATTGGTTCTAGACACTGAACATCCCTGATGCTAGATGTTAATGTGCAACTGGAGCAGCTGTCCCTGGAAATTATATACCTACTGCCACTGCTTCCAATTTGGCTGACTTGATACTATCCAATCCTTGTTTCTTAGCACAAATACCTTAATTCCAAGGCATCTATTTTTTCACATTTTTAACATCTAGGGAATCACAATGCATTTTATAATCAACTGTGTGGCACTGTTTAATTGGCAGCATTTTTTTTTCTTTCTTAATGGTACAAGAAACTGGTATGCCTTTTTAAGCCATAGTGTTTCATATTTGATGAAATAAGTAGTTTCTGGTAGACACAGAGGGCATATGTCTGATTGATATAACTTGGGTCATGCAACTACAACATTGCTGCAAGGGAGACTAAAGATGTGAGTAAAAGACATTTTCATCTTTTATTCTATGGGAAATAGGTTCACATTAATAAGGTGTATCCTCTTTAGGAACAGATTCGAAATATTCAAAAATATTGCATAGGCCAAAGAAACAATATATGAGGGTCAGATTCAGCCTTTGTAACATCAACATATGACTTCTGGTTTATAGCTTCCATACAAATCTCTAAGAGTGTTCTTGAGGAAAGGGCCAAGGACACACTACTTTAAATCTGCTAGATGAAATTGTTCAGTAGTTCCAAGTCTACGTCTCTTTGCTAATATTTGTAAATCAACATCTTTTATTTTCAGGAATATCATGAGAGGAAACAGTCAAATGTATTGCTAGAGTCCAGAAATA
Source organism: Pseudorca crassidens (assembly GCF_039906515.1). NCBI lineage: Eukaryota > Metazoa > Chordata > Mammalia > Artiodactyla > Delphinidae > Pseudorca > Pseudorca crassidens. The sequence goes on along the minus strand of NC_090317.1, from coordinate 56,305,074 downwards.
AATGTATTTATATTTGTACCTACTTGTGTAACTTAATAAGGAAATGAGCTTGTATTTATGTGATGTATATTTAGTGAATTCATCCTAATTACCACCATAGAAGCATGTTGGGCTATGCACAAGGAGTCTGGAATCAGATGGATTCGGACTCAATTCACATTACATTGCCTACCAGCTGTGTCATATTGGAAGAGTTATTTCCTTAGCTCAGGCAGCTATAACAAAATACTATAAACTGATGGTAAACAATAGCAATTTATTTCTCACAGTTCTGGAGCCTAGAAGTCTGAGACAAGGGTGCCAGCACAGTCAGGTTCTGGTTAGGGCTCAATTGTGGGTTGCAAAATGTTGACTTCTCTCTGTATCCTCACATGGCAGAGAGAAGAAAGAGGAAACATGCTCCCTCATGAGTTTTATAAAGGCACGAATTCTATTCATTAGACCTCTGCTCTCATGATCTTATCTAATTCTAATTATGTTCAAAAGGCCTCAACTCCTAATACCATCACACTGAGGGGTAGAGTTTCAGCATATCAATTTTGAGGAGACAAAAACATTAAGTCCATAATAGTTAGCTAACTTCTTAGAACCTCAATTTCATTTTTTCAGTGGAGAAAATAATAGAACCTATTCTACAAGGTTGTTCTGTAGATTAAATGAGATAGTATTTGTCAAGCGCATGGTATAAAATACCAGCTGCTCTGATTAGAGATCATATTTTTAGTTATATATTCAGTAATATTATATAGAAATGGTATCAAGTTCACTGGTCTGTGATTTTCAAAATAGTAATATAATTTAATGTCATTATTAATTAATATATTATATTATGATTCAGAAATCCTGTATTATCATCTCAACTGTCATGAAGAGTGTGTTCTACACATTTACATGACTGAATTTGGTACTAAATTCCAAGCATACCTTAGGTATATTGATAATGAGTGAATGCCTGTGTTGAGTTGTGAGAGGTTCTGATATGCCTATATGCCTCCAAATATATCTCAAATCAGACTGCTGTAGAAGCTAAAATCTTTACATTAGATAACTCTTTTGCATAGCATATCTCTGGAAGTCCTAGTATTAGTACTCAGTTTTCATCACATAAATAAATTTAGAGGATAGGGTTCAGAAGAGTATAAAAGACAAACATATTTTAGAAAATTGGAAGTAAATGTCATTGTCACCAAGGTGAAACCAGACATCCGGTTCCTCAGAATGAGGACACTGGGTATCTAAGAAGCAGAAGGGCTTCCTAGTCTCTGTGGAGAAGGGTAAGTTAGGAAATATTAAAGGAAACTTAGTGTAGTTTAATGAGCAGAGACACCAAATAGAGTAACAAAAATTACTAAAGGGAAGTGGGTGGACAAAAACAAATTTTATGTTTCCTAGTTTTGCTTCAAGCTGGCCATGTCTATCCCTACTCCTCCATCCCAGTGTTCTTTTAGGTACAAAGCTGATTGCACTTAAATTTTCCCAAGATCAAACAAAAAATACTACTATTTAGCTATGATCATTATTCTACTATGGTCTCAGAAGTTGGAATAGTCCAGGTAAGCAAGTATCCCCTACAGGAGACAACATGGAAAAGTCTTGAGGCAGGATTTCTCAATGCCAGGAGAGAATCTCAAAGAATTTACATGTAGTGTTTTACCTCTGAAGTGCTAAAAAGAATTGTGAAAATGCAAAATACCTTGGATCCTGGTTATCACTGTGTACTTGGAGTCTTAGTTATGAGGTGAATAAATTTTGCCTGGTTTTGACTTATACTGAATTCCCGACTAGGGTAGACGATCAGGTAGTCAGGCTCCTAAGTATTGTTATTATGCCTCTCTATATAAGTAATTATACAAATAGTATATGAATACCAAAAAGCATGATTTAATTATATCCTTACTGTCTCATCTTCATTGGCACTTGAAGGTCACATCATTATATTGCTTTCCTTTACAATTTTACCCTTGGGTTAAAGACAAATTTCAATAATAAGCAAGTAATTAAATTGCTTTCAGTTCAGAATGTCAATGTGATTTTTTTAACATCTTTATTGGAGTATAATTGCTTTACAATGTTGTGTTAGTTTCTGGTTTATAACAAACTGAATCAGTTATACATATACATATGTTCCCATATCTCTTCCCTCTTGCATCTCCCTCCCTCCCACCCTCCTTATCCCACACATCTAGGTGGTCACAAACCATCGAGCTGATCTCCCTGTGCCATACGGCTGTTTCCCACTAGCTATCTATTTTATGTTTGGTAGTGTATATATGTCCATGCCACACTCCCACTTTGCCACAGATTACCCTTCCCCCTTCCCATATCCTCAAGTCCATTCTCTAGAAGGGCTGTGTCTTTATTCTTTTCTTACCCCTAGGTTTTTCACGACCTATTTTTTTTTGATGCCATATATATGTGTTAGCATACGGTATTTTTTTTCTCTTTCTGACTTACTTCACTCGGTATGACAGACTCTAGGTCTATTGACCTCATTACAAAAAACTCAATTTTGTTTCTTTTTACGACTGAGTAATATTCCATTGTATATATGTGCCACATCTTATTTATACATTCATCCAATGATGGACACATAGGTTGTTTCCATCTCCTGGCTATTGTAAATAGAGCTGCAATGAACATTTTGATACATGACTCTTTTTGAATTATGGTTTTCTCAGGGTATACGCCCAGTAGGGGTATTGTTGGGTCATATCGTAATTCTATTTGTAGGTTTTTAAGGAACCTCCATACTGTTCTCCATAGTGGTTGTAACAATTTACATTCCTACCAGCAGTGCAAGAGTGTTCCTTTTTCTCCACACCCTCTCCAGCATTTATTGTTTCTAGATTTTTTGATGAAGGATATTCTGACTGGTGTAAGATGATATCTCATTGTAGTTTTGATTTGCATTCTCTAATGATTAATGATGTTGAGCATTCCTTCATGTGTTTGTTGGCAATCTGTATATTTTCTCTGGAGAAATGTCTATTTAGGTCTTCAGCCCATTTTTGGATTGGGTTGTTTGTTTTTTTGTTATTGAGCTGCATGAGCTGCTTGTAAATTTTGGAGATTAATCCTTCGTCAGTTGCTTCATTTGCAAATATTTTCTCCCATTCTGAGGGTTGTCTTTTGGTCTTGTTTATGGTTTCCTTTGCTGTGCAAAAGCTTTGAAGTTTCATTAGGTCCAATTTGTTTATATTTCTTTTTATTTCCATTTCTCTAGGAGGAGGGTCAAAAAGGATCTTGCTGTGATTTATGTCGTAGAGTGTTCTGCCTATATTTTCCTGTAAGAGTTTGATAATTTCTGGCCATATGTTTAGATCTTTAGTGCTTTTTGAGTTTATATTTGTGTGTGGTGTTAGGGGGTGTTCTAATCTCATACTTTTACATGTACCTGTCCAGTTTTCCCAGCACCACTTATTGAAGAGGCTGTCCTTTCTCCACTGTATATTCTTGCTTTCTTTATCAAAGATAAGTTGACCATATGTGCGTGGGTTTATCTCTGGGCTTTCTATCCTGTTTCACTGATCTATATTTCTGTTTTTGTGCCAGTACCATACTCTCTTGATTACTGTAGCTTCGTAGTAGAGTCTGAAGTCAGGGAGCCTGATTCCTCCAGCTCCATTTTTCGTTCTCAGTATTGCTTTGGCTATTCAGGGCTTTTGTGTTTCCATACAAATTGTGAAATGTTTTGTTCTTGTTCTGTGAAAAATGCCAGTGATAGTTTGATAGGGATTGCTTTGAAACTGTAGCTTGCTTTGGGTAGTAGAGTCATTTTCCCAATGTTGATTTTTCCAATCCAAGAACATGGTATATCTCTCCATCTATTTGTATCATCTTTAATTTCTTTCATCAGTGTCTTATAATTTTCTCCATACAGTTCTTTTTTCTCCTTAGGCAGCTGTATTCCTAGATACTTTATTATTTGTGTTGCAATGGTAAATGGGAGTGTTTTCTTAATTTCACTTTCAGATTTTTCATCATTAGTGTATAGGAATGCCAGAGATTTCCGTGCATTAATTACCAAACATTACCAAATTCACTGATTAGCTCTAGTAGTCTTCTGGTAGCATCTTTGGGATTCTCTATGTATAGTATCATGTCATCTGCAAACAGTGACATCTTTACTTGTTTTCCGATTTGGATTACTTTTATTTATTTATCTTCTCTGATTGCTGTGGCTAAACTTCCAAAACTATTTTGAATAAGTGTGGTGAGAGTGGGCAACCATGTCTTTTTCCTCATCTTAGTGGAAAAGGTTTCAGTTTTTCACCATTGAGGATGAAGTTGGCTGTGGGTTTGTCATATATAGCCTTTATTATGTTGAGGACAGTTCCCTCTATGCCTACTTTCTGCAGGGCTTTTATCATAAATGGGTGTTGAATTTTGTCGAAAGCTTTCTCTGCATCTGTTGAGATGATCATATGTTTTTTTCTTATTCAATTTGTTAATATGGTGTACCACGTTGATTGATTTGAGTGTATTGAAGAATCCTTGCATTCCTGGAATAAACCCCTCTTGATCATCATATATGATCCTTTTAATGTGCTCTTGGATTCTGTTTGCTAGTATTTTGTTGAGGCTTTTTGCATCTATGTTCATCAGTGATATTGGCCTGTAGTTTTCTTTCTTTGTGACATCTTTGTCTGGTTTTGGTATCAGGGTGATGGTGGCCTTGTAGAGTGAGTTTGTCAGTGTTCCTCCACTTGCTATATTTTGGAAGAGCTTGAGAGGATAGGTGTTAGCTCTTCTCTAAATGTTTGATAGAATTCACCTGTGAAGCCATCTGGTCCTGGGCTTTTCTTTGTTGGAAGATTTTTAATCACAGTTTCAATTTCAGTGCTTGTGATTGGTCTGTTCATATTTTCTATTTCTTCCTGATTCAGTCTTGGCAGGTTGTGCATTTCTAAGAATTTGTCCATTTCTCCCAGGTTGTCCATTTTTATGGCATAGAGTTGCTTGTAGTAATCTCTCATGATCTTTTGTATTTCTGCAGTGTCAGTTGTTACTTCTCCTTTTTCATTTCTAATTCTATTGATTTGAGTCTTTTCCCTTTTTTTCCCTGATGAATCTGGCTAATGGTTTATCAATTTTGTTTATCTTCTCAAAGAACCAGCTTTTAGTTTTATTGATCTTTGCTATTGTTTCCTTCATTTTTTTTCCTTTCTTTCTGCTCTAATATTTGTGATTTCTTTCCTTCTGGTAAATTTGGGTTTTTTTGTTCTTCTTTCTCTAATTGCTTTAGGGTGCAAGGTTACATTGTTTATTTGAAATGATTCCTGTTTCTTAAGGTAGGATTGTATTGCTATACACTTCTAGAAGTGCTATACACACTCTTAGAACTGCTTTTGCTGCATCCCATAGGTTTTGGGTCGTTGTGTCTCCATTGTCATTTGTTTCCAGGTATTTTTTGATTTCCTCTTTGATTTCTTCAGTGATCGCTTCATTATTAAGTAGTGTATTGTTTCGCTTCTATGTGTTTGTATTTTTTACAGATCTTTTCCTATAATTGATACCTAGTCTCATAGCATTGTTTTCAGAAAAGATACTTGATACAATTTCAATTTTCTTAAATTTACCAAGGCTAGATTTGTGACCCAAGATATGACCTATCTTGGGGAATGTTCCATGAGCACTTGAGAAAAATGTTTATTTTGTTTCTGGATGGAATGTCCTGTAAATAGCAATTAAGTCCATACTGTTTAATGTATCATTTAAAGCTTGTGTTTCCTTATTTATTTTCATTTTTGATTATCTGTCCATGTGTGAAAGTGGGGTGTTAAAGTCCCCTACTATGAATGTGTTACTGTTGATTTCCACTTTTATGGCTGTTAGTATTTGCCTTATGTATTGAGGTGCTCCTATGTTGGGTGCATAAATATTTACAATTTTTATATCTTCTTCTTGGATCAATCCCTTGATCATTAGGTAGTGTCGTTCTTTGACTATTGTAATAGTCTGTATTTTATTTATTTATTTATTTATTTTTTGTGGTACATGGGCCTCACTGTTGTGACCTCTCCCATTGCAGAACACAGGCTCCAGATGTGCAGGCCCAGTTGACATGGCTCACGGGCCAAGCTGCTCTGTGGCATATGGGATCTTCCCAGACTGGAGCATGAATCTGTGCCCCCTGCATAGGCAGGCACACTCTCAACCACTCTGCCAGCAGGGAAGCCCAATAGTCTTTATTTTAAAATCTATTTTCTCTGATATGAGAATTGCTACTCCAGCTTTCTTCTGATTTCCATTTGCGTGGAATATCTTTTTTATCCCCTTACTTTCATTCTCTTTGTGTCCCTATGTCTGAAGTGGGTCCTTTGTATACAGCCTATATATGGGTCTTGTTTTTGTATCCATTCAGCCAGTCTGTGTCTTTTTGTGGGACCAATTAATCTAGTTACATTTAAGGTAATTATCAATAAGTATGTTCCTATTTCCATTTTCTTAATTGTTTTGGGTTTGTTATTGTAGGTCTTTTCCTTCTCTTCTGTTTCTTGCCTAGAGAAGTTCCTTTAGCATTTATTGTAAAGCTGGTTTGGTGGTGCTAAATTCTCTCAGCTTTTGCCTGTCTGTAAAGGTTTTAAATTCTCCATCAAATCTGAATGAGATCCTTGTTGGGTAAAGTAATCTTGGTCGTAGGTTTTTCTCCTTCATCACTTTAAATATGTCCTGGCTTGCAGAGTTTCTGCTGAAAGATCAGCTATTAACCTTAGGGGGATTCTCTTGAGTGTTATTTGTTGTTTTTCTCTTGCTGCTTTTAATATGTTTGCTTTGCATTTAATTTTTGATAGTTTGATTAACATGTGTCTTGGGTGTTTCTCCTTGGATATATCCTGTATGGGACTCTCTGTGCTTCTTGAACTTGATTAACTATTTCCTTTTCAATATTAGGGAAGTTTTCAACTATAATCTCTTCAAATATGTTCTCAGTCCCTTCCTTTTTCTCTTCTTCTTCTGGGACCCCTACAATTAGAATGTTGGTGCGTTTAATGTTGTCCCAGAGGTCTGTGAGACTGTCCTCAGTTCTTTTAATTCTTTTTTCTTTATTCTGCTCTGAAGTTGTTATTTTCACTATTTTATCTTCCAGGTCACTTATCCGATCTTCTGCCTCAGTTATTCTGTTATTGATCCCTTCTAGAGTATTTTGAATTTCCTTTATTGTGTTGTTCATCATTGCTTGTTTCCTCTTTAGTTCTTCTAGGTCCTTGTTAAATGTTTCTTGCATTTTCTCTATTCTATTTCCAAGACTTTGGATCATCTTTACTATCATTATTCTGAATTATTTTTCAGGTAGACTGTCTATTTCCTCTTCATTTGTTAGGTCTGGTGGGTTTTTACCTTGCTTCTTCATCTGCTGCCTGTTTTACTTTCTTTTCATTTTGCTTATCTTACTGTGTTTAGGGTCTCCTTTTTGCAGCCAGCAGGTTTGTAGATCCCATTGTTTTTGGTGTCTCTCCCCAGTGGCTAAGGTTGGTTCAGTGGGGTGTGTAGGTTTCCTGGTGGAGCAGACTAGTGCCTGTGTTCTGGTGGATGAGGCTGGATCTTGTCTTTCTGGTGGGCAGGTCCACATCAGGCCGTGTGTTTTGGGGTGTCTGTGGCCTTATCATGATTTTTGGCAGCCTCTGTGCTAACGGGTGGGACTGTGTTCCTGTGTTGTTAGTTGTTTGGCATTCGGTGTCCAGCACTGTAGCTTGATGGTCATTGAGTGAAGCTGGGTCTTGGTTTTGAGATGGAGATCTCTGGGAGTTTTTCATCATTTGATATTACATGGAGCTGGGAGGTCTATTGTGGACCAGCATCCTGAAGTTGGCTCTCCCACCTCAGAGGCACAGCACTGACTCCTGGCTGGAGCACCAAGAGCCTTTCATCCATATGGCTCAGAATAAAAGGGAGAAAAAATAAAGGAAGAAATAAAGAAAGGAAGAAAGAAAGAAAGAAGAAAAGGAAAGAAAGAGGATAAAATAAAGTAGGATAAAATAAAGTTATTAAAACAAAAATTAAAAATAATTATTAAGAAGAAAATTTTTAAGTAAAAAAAGAAAGAAAAAAAAAAAGGATGGACAGAACCCTAGGACAAGTGGTGAAAGCAAAGCTGTACAGACAAAATCTCACACAGAAGCATACACATACACACTGAGAATAAGAGGAAAAGGGGAAAAAATAATACATCTTGCTCGCAAAGTCCACCTCCTCAATTATGGATGTTTCGTTGTGTATTCAGGTATTCCACAGATGCAGGGTACATCACGTTGATTGTCGAGGTTTAATCAGCTGCTCCTGAGGCTGCTGGGAAAAATTTCCCTTTGTCTTCTTTGTTCGTACAGCTTCTGGGGTTCAGCTTTGGATTTGGACCCACCACTGAGTGTAAGTCACCTGAGGGCATCTGTTTTTCGCTCAGACAGGACCGGGTTAGAGGAGCAGCTGACTCGGTGGCTCTGGCTCACTCAGGCTGGGCGGACAGAAGGGTACAGATGAGGGGCACGCCTATGGTGGCACAGGCTGGTGTGACATTGCTTAAGCCTGAGGCACACCGTTCGTTCTCCTGGGGAAGTTGTCCCTGGATCCTGGGACCCTGGCAGTGGCGGGCTGCACAGGCTCCCAGGAGGGGTGTTGTGGATAGTGACCTGTGCTTGCACAGAGGCTTCTTGGTGGCGGTAGCAGCAACCTTAGCATCTCATGCCCATCTCTGGGGTCTGTGCTGTTAGTGGCGGCTCACGCCCATCTCTGGAGCTCCTTTATGCAGAGTTCTTAATCCCTCTCCTCACGCACCAGGAAACAAAGGAGGAAGAAAATGTCTCTTGCCTCTTTGGCAGGTCCAGACTTTTTCCCGGACTCCCTCTCTGCTAGCAGTGGTGAAGTAACCTCCTGCAGGCTGTGTTCTCACTGCCAGTCCTCGAAGCTCAAGCCTCAGCTCCCAGCCCCCACCCACCCCAGCAGGTGAGCAGACAAGCCTCTCAGGCTGATGAGTGCTGGTCGGCACCGATCTTCTGTGTGGGAATCTATTCACTTTGTCCTCCACAGCCCTGTTGCTGCGCGCTCCTCGGTGGCTGTGAAGCTTCCCCCTCTGCCACCTGCAGTCTCCGACTGTGACAGGGCTTCTAGTGTGTGGAAACCTTTCCTCCTTCAGAGCTCCCTCCATCTGGTGCAGGTCCCGTCCTTATTCTTTTGTCTCTGTTTTTTCATTTTTCTTTTGGCTTAGCCAGGTACGTGGGGAGTTTCTTGCCTTTTGGGAGGTCTGAGGTCTTCTGCCAGCCATCAGTGGGTGTTCTATAGGAGCAGTTCCATGTGCAGATGTATTTCTGATGTATCTGTGCGGAGAAAGGTGATCTCCATGTTCTGCTCTTCCGCCATCTTCTCCATAATCGTCACGCCAGAATCGTCAATGTGGTTTTTATTCAGAATAACAATGGGTTTTCTAAAAAGAAATTAAGCACAAAAATTCTCATAAGGAAAATATTACTATATAATAACTTGTACAAAGCTTTAGATGCTATACCCTATCTCTAAGTGACTTTTAACATGGCAATTTTTCTACAACATCAAGTAATATGACTGGAGGTAAGGTAGAATGGATTTAAACCATTTGGCCATTTGAAAGTTACATCAAGAGGGAAACATTTTTAATTTCAACTTTTTAGCCTATAAGTATGTATGTGTATGATGGAAATCATTCTTCTTTCATGACCTTCCTCTAAAATTATTAGTTTGCTGTCCTCAAGTCTCATTCACTCCTTAGTAGATGAAACTATGCTATAGGGCACCTTACCAACAATAGCTGTCCAACGATCAGCACTGTTTATCTCCATGAGTGTCTGTAGCTATGAAAAATCAAATGACTAAAATGTCATTACCTAAAAAAGAACTTAAGACACATGTATATGGAAGGAGATCAACCAAGTTTTAAAATATGTTTTCAGACACTTCCATCCAGGAAATTGTTCATGTTCTTATTTATAACTGGGGCAAAGATATCTGTGCCTTCAGAAATCAGCATGTAATCTTTAGTTTACATGATAAATTATGGTCTTTTCCTGAATGCCCCCCCAAGCCAACAACAAAAATGTAGTAGGATCAAAAACCCCTGGATGTGTTACTTTCTATTAACCAACATTTCTCGGTTATGCTAACTAAATGCTGAAAATCCTTGCTTATATAGTATGATTTTTCTGGAGGGGTCGGATACTCGTGAAAGAAAACTAATTGAATAAAATCCAGTCAGTAAGGTTTTGATAGAAGTTATGTTATCTTCTACTTCTCTAAATATTGATGAACTTATGTAAGTCATTTATTTATTCCAGAAAAATTTTTAAATGCTTACTCTGTGACAGATACTATTCTAGATCATGCATGGTAATCCTTGACAAGAATATTTTATTTATTACAACATTCCATTGTCTAATAATATCAGATAAATGAAGGTATACTATATAATTTTAACTCTAAAAGTGGGTAAATAAAACATGTAAGTTGATGCACATTTAATTATGTTATGAAAGAGGTCACCATACACCTCTTTGTTGCTAAAGCCAATGGGTGATTTTCAGTCTAATCTGACTGGAGTGCTCTCTGATGTATAATATACTTGTTATGATACCATCCAGTGGCTGTGGGTGTGCCACTCACTTCCCTTTCTGAAATGCATGTAGATAAAACAGACCACCCAAAAGCCAGTTGCCAAAATTAATTTAAATGTTTATTGCTCACTTAGGTATTTGAAAAGCCACTTAGATTCCCTGAACTAGGGACAGGTCCCACCAGCAAGAGGATCCAGGCAAAAAGGCGTGAGAGACAACTTGAACAGTTTCTAGGGGTACAAATAAATAAAGGACAGGATCCTGCTGGTGGGGGTTTTAAATAATGACAGAGGTAGGCTAATTTTGGTAGCAGGAAATGGGGATGCAGAGTAAGAACAGGATTGAAAGGAAGACCAGAGTAGTGAGGGCAGTTTGACTTGATTGCAGCTTTTCAGTAAGCAGCTGAAGTGAGAGCAGTTGAAAATCTTTTGCTGTTTCACTCCGGCAGTTTTTTAAGTGTTTAGCTAAATGTCATTTTGCCAGGCTTTGACATAACCCTATTTCTCCACATACAGTTTACCACCACTTACTCTTTCTTTAGCATGAGTGATTTTGTCTTTCCTGGTTTCAACAAAACGTCCTCCCCTCCCACCATCAACTCTAACTTGGTCTCCTTTCTAGTCTCTTACTTCTTATACTTACACATAGATGACAATATACCCCTGGTTTCCATCTCAATGTGAGAGTTTGTGTGTGTGTGTGTATTTGTGTGCGTGTGTGTGTGAGAGAGAGAGAGAAAGATAAAGGAAGAGGAGGAGAAGATGAAGAAGAAGAAGAAGAAGAAGAAGAAGAAGAAGAAGAAGAAGAAGAAGAAGAAGAAGAAGAAGAAGAAGAAGAAGAAGAAGAAGAAGGAGGAGGAGGAGGAGGAGGAGGAGGAGGAGGAGGAGGAGGAGGAGGAGGAGGAGGAGGAGGAGGAGAAGAAGGGGAAGAAGAAGAAGGAGAAAGAGAAGGAGAAGGAGATGGAAAAGGAGAAAAAGAAGAATCTTCTGGGAAGTTTTTAAAATATACTTGTACTATAACCCCAGCTCAGATCTGAGAATCAGAATTCCCTAGGTAGAAGGAGGAGGGAGTTTTATCCCCAAATTGAGAACTATTTTTTAATATATTTTCTCTGGTTTATCTCATTTATTGTCAAGGAACACTGGTTTTATGTCTATACCTATATCTGTGTCTGTATCTATATCTACATTTATATCTGTACCTATATGCCTTTAACCCTTCTCTGTCTCAGTTTCAACATATGTGAATGGGGGTAGTAATTATATCAAACGATTTTTATCAGTGTTTACTGAGGCAATTCTCTGTATATTTAGCATATAGAATTGTGCACAGCAAATAGAAAGTGCTCAGTCAACATTAATTTTTATTATTATTACAACGTCATTGCTCTTTAATTCACTTATTTAATCAATGAAAAATAATTATTGATCACATACTATGAGGCCAGATACTGCCAGCCCAGAACTCTCTTCTGGGCTTCTGATGTGTATAACAAACTGCTAGAATACTTGGATGTCCCAAAGACACTGCAAACTCAACACTGAACTCTGCATGCTGCTTCCTAAACTTAATTTTTTTCCTATAATAATCACTATGTAAATCATTAGCACTATCATGTAACTAGTTGCACAAATATTATCCTTTACTTATCCCCTTCCTCAAAGCCAATCAGTCACAAAGTTGTGCCAATTTTGTTTCTGAAGCATCTCTAAAATTCACCCACTTTTCTCCATTCTTAATACTATTATTCTCAACAAATGTCCTACCATCTCTAGTCAAATGAATTCAGCAGAGTCCCTATCTCTATGCTTATTTTATTCTTCACTCTCCAAAGCAAGAGTTACCTTTTCAAAAGGAAAATATATTATGACACCTCTTTAATTAAAACCTTACAATGGCTCCTCGTGATGGTTAATTTTATGTGCCAAATTGAGTGGGCCAGGGGTACTCAGGTTGAACTTTGTTTCTGGGTAGGTCTGTGAAGGTGTTTCAAGAAGAGATTAGCCTTTGAATCAGTGACACAGTAAATTGCCCTTCACAATGAGATTGGGCATCAATCAATCTGTTGATGGTTTGAATAGAACAAAAAGTGGAGAAATGAGGATTTCACCCCTTTTTTTCTGCCTAACTGTGCTGGGATATCTCATCACTTTTTCTCCTACCCTCAGATTGAGATTTACATCATTGGCTCCCCTGGTTCAGGACTTTGGATTTTTACTTGGAATGAATTACCCCTACACCACTGGCTTTCCTGGGTCTCCAGCTTGCATACAGCAGATTGTGGGATTTCTCATCCTCTATAGTTGCATGAGCTAATCTCTCATGAACATATAGGATTTCTCTGGAAAACTCTAACTAATACACTCCTCAATTACTCCAAATTACAAATTCCTCAAATATTGCTGACAAGGAGTGACTGGGGGGGACCTTGAAGATGGTGGAAGAGTAAGACGCGGAGATCACCTTCCTCCCCTCAGATACACCAGAAATACATCTACACGTGGAACAACTCCTACAGAACACCTACTGAAGGCTGGCAGAAGACCTCAGACCTCCCAAAAGGCAAGAAACTCCCCACGTACCTGGGTAGGGCAAAAAAAAAGAAAAAAGAGACAAAAGAATAGGGACGGCACCTGCACCAGTGGGAGGGAGCTGTGAAGGAGGAAAAGTTTCCATACACTAGGAAGCCCCTTCGCGGGCAGAGACTGCGGGAGGCGGAGGGGGGAGCTTCGAAGCCGCGGAGGAGTGCACAGCAACGGGTGCGGAGGGCAAAGCGGGGAGATTCCCGCCCAGAGGATCGGTGCCGACCGGCACTCACCAGCCCGAGAGGCTTGTCTGCTCACCCGCCAGGGCGGGCGGGGCTGCGAGCTGAGGCTCTGAGGCTCGGGTTTCTGTTTCGGAAGGAGCACAGGGAGAGGACTGGGGTTGGCCGGCTTGAACATAGCCTGAAGGGGTTAGTGCACCAAGGCTAGCCGGGAGGGAGTCCGGGAAAAAGTCTGCACCTGCCGAAGAGGCAAGAGACTTTTTCTTCCCTCTTTGTTTCCTGGTGCGTGAGGAGAGGGGTTTAAGAACGTTGCTTAAAGGAACTCCAGAGACGGGCGCGAGCCGCGGCTAAAAGCGCGGACCCCAGAGACGGGCGGGAGACGCTAAGGCTGCTGCTGCCACCACCAAGGGGCCTGTGTGCGAGCACAAGTCACTCTCCACACCCCTCTTCCGCGGAGCCTGTGCAGCTCGCCACTGCCAGGTTCCCGGGATCCAGGGACAACTTCCCCGGGAGAACGCAGGGCGGGCCTCAGGCTGGTGCAAAGTCACACCGGACTTTGCCGCCGCAGGCCCGTCCCGCACTCCGTGCCCCTCCCTCCCCGCTGGCCTGAGTGTGCCAGAGCCCCTGAATCAGTAGCTCCTTTAACCCCGTCCTGTATGAGCAAAAAACAAACGCCCTCCAGCGACCTACACGCAGAGGCAGGGCCAAATCCAAAGCTGAGCCCCTGTGAGCTGTGAGAACAAAGAAGAGAAAGGGAAATCTCTCCCAGCAGCCTCAGAAGCAGCGGATTAAAGCTCCACAATCAACTTGATATACCCTGCATCTGTGGAATACCTGAATAGACAAACAATCATCCCAAATTAAGGAAGTGGACTTTAGGAGCAAGATCTATGATTTTTTCCCTTTTCCTCTTTTTGTGAATGTGTATGTGTATGCTTCTGTGTGAGATCTTGTCTGTATAGTCTTGCTTCCACCATTTGTCCTAGGGCTCTATCCGTCCATGTTTTGTTTTTTTTTTTTTAATTTTTTTCTTAATAATTAATTTTAATAACGTTATTATACTTTACCTTCATTCTTTCTTTCTTTACTTCCTTCCTTCCCTCCTTTAGACAACGAATCATCCCAAATTGAGGAGGTGGTCTCTGACAGCAAGATTTATGATTTTTCCCCCTTTACCTCTTTTAGTGAGGGTGTATGTGTATGCTTCTGTGTAAGATTTTGTCTGTATAGCTTTGCTTCCAACATTTGTCCTAAGGTTCTATCCGTCCCTTTTTTTTTTCTAAATAAGAATTTTTTAATTCAATAACTTTATTATACTTTATTTTATTTTTACTGTATCTTCTTTCTTTCTGTCTTTTTTCTTCTTTCCCTCCTTCCTTCCTTCCTCGCTCCCTCCCTCCCTCCTTTCTTTCCTTCCTGCATTCTTTCCTTCTTTGCTTCTTTCTTTCTTTCTTCCTTCCTTCCTTCCTTCCTTCCCTCCTTTCCTTCTTTCTTTCCTCATACTTCTACTAATTCCCTCTACTTTTTCTCCCTTTTATTCTGAGCCGTGTGGATGAAAGGCTCTTGGTGCTCCAGCCAGGAGTCAGGGCTCTGCCTCTGAGGTAGGAGAGCCAACTTCAGGACACTGGTCAAAAAGAGACCACCCAGCTCCACATAATATCAAACGGCAAAAATCTCCCAGAGACCTCCATCTTAACACCAGCACCCAGCTTCACTCAACGACCAACAAGCCACAATGCTGGACAACCTATGCCAAACAACTAGCAAAACAGCAACACAACCCCACCCATTAGCAGAGGCTGCCTAAAATCATAATAAGGCCACAGACACCCCAAAACCCACTACCAGACGTGAACCTGCCCACTAGAGAGACAAGATCCAGCCTCATCCACCACAACACAGGCACTAGTCCCCTCCACCAGGAAGCCTACACAACCCACTGAACCAACCTTAGCCACTGGAGACAGACATCGAAAACAGCGGGAACTACGAACCTGCAGTCTGCAAAAAGGAGACCCCAAACACAGTAAGATAAGCAAAATGAGAAGACAGAAAAACACACAGCAGATAAAGGAGCAAGATAAAAATGCACCAGACATAACAAATGAAGAGGAAATAGGCAGTCTACCTGAAAAAGAATTCAGAAAAATGATGGTAAGGATGATCCGAAATCTTGGAAATAGAATGGACAAAATGCAAGAAACAGTTAACAAGGACATAGAAGAAATAAAGATGAAACAAGCAATGATGAACAACACAATAAATGAAATTAAAAGTACTCTAGATGGGATCAATAGCAGAATAACTGAGGCAGAAGAACGGATAAGTGACCTGGAAGATAAAATAGTGGAAATAACTACTGCAGAGCAGAATAAAGAAAAAAGAATGAAAAGAACTGAGGACCGTCTCAGAGACCTCTGGGACAACATTAAACGCCCCAACATTCGAATTATAGGGGTTCCAGAAGAAGAAGAGAAAAAGAAAGGGACTGAGTAAACATTTGAAGAGATTATAGTTGAAAACTTCCCTAATAATGGGAAAGAAAATAGTTAATCAAGTGCAGGAAGCACAGAGAGTCCCATACAGGATAAATACAAGGAGAAATACGCCAAGACACATATTAATCAAACTGTCAAAAATTAAATACAAAGAAAACATATTAAAAGCAGCAAGGGAAAAACAACAAATAACACATAAGGGAATTCCCATAAGGTTAACAGCTGATCTCTCAGCAGAAAACCTACAAGCCAGAAGGGAGTGGCAGGACATACTGAAAGTGATGAAGGAGAAAAACCTGCAGCCAAGACTACTCTACCCAGCAAGGATCTCACTCAGATTTGATGGAGAAATTAAAACCTTTACAGACAAGCAAAAGCTGAGAGAGTTCAGCACCACCAAACCAGCTTTACAACAAATGCTAAAGGATCTTCTCTAGGCAAGAAACACAAGAGAAGGAAAAGACCTATAATAACGAACCCAAAACAATTTAGAAAATGGGAATAGGAACATACATATCAATAATTACCTTAAATGTAAATGGACTAAATGCTCCCACCAAAAGACACAGATTAGCTGAATGGATACAAAAACAAGACCCTTATATATGCTGTCTACAAGAGACCCACTTCAGACCTAGAGACACATACAGACTGAAAGTAAGGGGATGGAAAAAGATATTCCATACAAATGGAAACCAAACGAAAGCTGGAGTAGCAATTCTCATATCAGACAAAATAGACTTCAAAGTAAGGACTATTAAAAGAGACAAAGAAGGACACTACATAATGATCAAGGGATCGATCCAAGAAGAAGATATAACAATTGTAAATATTTATGCACCCAACATAGGAGCACCTCAATACATAAGGCAAATACTAACAGCCGTAAAAGGGGAAATCGACAGTAACACATTCATAGTAGGGGACTTAAACACCCCACTTTCACCCATGGATAAATCATCCAAAATGAAAATAAATAAGGAAACACAAGCTTTAAATGATACATTAAACAAGATGGACTTAATTGATATTTATAGGACACTCCATCCAAAAACAACAGAATACACATTTTTCTCAAGTGCTCATGGAACATTCTCCAGGATAGATCATATCTTGGGTCACAAATCAAGCCTTGGTAAATTTAAGAAAATTGAAATTCTATCAAGTATCTTTTTGGACCACAACGCCATGAGACTAGACATCAATTACAGGAAAAGACCTGTAAAAAAATACAAACACATGGAGGCTAAGCAATGCACTACTTAATAATGAAATGATCACTGAAGAAATCATAGAGGAAATCAAAACATACCTAGAAACAAATGACAATGGAGACACAACGACCCAAAACCTATGGGATGCAGCAAAAGCAGTTCTAAGGGGGAAGTTTATAGCAATACAAGCCCACCTTAAGAAGCAGGAAACACCTCGAATAAACAACCTAACCTTGCACCTGAAGCAATTAGAGAAAGAAGAACAAAAATACCCCAAAGCTAGCAGAAGGAAAGAAATCATAAAAATCAGATCAGAAATAAATGAAAAAGAAATGAAGGAAACAATAGCAAAGATCAATAAAACTAAAAGCTGGTTCTTTGAGAAGATAAACAAAATAGATAAACCACTAGCCAGACTCATCAAGAAAAAAAGGGAGAAGACTCAAATCAATAGAATTAGAAATGAAAAAGGAGAAGTAACAACTGACACTGCAGAAATACAAAAGATCATGAGAGATTACTACAAGCAACTCTATGCCAATAAAATGGACAACCTGGAAGAAACGGACAAATTCTTAGAAAGGCACAACCCGCCAAGACTGAATCAGGAAGAAATAGAAAATATGAACAGACCAATCACAAGCACTGAAATTGAAACTGTGGTCAAAAACCTTCCAACAAACAAAAGCCCAGGACCAGATGGCTTCACAGGCGAATTCTATCAAACATTTAGAGAAGAGCTAACACCTATCCTTCTCAAACTCTTCCAAAATATAGCAGAGGGAGGAACACTCCCAAACTCCTTCTACGAGGCCACCATCACCTTGATACCAAAACCAGACAAGGATGTCACAAAGAAAGAAAACTACAGGCCAATATCACTCATGAACATAGATGCAAAAATCCTCAACCAAAGACTAGCAAACAGAATCCAACAGCACATTAAAAGGATCATACACCATGTTCAAGTGGGGTTTATTCCAGGAATGCAAGGATTCTTCAATATACGCAAATCTATCAATGTGATAAACCATATTAACAAATTGAAGGAGAAAAACCATATGATCATCTCAATAGTTGCAGAGAAAGCTTTTGAGAAAATTCAACACCCATTTATGATAAAAACCCTGCAGAAAGTAGGCATAGAGGGAACTTTCCTCAACATAATAAAGGCCATATATGACAAACCCACAGCCAACATCATCCTCAATGGTGAAAAACTGAAAGCATTTCCACTAAGATCAGGAACAAGACAAGGTTGCCCACTCTCACCACTCTCATTCAACATAGTTTTGGAAGTTTTAGCCACAGCAATCAGAGAAGAAAAGGAAATAAAAGGAATCCAAATCGGAAAAGAAGAAGTAAAGCTGTCACTCTTTGCAGATGACATGATCCTATACATAGAGAATCCTAAAGATGCTACCAGAAAACTACTAGAGCTAATCAATGAATTTGGTAAAGTGGCAGGATACAAAATTAATGCACAGAAATCTCTGGCATTCCTATATACTAATGATGAAAAATCTGAATGTGAAATCAAGAAAACACTCCCATTTACCATTGCAACAAAAAGAATAAAATATCTAGGAAGAAACCTACCTAAGGAGACAAAATACCTGTATGCAGAAAATTATAAGACACTGATGAAAGAAATTAAAGATGATACACATAGATGGAGAGATATACCATGTTCTTGGATTGGAAGAATCAACATTGTGAAATTGACTCTACTACCCAAAGCAATCTATAGATTCAATGCAATCCCTATCAAACTACCACTGGCATTTTTCACAGAACTAGAACCAAAAATTTTCCAATTTGTACGGAAACACAAAAGACCCCGAATAGCCAAAGTAATCTTGAGAACGAAAAAAGGAACTGGAGGAATCAGGCTCCCTCACTTCAGACTATACTACAAAGCTACAGTTATCAAGACGGTATGGTACTGGCACAAAAACAGAAAGATAGATCAATGGAAAAGGATAGAAAGCCCAGAGATAAACCCATGCACATATGGACACCTTATCTTTGATAAAGGTGGCAGGAATGTACAGTGGAGAAAGGACAGCCTCTTCAATAAGTGGTGCTGGGAAAACTGGACAAGTAAATGTAAAAGTATCAGTTTAGATCACTCCCTAACACCATACACAAAAATAAGCTCAAAATGGATTAAAGACCTAAATGTAAGGCCAGAAACTATCAAACTCTTAGAGGAAAACATAGGCAGAACACTCTATGACATAAATCACAGCAAGATCCTTTCTGACCCACCTTCTAGAGTAATGGAAATAAAAACAAAAATAAACAAATGAGACCTAATGAAACTTCCAAGCTTTTGCACAGCAAAGGAAACCATAAACAAGACCAAAAGACAACCCTCAGAATGGGAGAAAATATTTGCAAATGAAGCAACCGACAAAGGATTAACCTCCAAAATTTACAAGAAGCTCATGCAGCTCAATAACAAAAAAACAAACAACCCAATCCAAAAATGGGCAGAAGACCTAAATAGACATTTCTCCAAAGAAGATATACAGACTGCCAACAAACACATGAAAGAATGCTCAACATCATTAATCATTAGAGAAATGCAAATCAAAACTACAATGAGATATCATCTCACACCAGTCAGAATGGCCATCATCAAAAAATCTAGAAACAATAAATGCTGGAGAGGGTGTGGAGAAAAGGGAACACTCTTACACTGCTGCTGCTAATGTGAATTGGTTCAGCCACTATGGAGAAGAGTATGGAGGTTCCCTAAAAAACTACAAATAGAACTACCATATGACCCAGCAATCCCACTACTGGGCATATACCCTGAGAAAAACAAAATTCAAAAAGAGTCATGTACCAAAATGTTCATTGCAGCTCTATTTACAATAGCCCGGAGATGGAAACAACCTAAGTGCCCATCATCGGATGAATGGATAAATAAGATGTGGCACATATATACAATGGAATATTACTCAGCCATAAAAAGAAATGAAATTGAGCTATTTGTAATGAGGTGGATAGACCTAGAGTCTGTCATACCGAGTGAAGTAAGTCAGAAAGAAAAAGACAAATACTGTATGCTAAGACATACATATGGAATTTAAGGGAAAAAAATGTCATGAAGAACCTAGGGGTAAGGCAGGAATAAAGACACAGGCTTCCTAGAGAACGGACTTGAGTTTATGGGGAGGGGGATGTTGAGCTGTGACAGGGCGAGAGAGAGTCATGGACATATACACACTAACAAACATAGTAAGGTAGCTGGCTAGTGGGAAGCAGCCGCATGGCACAGGGATATTGGCTTGGTGCTTTGTGACAGCCTGGAGGGGTGGGATAGGGAGGGTGGGAGGGAGGGAGACACAAGAGGGAAGACATATGGGAACATATGTTTATGTATGACTGATTCACTTTGTTATAAAGCAGAAACTAACACACCATTGTAAAGCAATTATACCCCAATAAAGATGTTAAAAAAATATATTGCTGACAAGCCCTTGCAATGCATGGTTTCTGTGAGAGCAAACAATATATCTGATAAGGGGTTTATATCCAAAATATACAAAGAACTCATATAACTCAACATTAAATAAATAAAACACATTTAAAAAATGGGCAGAAGACCTGAATAGACATTTTTTTCCAAAGAAGACATGCATTTGGCCAACAGACACATGAAAAGATACTAAACATCACTGATCATCAGGGAAATGCAAGTCAAAACCGCAATGAGATATCACCTCACATCTGTCAGATTGGCTGTTATCAAAAAAGACAACAAATAACAAGTATTCGTGATGATGTGGAGAAAAGGGAACTTTTGTCCACTAATGGTGAGAATGTCAATTCGTTCAGCCCTATAGAAAACAGTATGGGGATTTCTCAAGAAATTAAAAATAGAACTACCATACAATCCAGCAATTACACTTCTGGGTATTTTTCTAAAGAAAAAAAACCCCACTAATTTGAAAAGATTTTATATATATATATATATATATATATATACCTCTATGTTCATTGAAGCATTATTCACAATAGCCAAGATATGGAAGCAACTTAAGTGTCCGCTGATAGATGAATGACTAAAGGATATATATATATATATATATATATATATATATATATATATATATATATATATATAATGGAATATTACTCACCTGTAAAAAAGAATGAAATCTTGTCATTTTTCACAACATGGATGAACCTAGAGGATATTGTGCTAAGTGAAATAAGTCAGACAGAGAAAAAATACCATCTGATATAACTTATATGTGGAATATAAAAAAAAAACAAATGAACAAACATAAAACAACAAAACAAAAAAGGAGTTAAGGTACAGAGAACAAACAAGTGGTTGCCAGAGGAAAGGAGAGTGGAGGCGATGATTTAAATCGGTGAGGGAGATTAAGAGGTACATATTTCCAGTTACAAAAAAAATGAGTCATGGGAATTAGGTGTACAGTGTGGGAAATATAGTCAGTAATAGTGTAATATCTTTGCATGGTGACAGATGGTAACTAGACTTATCATGATAATCATTTTGTAATGTATAGAAATATTGAATCACTATGCTGTGCAACAGAAACTAACATAGTGTTGCAGGTCAGTTAAACAAACAAATAAACAAACTTATAGAAAAACAAATCAGATTTGTGATTATCAGAGGTGGCGGATGTGGTGATGGAGAATTAGATGAAGGTGGTCAAAAAGTTAGAACTTCCAGTTATAAGATAAATAAGTACTAGAGATATAATGTACAACATGATTGACATAATTCACACCATTTTATGTTATATATGAAAGTTAAGAGAGTAAATCAAATTCTCATCACAAAGAGAAAATATTTTCTTTATTTTGTATCTATATGACGTGATAGGTGTTCACTAAACTTATCATGGTATTCATTTCATTATGTGTATAAGTCAAGTCATTATGCTGTACACCTTAAACTTATGCAGTCTGTATGTCAATTATATCTCAATAAAACTGGAATAAAAATAAAATAAAGGTAACTTGTCTTTCCAGATTCATCTCTTCTCACTGCCAATTATTTATCCATATTTTATTGTTTTTAATTCCTAACAAAACCCCATATGGCTCCCTTTGCCAATATTGCTCTCATCTCAGTTCCTACTTACCTTAGAATTTATTAAAAAAATATTAACTCTATCAAGAAACCTTTCCTAAGCTCCCCAACCTAATAAATTTTATTCTCTATCTGTATCTCTCTAATAGTACTGATCAATCTGTTCTATATTTGCCAATCCTCTTGTATACAATTTCTCACTGAATGTAAACTCCTTGAGTTGTGGGGCTATGTCAGTTTTTTGTATGAAAATTACTAGAAGCAAGTACACTACTTGACCTTAGTGGGCATTCAATAAATATCAATGAATGATTGCAACAAGTGTCTTCTCTAGTGTTTTTTTACACTTTGGCACTCTTGCTACTTCAAAAACAATTGTACACCTGTAACATATATAATATTGTACATCAACTATTCTTCAATAAAAATTATTTTAAAATATTTGAACACGAAATTTTAGATTTCTTACTGTATCTGATTAACATACCTTTCTAAATGTATATGGTTTGTCATTTTCAATATTAGTTTAATTTATTTTTTAAGAGTTGAAATGTTATTTTTTACTGATTTATTATGTTACAGAACTTTATACATGTTCAATCTTTTTCTTTCTTTTAAAAGTCTTAATTAGCTTTATTTAAATTTTTATGTAGTTTTAATTTAAGTATAATTGACCTACAAAACTATGTTAGCCCCAAGTGTACAACAGTGATTTGATGTTTCTAAACATTACAAAATGATCACCACAATAACTCTAGGTACCATCTGTCACCATAAAAAGTTATTACAATATAATTGACTATATTCCCCATGCTGTACATTTCATCCCTGTGATTCATATATTTTGTAACTGAAACTTTGTACCTCTTAATCTCTCTCACCAATTTCACTCATCCCCCCCCAGCCCCCTCCCATCTGGCAACCACCTGTTTTTTCTCTCTATCTATGAGCCTCATGGTAGAAGCTCCATAAAATGGTTGCTATCAGCATCTATTTCCCCAGGGGCAGTTCCAGTTGTCCCCTGCCTCCTTAGGAGGCTCTCCAAGATCAGCAGTGGGAATGACACAGGATCCTTTCAAATTACTGCCTCTGAACTGGGCCTTTGAACATGTGATACTTTGTGTGAGCCCTTTGAGATCAAAGTCTCTTTTTCCTACTGTCCTTCAGCTCTTCCTCTTTCTCTTTCTCTCTGCTCTTGTATGCAAGCCCTACTGGTCTTCAAAGCCAGACTTTCTGGGGAATCACTTGTCTTCCCAGTGAAGAACATCCAGGCTGAAGAACCCAATGTGGAACTTGGACCCCTCAGTCCTTGAGGAGAGCCTCTGCAATTGTAATTATCCTCCTATTTGTGGGCCACCGACCCAGGGGTGTGGATCTTGATTATACCATGTCTCTGGCCCTCTTAGTTATCTTGTGGTGGTTCCTTCTTTATATCTTTACTTGTGGAAAATCTTTTATGCTGGTCTTTAGATCAATATCATTGATAGTTGCTCTGTATGTAGTTATAATCTTGGTGTGCTCATGGGAGGAGATGAGGTCAGTCTTCCTACTCCACCATCTTGGCCACACCTATATGAGTCTATTTTAGAATTCTTTGCATATTTCAACATATTGAAGTTAGAAATTGAAAAATAATCTTTAACTATTAAAGATAAAATCAAACTTAAAGCAGTTATAGCCAACAGTATAAATGTTTATAAATTTTTTATAATAAAACTTTGTATAATGACATTTATTAACATTCCATAGAACTAAAAGTGGTATGAGTTAAAAAAAATAGTAGGCAATAGCCAATAATAAATTTTCTTTATATCTTATGAATTGGCAAAATAAAATGTTTAACAGGACTAATTCTGAGAGGAGCAAGTGGTCACTTCATATGATTTGATATTATTTGCGTGCACTGTTACCTTACTCTAATATGTTCTAGATACTATTGAATTGTCATAATGAGAGCCATTCTTTAAAAAAAAAATTCTAGGTCTAGAAATTTGTTAATCAATTGCAAATGTTGGTGTAACACAAATCTTC
This sequence comes from Pseudorca crassidens, assembly GCF_039906515.1. Classification (NCBI taxonomy): domain Eukaryota; kingdom Metazoa; phylum Chordata; class Mammalia; order Artiodactyla; family Delphinidae; genus Pseudorca; species Pseudorca crassidens. Next base: position 56,280,907 of record NC_090317.1, on the reverse strand, counting down.
ATTTAGCAGTCATTAATTTCTTAATGTGAATTTATTTATTCTTATTTTATTCCTTTCTCCATAGAAGAAGTGTTTTGAAGAGGGTGAGTTGGGTACGAAGAATGTGATAAGATAATTTTGGTGCTACTTGAGGTATATTTGAATGTGGTACAAAAATGTGGTACTCTGAAATACCATGAGCCACTATTGAAACACTGCTTACACCTGGAATAATTACGGGATTCAGAGGTTTTTGAGGTAAGGGACAGAGTCTGTTCATCCTTGTATTCCCAGCCTCTAGCATAATGCAAAGTAAACAGTGGTTGTCCCATCACTCTTTGTTGATTGACAGAATGAATGAACAGGCTCAGAAAAATGTGTCAGCAATAGAAGAAGAAACTTGAAAAAAGACACAGGAAGAAATCAATGACAATTTTATCTTAATTATAAGAACACATTCAATTGAATGTTTAATATAATTTTATACATCTGATGGTATAAAACATTTTGATATAAACAATGAGTTAAAATGTAAATGAAACACTAATATCATTTTGAATAAATTTATCAATCTCACCATAGAAACTCTTTCAGAATAACTATTTTAGATTAGTTAACTTAAATGCTACTAAGCTTCCATTGATGATATTTAACACATAATTGTGCCTTGAGCTGTGACATGTGGTGATTCTGAGGGTCAAGGCCTATCCTTGTGTTCCCAGTGTATGTGAGGTATATTTTGCAGCAGGAAAAGTTCTAAGAAGAGAAATAAAACATAATGTGGCTTTGCATTAAGGGAATTGGACTCACTAGTGAGAAAACTTAGCAATGTTTTTCTTTATTTTTTCTTAAGATGGACAAAATATACCTAAATACAAGGACTGTTTAATATAAAATATTTTAACTCCAGAGACTTAATAAACAAGTCATTCAGAATAGCTCCAGAATGGTATAAAGATATATATTTTTTTCCTTTTATTTCTCCTGGATTGGGTAGGAAGAAAAAGTGTGCATGAAACTGATTTCTTGTTATCTGTCAGCATAAATATTTTTTTTTTTTTTACATTTTGATTGGGCTTTTTAACATTGTGATTCAATGGAGCTGATCTTGTTGTGGGAAAAATGAAAGATATGAGATGATGTGGGAAGGCAGATGGGGATGTAAGCATGTGTGTTATACAGAAAGAGCTTTGTGCTAGATATGAGTCAGGAAACTTGGGTTCCGGTACTGGATTTCTCACAAATTAATTGGCAAAAAAAAAAAAAAAATCATTCATTCTCTCTGAATCTCAAGATTTTCATATCTGAAAATCAGAAATATAAATGTATCGTACCCCTCAAAAAGGCTGATTGTGAGGAGTAATGATGATATTACCTATTAAGTACTTATTGCATGCCAGGTACCATGTTACATGTTTGACATGAATTATTTTGTTTAATCCTCATGACAACCTAATGAAGTAAGTATTGCTTACTATTTTATAGATGATGAAACTGAGGCTCAATGAGCTGAAAGGGCATGCCTAGAGTCATACAGTTAAGAAAATGATGGGGCTGAGATTCAAACACAGGCCATCTAGTCTAACTCCAGAGCCTAAGAAGTTCACCACTCTTATGACTGAAGAGTCCTTGACAAGAAGCTTTTCCACTTTTATGGTCCTAGGACTTTGAGCTTGCTCGTTCCTGAATTAATTGTCTCTTTGCTCTAATAATTGAAATATCTTTCATCCATCAAGACTCAGTTCAAATGTTTTTAACTTTTTTGTGCAATCATCCTATTCCTCTAAACTGGACTCAAATCTATCTCTTATCATCCTGTAGAATTCTGTTTGATTCATTTTTATGGTAACCATATTATGTATTTCATTACTGTATGTATTTCCTTCACTAGACTGTAAGTACCCTGAATAAGAACCATGTCTCATTCATCTTAGCAACTTCAGTGTCCAGCAGTTTCTGGAACATCTTAGACAGTCAATAAAAGCTTCAGGAATGAATAAGGATAAAATCAAAGGAAAATATAATATTAATGACATAAGACCTACTGCACTGAATGTTGCTTTTCAGTGAGTTTATCAGTTGAAGAGATTAGAAAATAACACCCTTCATTGTATCTGCTATTCTCACTATCTCTATTGCCTCAAACTCCAGGCCTTCTCAAATCCACCAACTCAATCAAAACTTATATTTTAACAGAAGAAGAACTACAATCCTGTGGCCTGTGGAATGAAAACCACAATCACAGAAAGATAGACAAAATGGAAAGGCAGAGGACTATGTACCAGATGAAGGAACAAGATAAAACCCCAGGAAAACAATTTAAAGAAGTAGAGATAGGCAACCTGGCAGAAAAACAATTCAGAATAATGATAGTGAAGATGATCCAGGACCTCAGAAAAAGAATGCAGGCAAAGACTGAGAAGATGTAAGAAATGTTGAACAAAGACATAGAAGAATTAAAGAACAAACACCTAGAAGAGTTAAAGAACAAACAAACAGAAATGAAGAATACAATAACTGAAATGAAAAATACACTAGAAAGAATCAATAGGAGAATAACTGAGGCAGAAAAACGGATAAGTGACCTGGAAAATAGAATGGTAGAATTCACTGCTACTGAACAGAATAAAGAGAAAACAATAAAAATAAGTGAAGACAGCCTAAGAGACCTCTGGAACAACATTAAATGCACCAACATTCGCATTATAGGGGTCCAGAAGGAGAAGAGAGAAAGGACACAAGAAAATATTTGAAGAGATTATAGTCGAAAAATTCCCTAACATGGTAAAGGAAATATCCACCCAAGTCTAGGAAGCACAGAGAACTCCAGGAAGGATAAACCCAAGAAGAAAAAGCTGAGACACATAGTAATCAAATTGACAAAAATTAAAGACAAAGGAAAATTATTAAAACAACAAGGGGAAAATGACAAAAAATTTACAAGGGAACTCCCATAAGGTTAACAGCTGATTTATCAGCAAAATCTCTACAAGGCAGAAGAGATTTAAAGTGATGAAATAGAAAAACCTACAACCAAGATTACTCTACCCGACAAGGATCTCATTCAGATTCGACAGAGAAATCAAAAGCGTCACAGACAAGGAAATGCTAAGAGAATTCAGCACAACCAAACCAACTATACAACAAATGCTAAAGGAGCTTCTATAAGTGCAGAATGCAAAAGAAGAAAAGGATTTACAAAAACAAACCCAAAACAATTAAGAAAATTATAATACAAACATACATATTGATGGTTACCTTAAATGTGAATGGATTAAATTCTCCAACCAAAAGACACAGGCTCACTGAATGGATTCAAAAACAAGACCCATATATATGCTGCAATAGACTCACTTCAGACCTAGGGACACATACAGACTGAAAGTGAAGGGACAGAAAAAGATATTCCATGCAAATAGAAATCAAAAGAAAGCTAGAGTAGCAATACTCATAACAGATAAAAGAGACTTTAAAATAAAGAATGTTACAAGAAACAAGGAAGGACAGTACATAATGATCAAGGGATCAGTCCAAGAAGACAATATAACAATTATAAATATATATGCGCCCAACATAGGAGTACCTCAATACATAAGGCAAATACTAACAGCTATAAAAGAGGAAATCAAAAGTAACAGAAGAGTACTAGGGGACTTTAACAGCTTACTTACACAAATGGACAGATCACCAAGACAGAAAATTAATAAGGAAACACAAGCTTTAAATGACAAAATAGACATGATAGACTTAATTGATAATTATAGGACATTCCATCCAAAAAGAGCAGAAAACACTTTCTTCTCAAGTGCACATGGAACATTCTCCAGGATAGATTTCATCTTGGACCAAAAATCAAGCCTTGGTAAATTTAAGAAAATTGAAATCATACCAAGCATCTTTCCAACCACAACACTCCAAAATTAGAAATAAAATACAGAGAAAGGGGTAAAAAATAAAAACACATGGAGCCTAAACAATACATTACTAAATAACCAAGAGATCACAGAAAAAATCAAAGAAGAAATAAAAAGATACCTAGAGACAAATGACAACAAAAACATGATGATAGAAAACCTGTGGGACACAGTAAAAGCAGTTCTAAGAGGAAAGTTTATAGCAATACAATCCTACCTCAAGAAACAAGAAAAATCTCAAATTAACAATCTAACCTCACACCTAAAGGAATTAGAAAAGAAGAAAAAACAGAACACCCCAAGTTAGTAGAAGGAGGGAAGTCATAAAGATCAGAGCAGAAATAAATGAAATAGAAACAAAGAAAACAATAGCAAAGATCAATAAAACTAAAAGCTGGTTATTTGAGAAGATAAAAAAAATTGGTAAATCTTTAGCCAGACTCATCAATAAAAAGAGGGAGCAGACTCAGATCAATAAAATTAGAAATGAAAAAGGAGAAGTTACAATGGACACCATAGAAATACAAAACATCATAAAAGACTACTACAAGCAACTATATGCCAATAAACTGGAAAACCTGGAAGAAATGGACAAATTCTTAAAAAGGAATAACCTTCCAAGACTGAACCAGGAGGAAAGAGAAAATATTAACAGAGCAATCACAATTAATGAAATTGAAACTCTGATTAGAAATCTTCCAAGAAACAAAATTCCAGGACCAGATGGTTTCACAGGTGAATTCTATCTAACATTTAGAGAAGAGATAACACCCATCCTTCTCAAACTCTTCCAAAAACTTTGCAGGGCAAGGAACACTCCCAAACACATTCTACAAGGCCACCATAACACTGATACCAAAACCAGACAAAGATAATACAAAAAAAGAAAATTACAGACCAATATGACTGATGAATATAGATGCAAAAATCCTCAGCAAAATACTAGCAAAACAAATCCAATAGCACATTAAAAGGATCATACACCATGATCAAGTAGGATTTATTCCAGGGATGCAAGTATTCTGCAGTACATGCAAATCAAATAATGTGATACAGCATATTAACAAATTGAAGAATAAAAACCATATTATCATCTCAATAGACACAGAAAAAATTTTTGACACAATTCAACACCCATTTATGATAAAAAAAAAACTCTCCAGAAAGTGGGCATAAAGATAACCAACCTCAACATAATAAAGGCCATGTATGACCAACGCAGAGCCAACATCATTCTCAATGGTGAAAAATTAAAAGCATTTCCTCTAAGTTCAGGAAAAAGACAAGGATGTCCAGTCTTGCCACTATTATTAAGCATAGTTTTGGAAGTCCCAGCCACAGCAATCAGAGAAGAAAAAGAAATAAAAAGAATACAAATTGGAAAAGAAGAAGTAAAACTGTCACTGTCTGCAGATGACATGACACTACACATAGATAATCCTAAAGATGCCATGAGAAAAGTACTAGAGCTAGTCAATGAATTTGGTAAAGTTGCAGGATACAAAATTAATGCACAGAAATATCTTGCATACCTATACACTAACAAGGAAAGTTCAGAAAGAGAAATTAAGGAAACAATGCCATTCACCATTGTAAGAAAAAGAAAAAAATACCTAGGAATAAACCTACCTAAGGAGGCAAAAAACCTGTACTCAGAAATCCATAAAACACTGATGAAAGAAATAAAAGATGACACAAACCGATGGAGAGATATACCATGTTCTTGGATTGGAAGAATCAATATTGTGAAAATGACTATACTATCCAAAGCAATCTACATATTCAATGCAATCCCTATCAAATTACTAGTGACATTTTTTACAGAACTAGAACCAAAAATTTTAAAATTTGTATGGAGGCACAAAGTCCCTGAATAGCCAAAGCAATCTTCAGGGGGAAAAAAAGCCGAGGTAGAGGAATCAGTGTTAGAGAAATATTGTCTGTTTAAGACTCCTTAGCTTCAGACTATACTACACAGCTATGGTAATTGGGACAAAATGGTACTGGCCCAAAAATAGAAATATAGATCAATGGACCAGGATAGAAAGCTCAGAGATAGACCCACACACCTATGGTCAACTAATCTATAACAAAGGAGGCAAGGATATACAATGGAGGAAAGACATCCCCTTCAATAAGTGGTGCTGGGAAAACTGGACAACTACATGTAAAAGAATGAAAGTAGAACACTCCCTAACACCATACACAAAAATAAACTCAAAATAGATTATAGACCTAAATGTAAGAAGAGACACGATAAAACTCTTAAAGGAAAACATAGGAAGAACACTCTTTGACATAAATCACAGCAAGATCTTTTTTGACCCACCTCCTACAGTAATGGAAATAAAAACAAAAATAAACAAATGGGACCTAATGAAGCTTCAAAGCTTTTGCACAGCAAAGGAAACTATAAACAGCATGAAAAGACCCTCATAATAGGAGATAATATTTGCAAATGAATCAACAGACATAGAATTAATCTCCAAAATATATAAACAGCTCATGAAGTTCAATATTAAAAAACCAAACAACCCAATCCAAAAATGGGCAGAAGACCTAAATAGACATTTCTCCAAAGAAGACATACAGATGGACATGAGGCACATGAAAAGCTGCTCAACATCACTCATTATTAGAGAAATGCAAATCAAAACTACATTGAATTATCACTTCACACTGGTCAGAATGTGCATCATCAGACAATCTACAAACAACAAATGCTGGAGAGGGTGTGGAGAAAAGGGAACCCTCTTGCCCTGTAGGTGGGAATGTAAATTGGTACAGCCACTACAGAGAACAGTATGGAGGTTCCTTAAGAAACTAGAAAAAGAATTTCCATATGGCCCAGCAATTCCACTACTCGGCATGTACCCAGAGAAAACCATAATTCAAAATGTCACATGTACCCCAATGTTCATGGCAGCACTATTTACAATAGCCAGCTCAGGGAAACACCATAAATTCCCATCTACATATGAATGGATAAAGAAGATGTGGTACATATACACAATGGAATATCACTCAGCCATAGAAAGAAACAAAATTGGGTCATTTCTAGACACGTGGATGGACATAGAGACCGTCATACAGAGTAAAGTAAGTCAGAAAGAGAGGAACAAATTTCATATATTAACACATATGTAGAATCTAGAAAAATGTTACAGATGAACTGGTTTGCAAGGCAGAAATAGAGATACAGATATAGAGAACAAATGTATGGACACCAATGGGGGAGGTGGTGGTGGGATGAACTGGGAGATTGTGATTGACATATATACACTAATATGTATAAAATAGATAACATAAGAACCTGTGTATAAAGTAAAATTAAATTAAATTAAAGAAACATATGTTCTATGTCTAGTTTACTGAGGGTATTGCTGATGATTGGCTAGCAAATCTGATAAACTAATTTAAGCAAGGTGATAATGGATTAAGTTTCTATTCTCCACAGTATTGACAATTTAAGAAGATTCTTAGGAACATTAACACCTTAATCCTAAAAAATGAACTGCTATTAGTGGAATTTCAAAAAACCTTAGACAGAGAGGTGATTGAGGTATTTTAGGTGATTTGAGTATGTAGAAGAATACTTCTTAAATTATGCTAAGCAGCCACTGTCACTAACCTTTAAATGCATGCCCTTGTTGATCGTTATGCTTAGCTGTGGCACAGATAGAGGTCTAAGACTAGGCAGCCAAATTACTTGTCCTTTGTCCTTACCAGCTCTATCTATTGATCAGATACTACAACTCACAGAATATTCACTAACAGCTTACCTTGTGCTCTATTGTCATCTCCTTGCACTTTTGGCAAAATAGCTGCCATTATAAACTATTCCAGAGCTAAAAAAAAAAAATAGCAACTATAATAATGGCAATAACTATTCTGCTGAAAATATTGTCTGTTTAAGGAATGTAAATAGCATTTTTTAGGGGAGAATAGTCAGTTTGGAAAAACATTTTAATAAACCAACTTGGTTATAAAATTATGGCTTATAGAACAAAGCTACAATAGACTATAAGTGAAACAAAGATGATTGACATAGCTGAGTAATAATGTGAAAAAAACTTGAGTTTCCTCAGAAACAATATAGCTTAGTATCAACAAGGGAAATCAATCAGTGGAAGATTCCCACTTGTAAAAATATCTGAGAAATATTAGACAACTTATTTATAATTTTCACTTTTTAAAATTTAAATTGTTATAACATTATATATAGCAAAATGCACAAATTTTAAATGTACAGCTCAATTAATTATAACAAATTGAACATATCCATATAATCAAAACCTAGATGAAGAAATAGAACATTACTAGTATATAAAATGTCTTTCATGCCCCCCAAAAATGAATTTTATATAAATGAAATCATTCAGATATATACTTTTATGACTGCTTTCTTTTGTTCAACATTGTTTCTAAGATTTATCTAAGTTATTGTGCATAGCAATGAAGTGTTCCTTTTCGTTGCTATATAGTATTCCACTGTTTCAATATAAAAATGTATTTATTTACTCCCTGCTGATTGACATTTGGGTTGTATGTAGATTTGAAAATTGGCTGCAGTATTTTTAAAGTCTTCATTTCGGGAAGCATAATTGTTTTCTCCACCACTTGAATCTGGATTGAAAATGACATTGTGTGATTTCTAAACCTAGGCCTTAATAGTGCTTGCAATTTATACTCCTGAATTCTTGGAATCCTGTGACTGCCAAGTGAAGAAGCCCCCCTGAGAGATTATTAAATTATGATTGACATATGGTTCTGTCCTCTCAATCACTCTGTTTAACAGCCAGTCAACACGTGGGGCCACTTGTTATGGGCTGTATGTCTGTTTCCCCAAAATTCACATGTGGAAGCCTCAACCCCCAATATGACTGTATTTGGAGATAGGGCTTACATATAGGAAAGTAATTAAGATCCAATAACTTTAGTATCCCCTTAAGAAGAGATACCATAGAGCTTGTCCTTTCTCTCTCTCTCTTCCTCTCTCCCTCTCTGTCTCTGTCCCCTCCCCCTCCCTCTCTCCAAATACACTGAAGAAAGGTCATCTGAGGGTACAATCAGAAAGCAGTTATCTGCAAGACTGTAACAGAGCACTCACCAGAAACTAAAAATGCCAAAACCTTGATCTTGACTTCTAGACTCCAAGATCTAGGACTATGAGAAAATAACTTTCTGTTGTTTAAGCTTCCCAGTCTGTGTTATTTTGTTATGGCATCCCAAGCTGACTAAGACACCATTCTAGACTTTCAAGCAGAGACTATAAACACATGAGTAATCTTAGTCACTGTCCACTGATCAAGCCCAAGCCAGAAAAACCACCCAGCTGACCTGTAGAACTGGAAGCTAAGTAAATGATTATTGTTCTAGGATACAAAGTTTTGAGGTGTTATATAATACAGAAACTATTATTTGAAGTGTTGGCTGTCATTAATAAAACTGGTATGAACATTCTTCTACTAGCTTTTTGGAACTCATATGTACACACTTATGTTGGTTATATATTTAGGAATGGAATATTGACTCATAGGGTATACAAATATCCACCTTTAATAGGTACTACAAAATAATTTCCCAAAGAGATTGTATTTATTTATACTTCTGCTAACAGTGTATATGAGTTCCAGTTGTTTCATTAGCTTAACAAACACTTTCTATTGTCATTAAAAAATAACCACCCATTGGGGTTTAGTGGTATCTCATAAAATCTTTATTTTGCATTTTTCTGAGCCGATAAATAATAAAGATCAACATCTTTTAGTATTTTTACTGGTCTTTTGGATATCCTATTTTTTGAAGTGCCTATTTAAGTATCTTTCAGATTTTATAATAATTCAATTTTAATTTATTTTGTGTTATTCTAAAATATATTTACTTTGCTTACAAACTGTAGTGAAGTCAGTTACACACATAGGCTTAAATAAGTGGTATGTATGTGAGATAAAATGCAAAGAGGAGATTAAAAATTCAGTGGAAGTGAGAACTCAGAGCTAAGAGTGATGAGGAATAATGTAAGAATGCCAAGTATCCTGAAAATATTAATAAGGATATTGGGTTTCCTACTATACATAAGCTGGTAGGTGAAGACAATTTTCAATTAAATCTTAAAGGAGATGATTTCCCCAGCAACCTGAAAGAAAAAAGAAAAATTAAAAAACACCTTACCTATATAAGAGCAAGAATAAGAATTACATCGGACTTCTCTTCAGAAACCATGCTAGTAGGAAGAAAGTGTAGTGAAGTATTTAAAGTGTTAAAAGAATCACCAAGCTAGAATTCAGTACATTGCAAAATTATTCTTCAAAACTGAAAGAGAGATAAGTATTTTCTCAGAAAATACAAAAATAGAGGAAATTTGTCACCTGTAGAGCAGTCTTGCAAGAAATGTTAAAAGAAGTTATTCAGAGAGAAAGAAAATTATATAGATCAGAAACTCATATCTACATAAATAAAGGAAAAGCTTTAGAAGAAGTAATAAATAAAGGTAAGATAAAACCTTTTATTTCTCTTATTCTTAATTGATCTAACAGACAACAGTTTGTTCAAAATAATAGTAACAGTGTATTCAGTGATTATAGTCTTTGAATAAATGAATTATATGACAGTGTTGTTATAAAGAATGAGAGGGAGGAATTGAGAATATCTGTTTAAAGGTACTCATGCTGCTTGTGTAGTAGTATAGTGTTACATACAAGTGGACTTAGATTAGTTAGAAGTATATAATTCAAATGCAAGGGCAACCACTAAAAGAGGTAAGAAAGAAAGAAGTATAACTGGCACATTAAAAGAATAGAAAAAAATGGAATCATATAAAATGCTCAATTAAAATCACAAAAGGCAGAAAAAGAATGGAAGACAGAAAAAAATAAACAAAGAACAAGGGCTACAAATAAAAAAATAGTAACAAGTATGGTAGGTATTAATCCAACTACACTGATAATCACTTTAAATGTCAATGATTCATATGAATCAATTAAAAGTGACACTGTCAGAGTCAATCAATAAACAAGGCCCAAGCATGTTCTGTCTACAAGAAACCCACTTTAAATATAAAGGCACAGGGGCTTCCCTGGTGGTGCAGTGGTTGAGAGTCTGCCTGCCGATGCAGGGGACATGGGTTCGTGCCCCAGTCTGGGAGGATCCCGCATGCTGCAGAATGGCTGGGCCCATGAGCAATGGCCGCTGAGCCTGTGTATCCAGAGCCTGTGCTCCACAACAGGAGAGGCCACAGCAGTGAGAGGCCAGCATACTGCAAAAAAATATATATATATATATGTATATATATATATATATATATAAAGGCACATATAGATTAAAAGTAAAGAGATGAAGAAAGATATACTATGCTAACACTAATCAAAAGAAAGTTGAAGTAGCTATATTAAGTTTAGCAGAGCAGACTTTAGAGCAAGAAAAATTATCAGATAATGTGGTACACTACATAATGATAAAGGGGCCAATTCTCCAAGAAGGCATAACAATCCTTAATATTTATGTGCATAACAACAGATTGTCAAAACATGTAGGGCAGAAACTGGTAAAACTGCAAGGAGAAATAGATGAATACATTATTAATGCTGGAGATTTTGACACCCCTCTATCAAAAAATGACAGATCCAGCAGGCAGAAAATCAGTCAGGACTAAATAGTATTGTCATTACCTCCTTTTTAAAGACTAATATACTATACTGAATTTCTTAAGCATCTCAGTGAAAAATAGCAAGTAGTCTGAGTCTTTTCCTTTTCCACTGGAAACAGAAAAAAAATAAATTATATTGTATTTAGATAATACTTCTTGTTAGTGGTAAATCTCTAAGCTCTAGCTGGTATTCAAAGGCTTCTCTCATTTCCTCTAAGCCCTTCCCACCTCACCCCATTCTTATAAAAGAGGAGTTATGATATGGCTTAGAAGATACACTCAATATAGTGTTGAATTCTAGATGCATAAAGAGAAGATATTAAAACTTCTTGAATAAAAAGAAGAGGTTAAAACGTTTTGTATACACATTTTTTTTGTACTTGGATGGTTCCCTGTGAGCATATACATTGTGCATCCTAGAGCAAATGCTTTCTTGGATTCAGGACTAAGATGGTCATCTGGTAGAAGGATTTGGAGTTTTTCTTTTCGTTAGAGAAAAAATATTTCTTTAAAAAATATTGTTTCTCTTGTCTATGCTAGTTCACCTATGCTTAAGGTCAAAGAAGGTAATGGCATATTTTAGCTGCAAAAAAATCACCATATGAAAGCAAACATTTAGAACAAATAAATTTTGCATTATTAGGGAACAGTAATGCCCCTGAATGTGATATATTTGAATATGTTTCATAGATCTTGTTACCAGCTTATTAGGACAATTAGACAATTACCATTGATGTAAACTTGAATTTTAAATTATATTGAGACAGGGGGTGGAGTCAAAATGACAGAGTAGGAGAGCATGGAGCTCACATCTTCTCACAACTAGGGTGCCTACCAGGCACTGATGGGGAACCTCTGACACCTAAGGGGATGGGAAGAATCCTCACATAACCAGGTAGGACGTGGGATGGAAAGGGGGAGGAAAAGTGAAGGTGGGACAGGACTGGCGCCCCGAGGGTGGCTGGGGGAGATGAGGAGCTCCCAAATTCAGAGGGGCCTACTCATAATGAGGGGGTCAGCAGGGATGGGGTGAGACTTTCAGGAGATTGGAGGGAAATACAGCCAGTTTCTCCCATGTGCTCAAGCTCTGGCAAGCCAGATGGGGTCCTGGGCCCAAATCCCTGCCCTCTGGGACACCCTCAGTCAGAGTGAGTCCTGAGCCTAAGTCTCTCCTTCCCCCACCAAGTCCTCTTCTGTCCATGAGGGTCCCAGGCCTGAGCCCCAGCTCCCCATCCCAGTCCTCACTACCAACGCCATTTCTGCATTTTTTTTCTTTTTCTTTTTTTGCTATTGACGTTCTGTTTTGCTTTGTTGTTGTTTGTTTTTTACTTTTAATTTTTAATATTTTTTTATTTTTCTAATTTTATTTTACTTTTCATTCTTTGTTATTTTTCTGCTCCTTTTAGTTTGCTGCCATTTTTTTTCTTACTATGCTGTGTGGCTTGTGGGATCTTGGTTCTCAGACCAAGGGTCAGGCCTGAGCTCCTGTGGTGGAATCACTGAGTCCAAACAGATGGATTACAGAGAACCTCAGATGTCAGGGAATATTAATCAATGTGAGGTCTTTCAGAGGTCTTCGTCTAAGCAAGAAGACCCAACTCCACCAAACTGCCTGCAGATTCCAGAGCTGGATGACTCAGAGCAAACACCCAGCAAGAAAGGAACACAGCCCCATCCATCAAAAAAATCAGTTGACCAAAAAATATGTTACAGATGAAGGAGAAAGGTAAAAACCTACAAGATCAAATTAATGAAGAGGAAATAGGTAATCTACCTGAAAAAGAATTCAGAGTAATGAAAATAAAGATGATTCAAAATCTTAGAAAGAGAATGGAGGCACAGATAGAGAAAAAACAAGAAATGTTTAAAAAGGACATAGAAGAACTAAAGAACAAACAGTGATGAACACCAAACTGAAATTAAAAATACTCTAGAAGAAATAAATAGCACAATAACTGAGACAGAACAGATAAGTGAGCTGGAAGATAGAATGGTGGAAATAACTACCATGGACCAAATAAAGAAAAAAAGAATGAAAAGAAATGACGACAGTCTCAGAGGCCTCTGGGACAACATTAAATGCAAAAATATTCAAATTAGAGGGGTACCAGAAGAAGAAGAGAAAGAAAAAGGGACTGAGAAAATATTTGAAGAGATTATAGATGAAAACTTCCCTAACATGGGGAAGGAAATAGTCACCCAAGTCCAAGAAGCACAGAGAGTCCCATACAAGATAAACCCAAGGAGAAACACACCCAGACACATATTAATCAAACTAACAAAAATTAAATTCAAAGAAAAACTATTAAAAGCAGCAAGGGAAAAGCAAATAATAATATACAAGAGAATCCCCATAAGGTTATCATCTGATTTTTCAGCAGGAACTCTGCAGGCCAGAAGGGAGTGGAAAGATATATTTAAAGTGATGAAAGGGGAAAACCTACAACAAAGAATACTCTAACCAGCAAGGCTCTCATTCAGATTTGGCAGAGAAATCAAAAGCTTGACAGGCAAGCAAAAGCTAAGAGAATTCAGCACCACCAAAACAGCTTTACAACAAATGCTAAAGGAACCTCTCTAGGCCAGAAACACAAGAGAAGAAAAAGACCCACAAAAACAAACAAAACAATTAAGAAAATGGTAATAGGAACATACATATTGATAATTAACTTGAATGTTAATGGCTTAAATGCTCAACCAAAAGACACACACTGGCTGAATGGATCCAAAAACAAGACCCATATATATGGTGCCTACAGGAGAATCACTTCAGACCTAGGGACACATACAGACTGAAAGTGAGGGGACAGAAAAAGATATTTCATGCAAATAGAAATCAAAAGAAAGCTTGAGTAGCAATACTCATACTCACTTTACTCACTTTACTCACTTTAAAATAAGGACTATTACAAGACACAAGAAAGGACACTACATAATGATTAAGGAATCAATCCAAGAAGAAGATATAACACTTGTAAATATTTATGCACACAACATAGGAGGACCTCAATACATAAGGCAAATGCTAACAGCCATAAAAGGGAAAATCAACAGTAACAAAATAATAGTGAGGGACTTAACACTCCACTAACACCAATGGACAGATGATCCAGGCAGAAAATCAATAAAGAAACACAAGCCTTAAATGACACATTAGACCAGATAGACTTAATTGATATTTATAGGACATTCCATCCAAAACAGCAGATTATACTTTCTTCTCAAGGGCACATGGAATATTATCCAGGATAGATCTCATCTTGGATTACAAATCAACCTCAGTAAATTTAAGAAAACTGAAATCATATCCAGCATATTTTCTGACCACAATGCTATGAGATTAGAAATAAATTACAGCAAAGAAAAAACTGTCAAAAACACAAACACATGGAGGCTAAACAATTCATTACTAAATAACCAAGAAATCACAGAAGAAATTTTAAAAAATACCTAAAGACAAATGACAACAAAAACATAATGACTCCAAACCTATGGGACACAGCAAAAGCAGTTCTAAGAAGGAAGTTTATAGCAATCCAATCCTACCTCAAGAAAAAAGAAAAATCTCAAAATTAGCAAACTAACCTTACAGCGAAAGAAACTAGAGAAAGAAGAAGAAGAAGACCAACAACAAAAAAAACCTAAAGTTCATAGAAGGAAAGAAATCATAAAGATCAGAGCAGAAATAAATGAAATGGAAATGAAGAAAACAATTGCAAAGACCAATAAATAGAAAAGATGGTTCTTTGAGAAAATAAACAAAATTGATAAACCTTAAGCTGGACTCATCAAGAAAAAAAGGGAGAGGATTCAAATCAATAAAATTAGAAATGAAAAAGGAAAAATTACAACTGACACTGAAGAATTATAAAGGATCATAAGAGACTACTACAAGCCACTATGTGCCAATAAAATGGACAACCTGGAAGAAACAGACAAATTCTTAGAAAGGTACAACCTTCCAAGACTGGACGAGGAAGAAATAGAATATATAAACAGATGATTCACAAATAATGAAATTGAATTGTAATTAAAAATAATCCAACAAGAACAAGTCCAGGACCAGATGGCTTCACAGGTGACTTCTATCAAACATTTAGAGAAAAGTTAACACCTATCTTTCTAAAACACTTTAAAAATATTGTAGAGGGAGGAACACTCCCAAACTGGTTCTACAAAACGACCATCACCCTGATACCAAAGCCAGACAAAGATATCACAAGAAAAGAAAATTACCGACCAATATCACCGATGACCATAGATGCAAAAATCCTAGAGAAAATACCAGCAAATTGAATCCAACAGCACATTAAAAGGATCATACAACATGATCAAGTGGGATTTATCCCAGGGGTGTAAGGATTCTTCAATATACACAAATTAATCAATGTGACACACTGTTAACAAATTAAAGAATAAAACCATATGATCATCTCAATAGACGCAAACAAAGCTTTTGAAAAATTCAACCATTTATAATAAAAACTCTCCAGATAGTCTGCATAGAAAGAACCTACCTCAACATAATAAAGGCCATATACAACAAACACACAGTCAACATCATTCTCAATGGTGAAAAACTGAAAGCATTTCCTCCAAGGTCAGGAACAAGACAAGGATGTCCACTCTTGCCACTACTATTCAACATAGTTTTGGAAGTCCCAGCCACAACAATCAGAGAAGAAAAAGAAATAAACAGAATCCAAATTGGAAAAGAAGAAATAAAACTGTCACTGTTTGCACATGATGATACTATATATAGAAAATCCTAAAGATGCTACCAGAAAACTATTAGAGCTAATCAATGAATTTGGTAAATTTGCAGTATATAAAATAAATGCACAGAAAACACTTGCATTCCTATACACTAACAATGAAATATCAGAAAGAGAAATTAGGAAGAAATCCCATTTATCATTGCAACAAAAAGATGAAAATACCTAGGAATAAACCTACCTAAGGAGGCAAAGAACCTATACTCAGAAAATTATACAAAATTGATGAAAGAAATCAAAGATGACACAAACAGTTGCAGAGATATCCCATGTTCTTGGACTGGAAGAGTCAATATTGTGAAAATGACTATACTACCCAAAGCAATCTATGGATTCAATGTAATCCCTATCAAATTAACAATGGCATTTTTCACAGAAGAGAACAAAAAAAATTACAATTTGTATGGAAACACGGAAGACACCAAATAGCCAAAGCAATCTTGAGAAAGAAAAACAGAGCTGGAGATTTCAGGTTCCCTTACTGAAGACTATACTACAAAGCTACGGTAATCAAGACAGTATGGTACAGGCACAAAAGCAGAAATATAGATCAAAGGAACAGCATAGAAAACCCAGGGGTAAACCTATGCACCTATGGTCACATAATCTATGACAAATGAGGCAAGAATATACAATGGAGAAAAGATGGTCTCTTCAATAAGTGGTGCTGGGGAAACTGGACAACTACATGTAAAAGTGTTAAACTAGAACACTCCCAAACACCATGCACAAAAATAAACTCAAAATGGATTAAAGACCTAAATGTAAGACCAGACATTGTAAAACCCTTAGAGGAAAACATAGGAAGAACACTCTTTGACATAAATCACAGCAAGATCTTTTTTGACCTACCTCCTAGAGTAATGAAAATAAAAATAAACAAATGGGACCTAATTAAAGTTAAAACCTTTTGCACAGTGAAGGAAACCAAAAACAAGATGAAAAGACAACTCTCAGAATGGGATAAAATATTTGCTAATGAAGCAACTGACAAAGGATTAATCTTCAATATATACAAGCAGCTTATGCAGCTCATTATCAAAAAGCCAAAAACCCAGTCCAAAAATGGACAGAAGACCTGAATAGACATTTTTCCAAAGAAGACATACAGATGGCCAAGAGGCATGTGAAAAAATGCTCAACATTACTAATTATTAGAGAAAAGCAAATCAAAAGTACAATGAGGAATCACCTCACAGCGATCAGAATGACCATCATCAAAAAATCTACAAACAATAATTGCTGAGAGTGTGGAGAAAAGGGAACCCTCATGTACTGTTGGTGGGAATGTAAATTGATACAGCCAACATGGAGAACAGTATTGAGGTTCCTTAAAATCTAAAAAATAGGGGCTTCCCTTGTGGTGCAGTGGTTGAGAGTCCGCCTGCCGATGCAGGGGACATGGATTCATGCCCTGGTCTGGGAAGATTCCACAAGCTGCGGAGCGGCTGGGCCTGTGAGTTATGGCTGCTGAGCCTGCATGTCCAGAGCCTGTGCTCCACAACGGGAGAGGCCACAACAGTGAGAGGCCCCAAATACTGCAAAAAATATATATAATAATAAAATAATAATAATAATAAATAGAACTACCATACGACCCAGCAATCCCACTACTGGGCATATACCTGAGAAAACCATAATTCAAAAAGAGTCATGTGCCACAATGTTCAATGCAGCACTATTTACAATAGCCAGAACATGAAAGCAACCTATGTGTCCATCGATAGATGAATGGATAGAGAAGATGTGGCACATATATACAATGGAATACTACTCATTCATAAAAAGAAATGAAATTGAGTTATTTGTAGCAAGGTGGATGGACTTTGAGTCTGTCATACAAAGTGAAGTACGTCAAAAAGAGAAAAACAAATACTGTATGCTAACACATATATATGGAATCTAAAAAAAGAACAAAAAACAAAATGGTTCTGAAGAACCTAGGGATAGGACAGGAATAAAGATGCAGATGTAGAGAATGGACTTGAGGATATGGGGAGGGGGAAGGGTAAGGTGGGACAAAGTGAGAGAGTGGCATGGACATATATACACTACCAAATGTATAATAGATAGATATTGGGAAGCAGTTACAAAGCACAGGGAGATCAGCTTGGTGCTTTGTGACCACCTAGAGGGGTGATGGAGGGAAGGTGGGAGGGAGACGCAAGAGGGAGGAGATATGGGTATATATGTATATATATAGCTGCTTCACTGTTCTAAAGCAGAAACGAACACACCATTGTAAAGCAATTATACTCCAATAAAGATGTTAAAAAAAAAGTTATGGAAAAACTCGAACGAACTTTTTGGCCAACTCAATGTTACTAATAACGGGCACGAAGCAGATATGTTTTAATTAATATTTAATGAATTTATAGTCAATCATTGTTAATTTTAGAATTATAAAGGCTTAAGCATTTGAAAAGATTTGCTCTGCAATGATTAATTATTAATTGCTTCAATAAGTAATATGCTTCATAAACAATTCATAATTAACTAATCAGTTAATTTGTGTTCCCACTTACACAGACAATTCATGAGTGAATATCCACACAATCTGTTTAAATCATCAGAAATGCCATTTTAGATATTCAAATTATTGAGTTACTAGACTTGTCTATTGATAACTTACAGCAAGTAGAACTAAAAATCTGCCATTTACAACCCCCTTTAATAACACTGTTTCCTTTGACCAAAAGTATGTCAATAAAATAGTTTCTATCAGAACTGTTTGTTCCTGATGAAACCTAGGTACATAAAATCCATGCATAGAAAACCATTTTCCATTTAGTTTCTTAGATGGAAGAACTTATTGTCATCTATAAGGAGAAAGACTAGCATATATTTTTCTCTCTGACAAAAGAATTATTGCAGCCAAATTTATATGTTTCCATGACTTATTTTTGCACTTGAACTTCTTCATATTTGCTGAGCTACAACTTACACTGCATTGATGTGGGAGATGGTAGAAAGTAGGAATGTGGGAGAAAGGATTGGGGGCTTAACAACTTGGTAAAGATGATGTCTTAGTCCGTTTGGGTTGCTATAAGAAAATAACACAGACTTGGTGGCTTATAAACAACAGAAATTTATTTCTCACAGTTTTAAATGCTGGAAGTCTGAGATCAGGGTGCCAGCATGTTTGGGTGAGGGATCTATTTGGGATGGCAGACTTCTCACTGTGTCTTCAACTAGCAGAAGAGGTGAGGGGTCTTTGTGGGGTCTATTTTATAAGAATAGTAATTCTATTCATGAGGGCTGCACCTGCATTACACAGAGCTACCTAATGGCCCCACATCCTAACACTATCATATTTTGTCAGTAACATTTTAGCATATGAATTTGAGGAGGACACAAATGTTCAGAACACAGCAGATGCCAAACATTCTGGTTAGGTTATCTGAAAGAAATTACTTTTTAGTTAGCTGCCGATCACTATCCTGAATGACTCATTTCCACTTACTGGTGATGACATTTACCCATTGTTTACTCTGTACCAGTCACTTTATAAGAGCTTTTTTTATATATATATACGGTACATGGACCTCTCACTGCTGTGGCCTCTCCCGTTGTGGAGCACAGGCTCCGGACGCGCAGGCTCAGCAGCCATGGCTCATGGGCCCAGCTGCTCCGCGGCATGTGAGATCTTCCCGAACCGGGGCACGAACCCGTGTCCCCTGTGTCGGCAGGCGGACTCTCAACCACTGCGCCACCAGGGAAGCCCTATAAGAGCTTTAATAATCCTTATAACAAGCTTGTGAGTTAAGCACAATTATACCCACTTTACAAGCATCAAAATCCAGGCACAGAAGTGTTAAATAATACTTTTTCAAGGCTATCCAGCTACTAAGTAGAGAAGCTGGGGTTCAAACCTGGATGTCTGGTTCCAAAGTTTCTGACCACTATACCTAAACTGCCTCATGACAGAGATTAGGGCCCTAATGGAATGAGGTAGGAGAAAGGTGACGTGTGATGACAACAATATAACCAGGTACATAGAGGGTTGTTCAGGAACTGAGCATCTGGGAGTAAAAAGGTAAAGAGATGATCAACAAACTTCATAATTTTTCTGATGACCTACCTTTATTATCATATTTGTAAATCTTACCATTTGTCAAAGATTATTTGTCATATACTTATTTTTCATTAATTTTTATAAACCATATCACATATCCATATTCTATTAAACACCACTAATATGTATCATCAATTGAAACTTCTCATTTTTATTTTAAAAATATATAAAAATCAAAATGACAATCTAATCTAACATGGTAGATTATTCAGCAGTTTCAATTTAGGCATAGAAATCAGATCTTAGGATAGGAAAACAAGAAACAGATCTTTTAAGATACTTATAATTTGATTCAAGACACTAGTAATTTCCTGGGTTCAGAAATATCAGGAAGTAATTTAATATTGTATATATTTAATTACACTTGACCACTGACTTCATAAAACCATATACTGGATACAGTAATGTGGATGTGATACTCTACCACTGCCAGGGAAAACTTATGAACAAGTGCCAGAGAATCAGATATTTCAAACAATAAAAAGCTCTTAGAAAATATGTTTTATAATTGAGCTCTTGGCAATTCTTCACTTTTATGTGTAAATGTAAAACAATCAAATTTAATTATATTTAATTATATTTGCTTGCAAAAAAAGGGACCTAATCATACTGAGAACTTACTAACAAATTAGTATTTGAAGGCTTTGAACTTTAGTTTCAAAAAAAAAAAAAAAAACCCAGCAGTCTAGAAGAGTAGTTCTTAAACTATCTGTGTGGAAAAACCAAATTTATTAATTCCAATTTGTTTCAGATTTATATTTTGTACAATAAACTAAAAATAAATTCATAAAAATTAAATGAGAAAATAACATACAGAATATAATTCCAAATATTTTTTATTATTACATTTAATATGTATATAATTACTGTCTGAGTGCTTTAAATATTTTTAAATGTTTCCTTTCAATTTTGGTGCTTACTTGGTTGCCAGCTGATAATAGTTGGTGGATCAGCACAGGCTCCCACACCAAACTTTGAGTAGAGAGCTTGTCTAGATTACTCAGCAGTAGCCCCCACCACACACACCAGTTTAAAGAGATGCAGAGTCACAGATACAGCAGTGATACTTTAGATCCACTTAGGATCAAATATCACTAGCAAAACTGACCCAGTAGTAGTTTAACATATTATATTTTTCTTATTTTTAAAGTTACCTTGATTAACCAAGGTTTTCTGTCTGATTAACACATGAGGACAGAAAAAAACTTTGACTCACTGGGAGAAATAGAAAACTGTGGATCAATTGAATATTTTAATATTATTCACAACCGAGGCAGGGCTTCTTATAAAATTAGCAGTGACATTAGAAGAGGAAATGGAACTGTCAGCTTAAGAAGCCACTGGTCTTGTGTGTGTGTGTGTGTGTGTGTGTGTGTGTGTGTGTGTGCACGTGCGCTGGTTATTAGTCAGTGTTCATTTTTCAACCATTGCAACTATAATTAAAAATAATGGATCAAAATCAGTATCTTTTGGCAATGTTGGATGAATTCATGACAGTACAGATCAATTGCACAGATAAGACTGTTGAATATACAATAATCAGTAATTAAAGATATTGAAGCAAATGAATGATGAAATGATTGATTTAGTGTTTCTGTATTGGCAATGATCTAAGCTGCAAATCAAAAATAGAAGTGTCAAAAACACATTTCACATCCATCTGGAAGAAATAATAAAATCTGGTGTTTTTTCTCCTTATCTATGTTTATTTCACATTTCAGGACCAAATTATTAGTCCAGTCTTAACTGCATATCCATTCTGATGATACAAATAATTTACTATAGAGTATTGCATTGAAGCCAGAGACTAAAGTAAATAATTACAAATGATACTTCACTCAAAATGGAAGATGTAAGTGCTGGCTTGTTTTTTTACTGAACACCAAAATGTGAGTTGAAAATGGTTTCTCAATGGGAAAATGATCAATAGCTGTTGACTTGGAAGAAGCTGAATAATCTGAATATTCGAAATTCTAATTACAATTAATGCATCAACATATACTTATTTCGTATTTATTATATGTCAGGCATTGTTTTAGATACTGGGGATAAACTGATAGAGATGATAAAGTCTTGCTCTCTTAGAGGTTAAATTCTAATGGGGACATTTTTGGTAAGAGCTCCCTCTTCTAAAACATTTCATAGATTGTAGGATACATATTTGTCACATTTTAACATCTCTGAAATCAGAATTCATCTTATAATTGAAGAACCAGGAGGCAGTTTTGATGCCTTTGTCATTGCCTCATTGCCTCATCATCTGTATATGTGTGAATTTGATAATAATTATTTGTGTTGCACTAAATTCAACTGAATTATTTATATTGCTTAACAAAAACATCACCCATTAATGGAAGGTAATTCACAAGCACAGTGGAGCTTACCAAAGAACTAGGAAAGGAAAATGTTCTAACTCAGATGAGAAATAGATTCCTGTGGGCTTAGAGAGAGAGAAATAGAAATGAAATGGGCAGCAAGCCACCTGGAATAGAAGTTGAGAATCCCTTGGAATCTCACCAAAGATATTAATTTTTGATGCATTTGTAGACATGATATTAACAGTAAAGAATAAGCTTGCTGAAAAGTGAAGCAACTTAGTTCTTATTTTCACTGACTGATCACACAGCTTGAACTCCTCAATATTTCAATCAACAAAACACTTAGGTAATCTTTCAGGTAGGAATACGTGAATTTGTTGTTAACTAAAAAATCTTCTGTTTACACCCACTCGTTAGTTCAAGATATAACCAGAATTAAAACTTGCAGAATATTTGTCAAATTCTTAGATGAATTCCTGGAGACAATTAGGGAACACTATAATGCTGTATTACCCACATACTTGATGTGACAGAGAATATTATTATGTGATAAAATAGGGACTTTGAGAACACAGAGTCAAACATGATTGAAGGGAGAAGGTCTCACAAGACATAGGATTAATATGAAAATGAATTTTATTTCCATATACTGGCAAGGAACATGAAGAAACAAAAATTAAAAATACAATACTATTTACAATTACTCAAAAACTGAGATGGTTAGACATAAATCTAACCAAATTTATACAGGACTTGTAAGTCAAAATCTACAAAACACTGTTGAAATAAATCAAATAAGGCATAAATAAATGGAAATATATAGCCTGTTTATAGATTGCAAAACTCAACATAGTAAATATATCAATTTTTACTAAATTGACAAACAGTTTTAACATAATGCTATCACTACCACAGCAAGATATTTTATAGGTATAGACAAGATTATTCTAAAAGTCATATGGAAAGAAAAATGAACTAGAATTTTTGAAGTGATTTTGAAAAAGGGGAATTAAGTAGGAAGAATCACTTTACCCAATTACGAGAATTATATAGCTATTGTAATCAAGACTGTGTGTTATTGTTGGAGGGATAGACACATAGATGAATGGAACCAAATTGAACAGAAATAGAAATACGTATGTGTGACCATTTGATTTTTGACATAGGTGCAACTCTGATTCAATGGAGGAAGGACAGCCTTTTTAGCAAATGGTAATGAAAAATTTGTACAATAGTATGCTAAAAGGACCTGGAATTAAAGCACTCACATTTACAAAAATTAACTCAAAATGGATCATGGATTTAAATGTTAAACTTAAAACTATAAAACTGTTAGAATTAAATACAGGAGAAGATCTCTTGGACCTAGAGCCGAGATAAAAGGTATTTAGACATGATACCAAAAGAATGATCTATAAAAGAAAACAGAAATTAATAAGTTGGGCTTCCTCCAAAGTTAAACATTTGCTCTGTGAAAGACTTGAAAGAGGATGAAAAGAAAAGCAACAGACTGGGAGAATATATTTGCAAACTATATATCTGATAAGGGACTCAGGTCTAAATGTTATTAAAAATTCTGAAAACTTAAGAGTAAAACAAAGAAGCAAACAGACAAACAAATAATCCAGTTAGAAAATGGGCAAAAGGCATGAAGAAACATTTCACTGAAGAGAATATACACATGGAAAATAAATATATGAAAGATATTTAATATTGCTAGTTATTAGAGAAATAAAGCCACAAAGAGATATCACTGCACATCTATTAAAACAGCTAAATTAAAAAATAGTGGCAATACAAAATGCTGGTGGAGATATAGCATCTGAATCTCTCATCAATTGTTGGTGGGAATGTAAAATGATACAAGCACTCCTGAAAACATATACTCCTAACAATACACTTACCATGTGACCCAATAATTGCTTTCTTGGGCATTTACCCCAGATAAATGAAAAGTTATATCCACACAGAGAACTATATACTATTGTTCAGCGCAGTTTTATTTGTATTGACCCAAAATGGAAGCAACTAAACTGTCCTATGATGTGTAAATGGTGAAACAAATCATGATGCATCCATAACATGGACAATTACTCAGCAATAAAAAGGAACAAACTGTTGATACACACAAGCATTTGGATGAATCTCAAGGGCATTATGATAAGTGAAAAAAGCCATTCTCAAAATGTTACATATTGTATGCTTCCCTTTAAATAACATTCTCAAAATGACAAAAATGATAAGATGGACAACAAGTTTCCAGGGTTTCCATGGTTTTGTTGGAGAGACATGTGGATGTGGCTATAAAATGATATCACAAGGTACACATATGACCGTGGAGTAGTTCTGTATCTTGATTATGGTGGTTGTTACAAAAATCTATACATATAATAAATTGACATAGGATGGTGCACACATATTGTATCGGTGCCAATTTCCTGATTTTGATATGGTACTATAGCTATGTAAGATGTTGTCATTAGGGGAAACTAAATGAAGAATACGTGGAAACTGTTGTATCTTTGCAAATTCTTGGGAATCTTAATTCAAAATTTCAAATTAATAAAGCAGATAGAATGTCTGTAAATGTGAATACATTTTAGGGATACCTTTAGGAATACCCAAGAAGAAAGAATAAGTTATCTTTCTAATATCTGTGTAGATAATGACATTAAAAAATCACTATGATATAGTTAGATATTCAAAGATTATGCAGTGAGAAATGAGAAAAAGTATTATAAAATTGTCAGACATTTATTAATAAAACAGTATGCTATGTTTCTGGGTTTTATTTTAATAGTAAAATCGTGTTTAGTAAATTTACAAAGTAATGTAACCATCACTCTTAGTTTCAGAACATTTTCATTCCTGCAGTAAGATCTCTCCTGTCCATTTACAATTAATCCTCTTTCCTATCCCTAGCCACACACAATCACTAGTCTACTTTCTGTCTCCATAAATTTTCACTTTCTGGGCATGTAATATGAACAGAATTGTGTAATACATGGTCTCTTGTGTCTGACTTCTTTCACCTGGCATATGGTTATTGTGGTTCATACATGTGATAACATGTCAATTATTCATTCCTTTCCATTGCTGAATAATATTCCATTGTGTGAATATACCACATTTTATATATTTATTCACCAGTTGATAGATACTTAGGTTGTTTTAATTTTTGGGCATTATAAATAATGTTGTTATGAACCATCACATGCAAGCATACAATAATTATTATTATTGTAATTATTGTATAGTAATTGTATTTTTAACTTTTAAAGAAATGGCTAATGTTTTTCAATAATGTCTACACCATTTTACATTTTCACCAGCAATGTATGATAATTCCCATTTCTCCACATCCTTGCCAACATTGTTATAAATCTGTATTATTTATTATAGCTGTATTATTTATTATAGTCATTCAAGTGAGGCAAAATAGTATCTTCTCATTTTATTTACATTTTCTTAATGATTCTTGGACAAAAGTGCTTTATCAGATATGTATTTTGTAAATATTTTCCACCAGTCTGTTTTGTATCTTTTCTTTTTGTTGTTGTTGCTGTGGTAAGAACACTTAGATTGAGGTTTACCCTATTAACACGTTTTTAAGTGTACAATACAGTATTATTAACTATAGGTAATATGTTGTACAGCAGATCTCTAGAAGTTATTCATCTTGTATAATTAAAACTTTATACCCCTTGTTCATTTCTCCCATTGCTCAGGCCCTGGAAATCACCATTCAACATTTTGATTCTCTGTTTCACTATTGTAGTATAGTATATTCTCTGATTATTATAGATATCTCATATAAATGGAATCTTCAGCATTTTTCCTTGTCTGAGTGGCTTAATTCATTTAGCACAATGCCCTACGTGTTCATCCATGTTATTGCAAATGGTAGAAGTTCCATCTTTTTAAAGGCTGAATGACAGTTCATTGTATATAAATACCACATTTTCTTTATCCATTCATTCATTGATGAACATTGACATTGTTTCCATATCTTGAGTACTGTGAATAATGTTCCAATGAACATGGGAGTGAAAATATCATTTAGAGACTCTGATTTCAATTTTTTGGATATATACAGAGAAGTGGGACTGCTGAAACATATTGTAGTTCTATGTTTTTGAGAAATCTCTGTAATGTTTTTCATAGTGGCTTCAACATTTTATATTCCCACAATTAGTGTGCAAGTGTTCTAATTTCTCCACATTCTTGCCAATGCTTGATATCTTATGTGTTTTGTTGTGTTTTGTTTCTCCTTTAAAAATGGCCATCTTAAAAGGATGGGGACATCTCATTGTGGTTTTGGCTTACATTTTCCTGATGATTACTGATACTGAACACCTTTTTATATACCTGTTGGACATTTGTATGTCTCCTTTGGAGAAATGTCTATTCACTTTCTTTGCTCATTTTAATAGGGTAAGTTATTTTAATATTGAGTTTTAGGATTTCCTTGTATATTTTATATATTAATGCCTTATCAGATATATGGTTTGCAATTATTTTTTCCCATTTCATAGGTTGCCTTTTCATTTTATTGGTTATTTCCTTTATTGTGCAGAAAAATTTTAGTTTGATATAGTCCCACTTGTCTATTTTTCCTTTTGTTGTCTGTGCTTTTTGTGTCATATCCAAGAAAACATTACCAACACCAATATCAAGAAATATTTCCTTTATGTTTCTATATACAGTAATTATTCTACAGTTTCTGATCTTACACTTAAGTCTTCAATCCATTTGAATTGATTTTTGTGTGTGGTATGAGATACCATAGAACCATTTCCCAGCACCATTTGTTTAGAAACTTTCTTTTCCCCATTGTGTTTTCTTGACTCCCTTGCTGAAGATCAGTTGCATGTACATGCATGAGTTTATTTCTGGGCTTTCTATTCTGTTCGTCTTGTCTATATGTCTGTCATCATTCCAGGACTATACTTTCTTTTTTTAAAATAAGTATAATTGACCTACAATATTGTATTAGCTTCAGTGGTACAACATAAAATACTCTACTGTTTTGATTGTTGTAGCTTTGTAATATATTTTGAAATTAGAAAGTGTGATACTCCAGATTTCTTTTGTTTCTCAAGACTGCTTTGACCTTTGGGGCTTTTTTGTGGTTACATAGAATTTTAGGATTGTTTTTCTATGTCTGTAAAAATTGCCAATGATGTTTTGATGGGGATAGCATTGAATCTTTATATAGCTTTAGGTAATATAATCAGTTTAGCAATACTAAGTCCTGGAATCCATGACCACAGGATGTCTTTCCATTTATTTGTGTCTTCCTTAATTTATTTCATTAATATTTTGTAGCTTTCAGTATACAAGTCTTTCATCTCCTTGGTTAAGTGTATTACTAAGGGTTAGAAAGGGAGTGACATAATCAAGATGGTGGGTTACGAGGCTTTAACCCATGTTCTCCTAGAGAAACATCAATTTAATAACTATCCATGGACAAAATAACTTCATGAGTGCTCCAGAATCCAGGTGAGAGGCTACAGCACCCCAGTGGAACACAGAAACAAGAAAAGATGCATTGAAAGAGTAAGGAGAAAAGTCTCACTTTACTTGCATCACATCTCCTCCAAGACAGTACAGCAGTACACCAAGAGACATTCCCATAGCCTGCAAGTATTCTTGTGGGGAAAAGAGAGAAAAGTGAGCATTCAACTTCACCACTTTTCAAGGTACTACTTGACGGTCTTCTTCTCTCACATGTTACAAAGAATATTGAGGGAACAAGCATGGCTAGATCATTTGGGTATAGCTAAGAACAAAGAAAAGAGGCAGGGACTCTCAACAACCAGCATAAGGATTTGAACAGCTGGTACACAGGCCTTAGTAATGGTCCTTCCTGCAGATCACAGAAGCAGGGTCAAATATGGACCCTCTCAAGAGAGAGGCCTACACAGAAGCTATTACTGGGCTGACTGATGAAAAACTTTCCTTGCTGAAGCCAGTCTGTAAAGATGGGAAGAAGTGACTGCTTCTTCAAATAGGCAGACACATATGCAAGTCTACAAGGGTCATGAATAATCAGAGAAACATGAAACCATCAAAGGAACAAAACAAAGCTTGAGGAACTGACCTTAAAGAAACAGAGATCTATGAACTGCTTGACAAAATAATTCAAAATAATATTGTTAAAGGAGCTCAGTGAGCTACAAGCGAACACAGATAGGCAGTTACAAGAAATCAGAAAAATAATGCATGAACAAAATTATACAACAACAAAAAAATAGAAACCATAAAAACCATGAAAAGATCCAAAGAGGATCCAAACAAGAGCTGAATAATACAATGACTGAACTGAGAAATTCAGTAGAAAGCTTCAACAACATATTTGGTCAAGCAGAAGAAAGAGTCAGTGAAGTGGAATATAGGTTATTTGAAATTATACAGCTAGAGGAACAAAAAGAAAAAAAGAAATGAAACTGAGGGAAGAAAGCCTAATGGACTTATATAACACCATCAAGTGAACCAATATATACATTATGAAAAGCAGAGAAGGAGAAAAGAAAAAAAGACAAAAACCTTACTTAAAGAAATAACTGAGAGGAAGAGAGAGAGAAAAGAACTACAAAATATTCAGAAAACAATTTAAAATGTCAGTAGTATGTCCTTCCCTATCAATAATTACCTTAAATCTGAATGAATTAAACTCCCCAATGCAAAGATATAGTAAGGCTGAAAGGACAAAAAACCATGATCCAACTATATGTTGTCTACCAGAGACTACTTTAGATTTAAGGACACATTTAGGGTGAAAATAAAGGGAGAGAACATGATATTCCATGTAAATGGTAACCAAAAGACAGCAAGGGTAGCTAT
Organism: Pseudorca crassidens; assembly: GCF_039906515.1. Lineage (NCBI taxonomy): Eukaryota > Metazoa > Chordata > Mammalia > Artiodactyla > Delphinidae > Pseudorca > Pseudorca crassidens. Next base: position 56,251,352 of record NC_090317.1, on the reverse strand, counting down.
ATATATATCAGAAAAACTAAATTTTAAATAAAAACCTGGCATAAGAGGCAAACACAATACTGAAGTGTAAATTCAACAGGAATATAAAAAAAATTTATGAATATGTATAAATCAAATAGAAGGGTGCCTAAATATATAAAGCAACCATTGAGAGAATTGAAGGGAGAAATAAGGAATAAAACAATAATAGTAGGAATCTTTAATACCCCATTTTCAATAACAGAACACAGAGACAGAAAATCAATAAGGTGAGAGAGTACTTGAGCAACACTATAGAACAAATGCATCAACTAACATATAGAGAACATTCCACCCAAGCAGCAGAATACACATTTTTTCTCAGGCAAACATGGAATATTTTCCAGGATAGATCATGTTAGGTCAAAAAACAAGTTTTATGTTTAAGAAAAAATTTAAATCATATATTTTTACTGAACAAAATGGAATGAAACTAGAAATCAATAGCAGAAAGAAAACTGAGAAATTTTATTTTCTTAGTCTAGTTAAAGGTGTGTCAATTTTGTTCGTATGTTTAGAAAAACAATTCATAATTTTATTTTTTTTTCTTTTTAAAATCTTTTATTCTTACCCATTTCAATGTGGCTGTTATTGTTTTTTTGCTCATTTGAGGTGCTGCAACTTCTTAACTGGAATCTGGATTTCTCATAAATGTATTGTGATATGTATATCATTTTCAAATTAATGTTGCTGTGGGAGGATGGGCATTGGGACTTTCTATTCTACAGTCTTGCTCACATTGCCCTGTTTCTGGATTTTTTTGAGAGTTGAGTTATTTGTCAGCCTTTTAAAAATATGTTCTTTCTACCTCTTTGTAAAGTAATATTCACTTTCATACCTAATTTTGTGTTTATAAATTTGAGATCATTTTTTAGAGGGCTTCTCATATTGTATAAGCTTCAAGTGTCACTGAAGTGGATCATTTTGTACTACACTCAAAATCTCTTCAAACCCCTACTCAAAATCTATTACCCCTATTCCATAGCCCAACTTCACCCAAAGTTACTAGACCTTAAGTCCAGCACTTAGGCCCCTCTTTTGTTGGACAGGTGAAAATCTTAGAGGGAAAATTCTCCTTAGTGGATGACTGGAGTTCTGAAGATTACTAGGAAACACAGGAATTCTGTTACTTGATAACAGATGATATTTTAGGAAGATAGTGCATTCGGAAGATTCAAGGAGGGAGAAAAATTTAAAGGAAGAAGTACCAACAGAAGAATTCAGGTGAAACATCAGGGAAAGAGAAAAACCTCACGTAGGACAACACAGAACTCAGGGAAGATAGGCATTGCTTTTTTTATATCCTGCAGAGCTTCAAGGAGACAGGGTAATTAGACTAGGGAAAGAAAAGCAGATTCTCTTTTTCTTTCCAACCCTTTTCAATACATATGCATCACAAACATGCACACATGATTGGAATTTATCTCTTGCAATTTGAGTAAATCACTATTTTAAAAAATTTCTTTGAGGTTTACTTTGTCCACATCCATTTTGGTGAATTGTGTCTCAAAGAAGTCCAAACTATATCAGAAATCTAGTATCTGGAATATCTGAATAGTAAATCCACATGGCTATTGATGACATCAAAAATCCTTTCATTGTGCTTTTATTATATGAGATTTAAAAATTATTGGTAAAACCTCCTTCTTGTCCCATGTATCACTTATCCTACCTGAAGATATTAGTACTCTTTCAGGTGATATGTTAGAAGAACACTGTCAATAAAACTAACTCTGGTTAAAAGTTGGGTTATAGGGCTTCCCTGGTGGCGCAGTGTTTGAGAGTCCACCTGCTGATGCAGGGGACAAGGGTTCGTGCCCCAGCCCGGGAAGATCCCACATGCTGCAAAGCAGCTGGGCCCGTGAGCCATGGCCACTGAGCCTGCACGTCCAGAGCCTGTGCTCCACAACGGGAGAGGCCACAAGAGTGAGAGGCCTACGTACCAAAAAAAAAGTTGGGTTATAGAGAAGGTAGAAACTAATGTGTAAAGGTCTTTTAAATTATTCATCTTATCTTAATGTATTAGTGCAATTTAATAAAAAAGACATATTTTATTGAGAAAATTTCCTTTTATTTTTGCAACTTAGGGTTACTCATATTTGTAATCAAAAGGAGTCTTAAATATAAAACTTCACACACAAAGGTAGTGCACACTGGGATAGTGATACATGTTTGAATATAATGGGAATTATTAGATATTCTTACCCATTTTCATATTACCGTTTTATAGATGACAAAACTGGGGTTCAGAACATTGAAATATATTGTTCCAAATAACATTCTTAGTTTTATTACGTAATATTTATCATCTTCAACAATATGTGCATTATTGTCATATTACAGCAAACTTTTTCTGCTGCTGCCTGACTAAAATAATAGCTCTTAAATTGTGAGGTCAAATTAAGAAGCCTCTCTGATGCATTAACTTCAAATAGTATTTACTTTTCTATGATGTATATCTACATGCAACAGAACTTGGTTGCAAACAATTTGTTGTGTGAACAGACCTACTAAAATTAAATGGAGGTTTTGTGATTGATACAGAATACAGGGTAGAGAGCGTGGGACACTAGGATGAGCACTAAATTCAGAATCTGGAGATTTTGTGTTTAGTTCCAGCTCTATCTCTAACTATATCATTGTTTTGTTTTGCTCTTTTGTCTTTTTTCCCTTCTAGGTCCTCAATTTTCTCATCTGAAAATGATTGGATTTGAACCAAGTAATTTCTTAAGAAGATCATTTCCAGTAGTACTCTGTGGTGAGAATAAACCTGCCTTACGAATAATGTTAAAGTCAGTGTTGTATTAGTCCTCTAAAATAAGCTACTTGAACATTTTAATCATAAAATATGCATAGCTGAATCCTTTAGGTTGTACTTTCTGAAAATTTTGGCCTTCTGGTATAAACTCTCATAGGATTCACAATAATCCAGTAGGTATTTTGCTTGTAGAATTTTCCAGAAATTTAAAAATTGAGGAGGCAAGTGAAAAAAAAAATCACAGGAAGAAAGTCAGGGTCATGAAATGATTTGAACATAAAGGCAAAGTTCTGTGATAAGGTATGAAATTCAATATCCAAGTGAGTAAGGAATGAAGTAAAAGGACCAAGAGGTGAAGCAATAGAGGCAACTGAAAACCAATATACTTAAGTACATTTCCTGAAAAGTGCATTGCTAGGTTGGAAGAATCCACGCATTCTTGAAATCAGTCATAAGGCTCTCTGGTGAACATTCTCAGCTATAAGCCCCAAGTCTCTGCTTTGCTTTCATCATGTGATACTCTTTAAATAGCCAACCAAATGAGTCATGGAATAAGTCATGGAATCTGCAGACCCATGCCTCTGCTCACTATGATGATAAAAACTAAGATGCCAGTAATAGTTATGCATCTCTAAGAAAATATTTTTAATGGACAATGGAATTATAGCATCTAATATTTTCTCAATTATCCCAAACTGAATGTGGACATTTCTTGAAGGGATTCCAGTAGCTTCTCTATTCACAAAGCATATCTAGCTTGTAGAAAACTGTGTTTTGTTTGTTTTCCTTTTTTTGTTTTGCTTTTATGTTAACTAATGAGTTATTTCATATTGGAAACACACATTACTTTTCCATTTAATCTTCAATTTCGTCCATTGGAAAGGTAAGTAAGGATGTTTGGCTGGAGTAAAGAGACGTTTTCATATTGAAGAACTTACTTTGTGTTTTTATTTCCACGTCTTGATATAGCTTTTAGAAAAACACATCATTATGTATTTTTTACAATATCTTTAGGGCTCTAACATAAATCAAAATAAAATATACAAAGATAACTAATAATATACTGTATCAATTAAGTTACTGAAACATAGAGAAATTGCAGAGTTATAAGAGAAAACATTTATGGGGCAAGGTACCTAAAACAAAGGTTTTTTTTCAGGCTGCAAATTACCAAAAGCTCATTTTACTAAATAATGCCCTCACCAAGACAAAGTGGATTAGCATTCAAGATTCTAATGAAGATAATTTTGTTAAAGTCATTAGATGCTCAATAGTGTTTGGGAAGATCTGTAAAAGAATTGCACCTGGCTGCTCTCATAATGGTTTATATATCGGGAAATGGTAAATGGTGTGCAGATTGGTTACCGATTATTTTAGAAGACTAGTTACAGCATTTGCAGATGCTTTTGAGGCATAATACAAGGCAGAGAACAGGTTCAGAATTGTCTGTTATATATTCTAGTTTCACAACAGGCACAGGCACATCAATTTGTGTCTAATTAAGCTCTTCCCTGTGAGATATAAAATACCTCAGGGTTTCTATAATAAAAGCTCTTTAAAGTGGATGAGAAATAATTTTGAAACTCTTTCTGCCAGAGCTAATGTTAAAACAGATGCTAATTGCTCTGATAGGCCTTTGAGGGCCCCATTTACCAAAGTGTATTTTCTGTTTGACTTGCCTAGCTCCTGTAGCCACAGTTATCTCCTGACAGTTTAACTCCTATTGGAAATCTATTTGTTTTACATTTGAGGATGAAATTGGACAGTTTTCATAAGAAATAAGAGTAATTATGGAATTACTAGTGTACATGAAAAACAGAAAATGACTCCATTACAAAAATTCTAAAGATATAAATAAATTTCAATGTCAAATTCGTCACAAAATCCAGCCAATCTGACTCTCACAAATTGATATAATTAATTTAAATCAAGTTATCTGAAATTTGTATTTCATATTCTTCTATTCAAGTTAGTTAATATTTATCAAATTTCTATTATGAGCCATGTACTCTGATAGGGGGATTTAAAGATCAATAAGATCTAAGCTTGACTTCCCCTCATCCATGGAACTTCCAAATAAATGGAAAAGGCAGATAAGAACATAAGTAACTAATACAAGGCAGACTATGATAAACATTGTAATGTAGTTCTAAGCAAAATGCAACAGGGGAACATGGAGGGGGATGTAGACCAAGGATGTAGAAAGGCTTCATGGAGGAAATGGCATTTGAACAGCTCTTTGATATATGCATAAAACTTTAACATACTGAAATTAGAAGGAATGAAAAGAGACCAACATGAGTAAAAACACAGCTATAGAAGCAGAGCACCTGTATGTCAAAGAGTGTGCCTGATGTATTGATGAGTATTTGGAAGATATGGCTTGGATAGACAAGCTGATGTGAGACCATGAATGTCAGGCTGGAAATTTTGGATTTCAGTTTGTATACAATAGGGAATATCATTGTGGATTTTTGCTGAGGAGTGTAACATGTTGATATCTTCTTTGGTGGCAACATATAAGATATATTGGTGGAAAAAATGACTAGACATGGGAAGACCAATTAAATGGCTATTTAAAGAGATTTAAATTAAATGAAGGTAAAATAATTAGAAAAAATCCTTTTGGAATTAATACACACTATCCAGTAGGGCCTCCTTATAGTCATGTAAGTAACCAGGAAGTATTGTCATGTTCATTTGTGTTCATACTTTACATCATATTATAAAATTTATGAGGAATAAAATGATCAAATGATCATGAGTTTATACCACAAAAGTTTAGAAAAAAGCTGTGATATCAACAGAAACATGTCAGGATTAAAAATCAAATTCAAAGATAGAAAAATAAATAAACACACAGTAACTACTTATTTCATTTTACCCTAGATTATAAAACCACATTTACCTTCTGCCTAAAACAAAAAAAAGTATATTAGAAGGGAACTTTTATGGACTGAGTTGTGTCCCACAAAAATTCACATATTGAAGTCCTAATTCCTAGTACCTCAGAATGTGACTGTATTTAAAGATGGAGTCTTAAAGAGGCAATTAAGTTAAAATGAGGTCATTAGGTTGGGCTTTCACCCAATAAGATGGGTGCTGTTTTTAAGAAGAGGAAATTTGGACACAGATAAGTACAGAAGGAAGATGACGTAAAGGCACAGGGAAATGGCCATCTATGAGTCAAGGAAAGAGACATGGAACAGATCTTTCCTTCATAGCCTTCAGAAGGAACGAAAATTTCCAACAACACCTTGATTTTGGAATTCTATTCTCCAGAACTGAGAACATAAATATATGTTGTTTAAGCCATCCAGTCTGTGGTATTTTGTTATGGCAGTCCTAGCAAACTAACACATAAAGAATTTGCTATAGTTAGCCCAGATAAAGGGACCATAAGAAAGAATTATTGCAGGTCTATAATAATGGAAAATCTGGCTGGAAATTTGTATTGACAACTAGAGCAAAGGATGAACACAAATCAACACTGTACCACCTTGGCTACTGTGCATTTCACCAAAAGGGGTAAATAATATTACAAAGATGTGTAATAATTATGTGAGATTCCTATTTAAGGAGTGTATGCATTTATACTTCAAGCTTGGCTTGGTAAAGGAATTATAAGAGAGGTATATATATATAAATATAGCAGTATTTTACAACATAACTGTTGCATAATTACTAAAATAAATAACTTTCAACTGGTTTCCAAACTTCCATTCTCTAATATATCCAAACTATTTCAATTATTGTAGTATATGCTGGATGAATATTCTTAAACCACAGTTCTGAAAGTTATATGCTTTCTCTGTTCTTGATCTTCCATACATCATCTGCTGCTTCCCTTACTAGGGTGCTCAGAATGCTATAGGTGAACTCTAGGCATTCAGCTGCAAGGTTGAGTATTTTTTATTGTTTATCTTCTTCATTCTCATACCAGGCTCATGTTGGCCTTTTTTTTTTTTTTTTTTTTTTTTTTTTGCGGTACGCGGGCCTCTCACTGTTGTGGCCTCTCCCGTTGTGGAGCACAGGCTCTGGATGCGCAGGCTCAGCGGCCATGGCTCACAGGCCCAACCACTCTGTGGCATGTGGGATCTTCCCGGACCGGGGCACGAACCCTTGTCCCCTGCATCGGCAGGCAGACTCTCAACCACTGCGCCACCAGGGAAGCCCCTGTTGGCCATATTTTTAATGAGCTGTCTGGTTTGCCCAACTTAGTTCTAATCAATCAGCAATGCTTCCTAATATTCTAGCCTTCTATTTTAAGACTGGCTACTACAACTCATTTAAATTTTTCCCAGATTCTGTCCTCTCATGTCTAGTCCATTAGTCAGAATATGAATACACATGGTAAACTGCCCCCTAATGATAACCTTCCTGCCTGGTTCCAGATTATCTCACTGAATTTTCCCATTCTTTTGATTAGGTATTTTGGTACCACTCTCTTCTGAAACTAGGATTATGGGGCTTCTTCAGGTGCCATTCTTGGAACATCTAGCTAGACTCTGCCTAAAACAGACTCCTTCCCACCCATGTTCAATTCAAATAGTAAAATTCTACTTATATCCTGCCAACCTTATCTTTCTGAAGAGTCATTTTGCTTCATGTCTAAGTTAGTCTAGGTTTAAATTTATATTTTGAATTCTGTAGAGCCAATGGGGACTTGTTATTTCTAGTTAATTAGAAAAGTGAATGAGGCAAATGAATTTTGACTAGGTCATGCCATCAGTAATAATTAAGGACATTTGGATAGCAAACAACAGAAATAATGAGTATAGTATTTTTAAGATATTTAATTATTATTTTTTTTAATTTTCAGTAATTTTTGTTTCCTGGTTGTCATATTGGAATACATACCCAATAACAGAATATATTTGAGAACAAAGGAGTCTTTTTTTTTGCCTTTGAGTTTCAATTTAGACTTTTAAAAAATTTATTTATTTTTTACATCTTTATTGGAGTATAATTGCTTTACAATGGTGAGTTACTTTCTGCTTTATAACAAAGTGAATCAGTTATACATATACATATGTTCCCATATCTCTTCCCTCTTGCATCTCCCTCCCTCCCACCCTCCCTATCACACCCCTCTAGGTTGTCACAAAGCACCGAGCTGATCTCCCTGTGCTATGCGGCTGCTTCTATACACTACCAAACGTAAAATAGATAGCTAGTGGGAAGCAGCCGCAAAATAGACTTTTTTAAAGAACTTATCAAGAAAGCTTAAATAGAAGTGCTTCAGATTGTTTGGAGGAGTCAGGATTTGTTGAAGGAATAAAAGGAATTTCTATTTCTTCCATAGCTTGGTTTTTATATATCAAGAGCTATGCTTGGCTGAGTCAGATCATAGAAATTTTTTCTGTGAATCAGAGTAAAAGAAGAGGAGGATATTATGTAAGGGAGATAACCACCCACTAAACATTATAAAGTTCTTCTGGTGCTGGAAATGAAACCAGTGTATACAAGCTGGGCTACCCAGTGGAGACAGGTGAAAAGCTGAAGGGCAGACTACAGGCTTTTTCCCTGCCACCATATTATAACGTATACATTCCCTTGCATATAGATGATACCTAAGGAGAGATAATGTGAAGAGAAAGGCAAGTTAATTGGAGGAGTAGAAGCCCCCTAAACTTGTTTTGTCCCAGATAACTGAAATGAGGGGCACTAATTGGAATGAACTTGAATTTAGCTGAAATAAAAATGTTTTGACTCCTTTAGTTAAAATGGAACTTCGGGCAAAGTTAAAATCAAATTCAAAGAAAATAAAAAGGAACGCTCTTGGTACATTTGAATTGCTATGTGTAAGTTATGCCTACATTTCTATGGCTTATGTAAGAAAATGAAGGGTATGAGAATGTATTGGAATAATACTCAGCTAACTCACAGAACTAAAGGAATTGTTAAATAAGCAAGGCTTGGGAGAGTAAGAACCAGAATAGTCCTTTGGAAATGAAAAATAGAATTCTCTTTCTGGTTGCTTGTTAATGTTACAATGCTCTAAGGGCTCCCAATCTCTGTGTTTCTTCATTCCTTAGATTTCTTAGGAAAGATCATCTGATTGGTTTACTCTGGGTCAGGGTTCTACCCCAGAATCAATCAATTATAAAGCATGGTCAAGGAAATGTCATGTGCACATGGACACTGAAGACTTCTCTGTACGCTGAAGACTGTTTCCAGAGAAAAAGGATGTTTCAGTTACCTATTGATACATACCAAGCTACCCCCAAATTTAGTGGCTTAAAGTGATGACCATTATTTTCATCACAATTCTTTGAGTCAGACATTTTGGCAGGGTTCTGAAGGGATGCTTGTCTCATGATACTGGAGAGAACTGGAAGACCCAAGATAATTTCATATGTCTAGAATCTTGGTGTTAGTTGTCAACTGGGTCACTTTTCTTCTCCCTGAAACCCCTCTCTTTCTATGTGGTCTCTAATCATTTAGTAGATTGGCCCATGTTCCTTTACTTGGAAACTGGGTTCCAAGAGGGTGAAAATGAAAGCTGCCAGACATCTTATGGCCTAGGCTTGGAAGTCACAAGCATCACTTCTGCCATATTCTATTGAACTAAACAAATCATGGAAGAGATGAGATTCAAGGGGATGAGAAAGAGACTCTACCTCCTGATGGAAGAACTGGCAATGTAATATTGCAAAAGGGCATGTAGAATGGGAAGGATTGTTATGGCCATGTTTAGAAGCAATGTACTATATGGATATTTTAATAATCTATGTTGCCACTACAGTTAGTTTCCATCATATTATGTAATCTAGATAAGGACAACAATGTAAATTATCAAGAATGCTTGATTGAATTCTCACCAGGCTTGGGTTCACCCATCTCTGGATATCCTGGGACTAATATGGCTCCTAATAAGGCTGCTTAATGTCCCATGAGGATCTACTTGGACACAAAGAATACAGGAAAAATGAGAAGATATGGGGTTCTGAGAGTAGCATTAGCTATAATGGGAATTTGTGCCCATAGCACTAATGTCACTGTCATCAGGCTAAGTATCTGATCTCTTTGTCTAGATATTACAGCAGGCAAAAACAGCAGCAGCAATTGCACATTTAGTGGAAACTGGCATCTGTGAAATAGGTTCCACTTTTGACACTAGTAGCAACAAGAGTCACTGAAACAACAGAGCAATGCTGGAGAGAAGGAAAACTACAGACACTACATTGTACCTGGGAAGACATTTGACTTAGCATACAGGCAACATATCTAGGGGACTTTTAGAACTCTGGGAAGAATCTGAGGGAGACTGAAGTTTTCAAAAACCACAGAGATAGATTTAGATAAACAGATTATGGTGATGACTGTCACACTCTTTCACTCCAGTGCGTGTTGGTCCTAGAAAACATAAAATGCACTCTATTAAAACACTTCACACTATTTAAACAATAGAAGAAAATCTCAACCTAATTAGAAATCTGAAAAAGTTACAAATTGTAGTAGTTTGTATAACTTTACATTAGTGTGAGCTAGACTGCCTTAAAGTGGTATAGTAACACTATTGGACAGGCAGCAATTTCAGAGCTCAGAGAAGCAGCTAGTGACCAAAAAGGAATATCAATGGCCTAATTATCAGTTAAGTGCATTCTGTCATTATCTATAATGTATTTGTATGTATCATTAATTTCCCAGTTTAGAGACCTAGTTGAAAATTGGATGGTTTAATATTCCGCACTCAAAAAGAACAAAGAATGAAGAGCAGAAGTAACCTGCACTAACTACAGGACATGCAAAAGTATGAATTTCTTTGCTAATGGAAGATCTGAACACAGACTTTTCATCGTCTGGACAGACAGTGATCTTTTCTTTATCAAGAAAAAGGGAAGGGACTTCCCTGGTGGTCCAGTGGCTAAGACTCCGTGCTCCCAATGCAGGGTCCTGGGTTCGATTCCTGGTCAGGGAACTAGATCCCACATGCTGCAGCTAAGAGTTTGCATGCCGCAACTAAGACCTGGCACAGCCAAATAAATACATAAATAAAAATATTTTTAAAATAAGGGCAACAAATTGTTCTCTATGGAAATTGGTAAAATACCCAGTTCTGATTGCCAGTGTTTTCCTTATTTAGAAGTAAAGTTCTTGAATTTTATCAGTGCATATTAATGACTATGTTGAAAGAATATTGTCTTAGAGAGCTTCCATTACAAAGTAAGTTAAAAAGTGAGTTTCAAAATACTTAGAGGGAAAAAACACAAAACACTTATCACCTGTGCTTTAATATTATGTGCTCAATTCCATAAATATTTATGAAACTCCTAAAATGTGGCAGACAAAGTGATTGACACTGGATAGATGATGGCAAAGAAACAGCTAAAAATTTCCCTCCTGGTGCTTACAAGGTAAAAGGTATGAAAATGTTGAGCCTTTTCCTTTGTTAACACTGTGTTGATTTACCCTTCACATTCTGTATTTCCCTATTGCAGAAGCTATTTCACTCTTTCTTTCAGGCCCCAACTCTCCCCAAGATTATATACAAATCTTGTAGTGGGCAAGCCAAAATGAAATGAATAACAGGTCAGAGGATTGACTCCATTTGAAGCATCTCAAAGAGCTTTTTGAATTACAAACTTTGAGGCCTCCTTATTTTGAGCATTCTCATTATCAGTGTTCCCAGGACTGTATTCTCAATGGTCCCAGGATGTTCCTCATATGATAATGATGCCCAGTAAAACAAGAGAACCAATAACCCAGGTTGCTCTTCAGAAGAATACTTTCCTTCAATTCCTCTCGATTTTGTTACCAAATATAGTGATTGGAAGTTTCTTTGGTCTCATTACTTATCAAGCTAATGAACATTCTTCTATCCTCCCCCTATCTGAATTTGAGTCTGTCTATGGGGACTAGCACTGTCTGAAATGTAGCATGAATTCCAGAAAATATTGCTCAATTGAAACTTGCACTTCATTCCTTAAAGGCCTCTTGATTTTTGGCTTTTAGCTCCTTCTGAGATAGTCATCTATTTGCCTCCTGAGATCCAAGTTCCTGTTCTGAGAGCCCCATTTTAAGTCCTTACTGTGGACAAAACAATATGTCATGAAACTGCCTCAGAATGACATAGTTCACCTCATCTCTTAGCTGTTGGTGTCTCTTAGGTACCATAATCAGTTTAATTTTTGCAAGAAGTAAACATTCTGCTCTAGTGTCAGAAATTTTATAGTATACTGGAAGATGAGAAGTACTATAAAAGAAAAAATAGAGAAGGCTAAAAGAATGAGAGTGACAGAGTAGTAGTGGAATTGGTCAGGGATAGGCTTCACTGAGAAAAGAAAAGATGAGGAAGGAAGATATCTGGGGAAATAATTTTCTAGACATAGGTGATAGTGTAAACATCTTGGGTAGTGCTTTCCCGATATGTTCAAGAAACAAGAAGCCCAGATTGACTGGAATGAAGTGAGAGAAGGGCAGAGAAGTAGAAGATAAGGTTAGAGAGGGAATGGGCATCAAATTTTGTAGGGCCTTGGTAGAGCATAATAAGGATTTTTAGTTTTTATTCTGGTTGAATTGAGGAGCCATTGGAGGGCTTAGAGCAGAGAAATATCTGATTTATATTTCAAAAGGATCACTCTGGCCATTAGTTGAGAATAAACTATAGAGAAGCAAAGGTGGGAGCAGAGAGGCCAAGTTATGAAGCTATAAAAATAATTCATGCAAGGAATATATCTGGAAGTCATCAGATTCTGAATATATTATAAAAGGCATATACACAGGATTTCCTGATGTATTCTATCAGAAAGAAAAAGAAAGCAGTCAACAATAAGCCTGATGCTTTTGGCTTAAGTAGCTTGACGGGTGGATTTGCTACTAACTGAGATGGAGAAAACAGTAAGTAAATCAGGTTTTGGGGACTGGTGATAAAAGATTCAATTTTTTTTTTTTTTTTGCGGTATGTGGGCCTCTCACTGTTGTGACCTCTCCCGTTGTGGAGCACAGGCTCCAGACACGCAGGCTCAGCGGCCATGGCTCACAGGCCCAGCCACTCCACGGCATGTGGGATCTTCCCGGACTGGGGCACGAACCTGTGTCCCCTGCATCGGCAGGCGGACTCTCAACCACTGTGCCACCAGGGAAGCCCAAAGATTCAGTTTTGATACATTAACTTTGAAATGTCTATTAGAAATCCAAGTGGTTGGATGGATATTGGAGTAAAAGGGTAAAATAATAGCTCAAAATATCTGGTTTTAGTAACTGGGTAGATTGTTATCATTCACTGAAACGGACAAACCATGCGGATAAAGGTAGATTGCAGTGAATTGAGGAATAAATGGGAGGCGACAAAGGAGAGACAACTTAATAATATTTTAGAAGTATGGCTGTGATATCAAAGAATGATTTATTGTTTTGTTTTGTTTTTTAAAACATCTTTATTGGAGTAAAATTGCTTTACAATGGCGTGTTAGTTTCTGCTTTATAACAAAGTGAATCAGTTACACATATACATATGTCCCCATATCTCTTCCCTTTTGCATCTCCCTCCCTCCCAACCTCCCAATCCCACCCCTCTAGGTGGTCACAAGCACTGAGATGATCTCACTGTGCTATGCGGCTGCTTCCCACTAGGTATCTATTTTACATTTGGTAGTATATATATGTCCATGCCACCCTCTCACTTTCTCCCAGTTTACACTTCCCCTTTCCTGTACCATCAAGTCCACTTTCTAGTAGGTTTGTCTGTTTATTCCCGTCTTGCCCCTAGGATCTTCATGACCTTTTTTTTTTTAGATTCCATATATATGTGTTAGCATACAGTATTTGTTTTTCTATTTCTGACTTACTTCACTCTGTATGACAGACTCTAGGTCCATCCACTTCACTACAAATAACTCAGTTTCATTTCTTTTTATGGCTGAGTAATATTCCATTGTATATATGTGTGCCAAGTCTTCTTTATACACTCATCTGTTGCTGTACACTTAGGTTGCTTCCATGTCCTGGCTACTGTAAATAGAGCTGCAATGAATATTTTGGTACATGCCTCTTTTTGAATTATGGTTTTCTCAGGGTATATGTCCAGTAGTGGGATTGCTGAATTGTATGGTAGTTCTATTTTTAGATTTTTAAGGAACCTCCATTCTTTTCCCCATAGTGGCTGTATCAATTTACATTCCCACCAACAGTGTAAGAGAGTTCCCTTTTCTCCACACTCTCTCCAGCATTTATTGTTTCTAGATTTTTTTATGATGGCCATTCTGACCAGTGTGAGATGATATCTCATTGTAGTTTTGATTTGCATTTCTCTAATGATTAATGATGTTGAGGATTCTTTCATGTGTTTGTTGGCAATCTGAAAATCTTTGGAGAAATGTCTATATAGGTCTTGTGCCAATTTTTGGATGGGGATTTTTTGTTTTGTTTTGTTTTGTTTTTTCACACACACACTGTATATAATTTTTACAAGAGATAAATAAACTGACACCAAGCATTGTAAATGGATGACCACAACAAAAGCAACAATGATTGCAATTAACAAACATGAAACACACTCATACTATGTCATAATATTGACATTCAGTCCAGTAATCCTCCATAGTAAGAGCTCCTTTACTTTGTAGTGAAAATTGATTTGTACATTTTTTGCCTCTGAGTCCTTGTGGGATTTTTTTTTATTCAAATAGAAAGTCACAAAAATTATAATCATCCTCTTCCTTTCACTCAGTCCCATGTAATTATTTTATTTTCATATTAATTTTTTGTTAGCACTTTAATGAATTTGTCAGTTTTCCATTAGAGTTCTGAAAATGCTTATTCATTCAGTTCAGCAGTATAGTCAGTTGCCAGAAACCTGTACTTGTCAGAGTCTTTTCCATGAATTCCTTGAATATGAAAACCTTTTATAGGAACATTTTTGCAAAAGCATAAGAGTACACCCAGAACTGTCTGTAAATGAAAAAAGACTTAAAAATGAAAATGGTTAAAGATTTGTTGAAAGTTCATAATAATACAATTGACAAGGAAACTTAGTTATTTCTGAGATATACATTTTTTTTTTTTTTTTTTTTGTGGTATGCCGGCCTCTCACTGTTGCGGCCTCTCCCGTTGCGGAGCACAGGCTCTGGACGCACAGGCTCAGCGGCCATGTATCACGGGCCCAGCCACTCCACAGCATGTGGGATCTTCCTGGTCCAGGGCACGAACGAACCCGTGTCCCCTGCAGCAGCAGGTGGACCCTCAACCACTGTGCCACCAGGGAAGCCCTCTGAGATAGACATTTTAAAGTAATAACTAGAATTATGACTTATAACATTATACCAGAACATATAAGATTTTTAGAAATTTCACGTAAGGTGTGAAACATTTTTATTAACATATTTCCATACAAATAACCCAAAGAGAGTTTAGTATTAGATGTTTATTGTTTGTTTGTTGGTTTGTTTGTACTGCAGGTTCTTATCAGTCATCAATTCTGTACACATCAGTGTATACATGTCAATCCCAATCGCCAATTCAGCACACCACCATCCCCAACCCACCATGGTTTTCCCCCCTTAGTGTGCATATGTTTGTTCTCTACATCTGTGTCTCAACTTCTGCCCTGCAAACCGGTTCATCTGTACCATTTTTCTAGGTTCCACAAACATGCGTTAATATACGATATCTGTTTTTCTCTTTCTTACTTACTTCACTCTGTATGACAGTCTCTAGATCCATCCACGTCTCAAAAAATGACTCAATTTCGTTCCTTTTTATGGCTGAGTAATATTTCATTGTATATATGTACCACAACTTCTTTATCCATTCATCTGTTGATGGGCATTTAGGTTGGTTCCATTACCTCGCTGTTGTAAATAGTGCTGCAATGAACATTGGGGTGCATGTGTCTTTTTGAATTATGGTTTTCTCTGGGTATATGCCCAGTAGTGGGATTGCTGGGTCATATGGTAATTCTATTTTTAGTTTTTAAGGAACCTCTATACTGTTCTCCATATTGGCTGTATCAATTTACATTCCCACCAACAGTGCAAAAGGGTTCCCTTTTCTCCACACCCTCTCCAGCATTTGTTGTTTGTAGATTTTCTGATGATGCCCATTGTAACTGGTGTGAGGTGATACCTCATTGTAGTGTTGATTTCCATTTCCCTAATAATTAGTGATGTTGAGCATCCTTTCATGTGTTTGTTGGCCATCTGTATGTCTTCTTTGGAGAAATGTCTATTTAGGTCTTCTGCCCATTTTTGGATTGGGTTGTTTGTTTCTTTAATACTGAGCTGCATGAGCTGTTTATATATTTTGGAGACTATACCTTTGTCCGTTGATTTGTTTACAAATATTTTCTCCCATTCTGAGGGATGTCTTTTCCTCTTGTTTATGGTTTTCTTTGCTGTGCAAAAGCTTTGAAGTTTCATTAGGTCCCATTTTTTTATTTTCGTTTTTACTTCCATTACTCTAGGAGGTGGATTAAAAAAGATCTTGCTGTGATTTATGTCAAAGAGTGTTCTTCCAATGTTTTCCTCTAAGAGTTTTATAGTGTCCAGTCTTACATTTAGGTCTCTAATCCATTTTGAGTTTATCTTTGTGTAAGGTGTTAGGGAGTGTTCTAATTTCATTCTTTTATATGTAGCTGTCCAGTTTTTGCAGCACCACTTATTGAAGAGACTGTCTTTTCTCCATTGTATATCTTTGTCTCCTATGTCATAAATTAGTTGACCATAGGTACGTGGGTTTATCTCTGGGCTTTCTATCTTGTTCCATTGATCTATATTTCTGTTTTTGTGCCAGTACCATATTGTCTTGATTCCTGTAGTTTTGTAGTATAGGCTGAAGTCAGGGAGTCTGATTCCTCAGTCTCCGTTTTTCTCCTTCAAAACTGCTTTGGCTATTCAGGGTCATTTGTGTCTCCATACAAATTTTAAGATGATTTGTTCTAGTTCCGTAAAAAATGTCATTGGTAAATTGATAGGGATTGCATTGAATCTGTAGATTGCTTTGGGTAGTAGAGTCATTTTCAAAGCATTGATTCTTCCAATCCAAGAGCATGGTATATCTCTCCATCTGTTGGTATCATCTTTAATTTCTTTCATCACTGTCTTATAGTTTTCTGCATACAGGTATTTTGCCTCCCTAGGTAAGTTTATTCCTAAGTGTTTTATTCTTTTTGTTGCAATGGTAAATGGGAGTGTTTCCTTAATTTCTCTTTCAGATATTTCATCATTAGTATATAGGAATGCAAGAGATTTCTGTGCATTAATTTTGTATCCTGCAACTTTACCAAATTCATTGATTAGTTACAGTAGTTTTCTGGTGGCATTTTTAGGATTCTTTCTGTATAGTATCATGTCCTATGCAAACAGAGACAGTTTTACTTCTTCTTTTCCAATTTGTATTCCTTTTATTTCTTTTTTCTTCTCTGATTGCCGTGGCTGTGGCTAGGACTTCCAAAACTATGTTGAATAATAGTGGTGAGAGCAGAAATCCTTGTCTCATTCCTGATCTTAGAAGAAATGCTTTCAGTTTTTCACCATTGAGAATGATGCTTCCTGTGGGTTTGTCGTATATGGCCTTAATTATGTTGAGGTAGATTCCCTCTATGCCCACTTTCTGGAGAGTTTTATCATAAATTGGTGTTGAATTTTGTCAAAAGCTTTTACTGCATCTATTGAGATTATCATTGGTTTGTATTCTTCAATTTTTTAATATGGTGTATCACATTGATTGATTTACATATTGAAGAATGCTTGCATCCCTGGGATAAATCCCACTTGATCATGGTGTATGATCTTTTTAATGTGTTGTTGGATTCTGTTTGCTATTATTTTGTTGAGGATTTTTGCATCTATATTCATCAGTGATATTGGTCTTGTAATTTTCTTTTTTTGTAGTATCTTTCTCTGGTTTTGGTATCAGGATGATGGTGGCCTCTTAGAATGTGTTTGGCAGTGTTCCTTCCTCAAATTTTTTGGAAGAGTTTGAGAAGGATGGGTGTTAGCTCTTCTCTAAATGTTTGATAGAATTCACCTGTGAAGCCATCTGGTCCTGGACTTTTGTTTGTTGGAAGATTTTTAAACACAGTTTCAATTTCATTACTTGTGATTGGTCTGTTCATGTTTTCTATTTCTTCCTGGTTCAGTCTTGGAAGATTACACTTTTCTAAGAATTTGTCAATTTCTTCCAGATTGTCCATTTTATTGGCATAGAGCTGCTTGTAGTAGTCTCTTAGGATGCTTTGTATTTCTGCAGTGTCTGTTGTAACTTCTCCTTTTTCATTTCTAATTTTATTGATTTGAGTCCTCTCCCTCTTTTTCTTGATGAGTCTGACTAATGGTTTATCTATTTTGTTGATCTTCTCAAACAACCAGCTTTTAGTTTTATTGATCTTTGCTATTGTTTTCTTTGTTTCTATTTAATTTATTTCTGCTCTGATCTTTATGATTTCTTTCCTTCTGCTGACTTTGGGTTTTATTTGTTCCTTTCTCTAGTTCTTTTAGATGTAAGGTTAGATGTTTACTTGAGATTTTTCTTCTTTCTTGAGGTAGGCTTGTATAGCTATAAACTTCCCTTTTAGAACTGCTTTTGCTGCATACCATAGGTTTTGTATCATCATATTTTCATGGTCTTTTGTCCCTAGGTATTTTTTGATTTCCTCTATGTTTTCTTCAGTGATCTCTTGGTTATTTAGTAACATATTGCTTAGCCTCCATGTGTTTGTATTTTTATGTATATTTACCTGTAATTCATTTCTAATCTCATAGCGTTGTGGTCAGAAAAGATGTTTGATATGATTTCAATTTTCTTAAATTTACTGAGGCTTGATTTGTGACCCAAGATATGATCTATCCTGGAGAATGTTCCATACACACTTGAGAAGAACATGTAATCTGCTGTTTTTGGATTGGATGTCCTATAAATTTCAATTCAATTTATCTGATCTATTGTGTCATTTAAAGCTTCTGTTTCCTTATTTATTTTCATTTTGAATGATCTGTCCATTGCTGTACGTGAGGTGTTAACATCCCCAAGTATTATGCTGTTACTGTTGATTTCCTCTTTTATAGCTGTTAGCAGTTGCCTTATGTATTGAAGTGCTCCTATGTTGGGTGCCTATATATTTATAATTGTTATATATTCTTCTCTTATTGATCCCTTGATCATTATGTAGTGTCCTTCCTTGTATCTTTTAACATTCTTTATTTTAAAGTCTAATTTATCTGATATGAGTATAGCTACTCCAGCTTTCTTTTGATTTCCATTTGCATGAAATATCTTTTTTCCGTCCCCTCACTTTCAGTCTGTATGTGTCCCTAGGTTTGAAGTGGGTCTCTTGTGAACAGCATATATATGGGTCTTGTTTTTGTATGCATTCAGCCAGCCTGTGTTTTGGTTGGAGCATTTAATCCATTCACGTTTAAGGTAATTATCAATATGTATGATTCTATGACCATTTTCTTAATTGTTTTGGGTTTGTTTTTGTAGGTCCTTTTCTTCTCTTGTTTTTCCCATTTAGAGAAGTTCCTTTAGCATTTGTTGTAGAGCTGGTTTGGTGGTGCTGAATTCTCTTAGCTTTTGCTTGTCTGTAAAGCATTCGATTCCTCCATTGAATCTGAACGAGATCCTTGCCGGGTAGAGTAATCTTGTTTTTAGGTTCTTCCCTTTCATCACTGTAAGTATATCATGCAACTCCCCCCTAGCCTGCAGAGCGTCCACTGAGAAATCAGCTGCCAACCTTATGGGAGTTCTCCTGCATGCCATCCATTGCCCTTCCCCTGCTGCCCTCAACAGTCCCCCCTTGTTTTCAATTTTTGCCAGCCCGATCACCACGTGTCTTGGGATTGCTGGGTCCTATGTTAGTTCTTTCAAACAAACTTCAAATAGGATATAATCCCAAAATTAGAAAAACCCAAATTCTCCAACTCACATTTTTACTTCCTAGAAGCAATTGATCAGTTTCTTGTTTAACTCTTCAGAATTTTTCCAAACATGTAGTCTTTTGTTTACCTGATATATATCAGATCTGTAACAGTTTGAATCTTGGGAGAAACCAATGCAAAGATGGTACTACATATGAAACAGATTTATTGGGGAAAAAAACTGTGAACCAAGAAGGGAGAGAGACAAAGAGTAGACAAGGAGAGCCTTTATCCTGAAATGTACGTCTGATACCTCTGAAATAAAGAAGGAAGAAAGAAAGATTGGGAAGGAAGTGCTTGCAACCACACAGCACAGTTCTGAAAATTTCTCAGCTAGACTGAGAGGGGATTTTCCAAACAAGAGTAGCCTATTAGAGGAGTCACTGATTAGAAATGGCTAAATTTACGAGCCCCTCAATCATGTCAGTCATTGCCTGAGAGCATGCTAGGGAAAGTGAAGTGTCTGCATGAGCACCACAGTGAATCCAAAAGTTTGGCATCTGAAAGCTGTAGGTCAGCTGGGCTTATAACAGAAGGTATTTTTGAAGGGAGATCTGAGCAGAAGACCTTTATGGCTTTCAAAGATCATACTATGCATAATGTTTTGCAACTTAATTTTCTCATAATAATGGTTAACATTAATCAATTTTTAGTATGGACCATGTTTTAAGCATTTCACATGAATGTATGTGTTAAATTATTACAGTAACCCTTTGAGGTGAGCACTATTTTAATTGTAATCCTAATTTTATAGATGGGGAAATTGAGATTCAGAGAATTTAAGCACCTCAAGGTCATATAACTACCAAAGACTCTCCTGACTAATGAAGTGTGACATTCCCCAATGTCCAATATCAGAAGATTGGGGTTTTATCATTGATTGATAAAATCAATCAGGGAAATAAATCATTATAAATGAAATAGAATCATTCAGTGAAAGTTAGGGAAATATTTGTCATTTAACTACTGCTAAAGTAAGAGTATAAAGGTGGTGGTAGTGTTTATTTCAAAACATATTACTTACTTTATTCTGAAATTACTTAGAACATGTATAATAAAATGACGTTATCAATAATAGTAAAGAATCACAATTATTTATTATTGAAATGTAGTTGATGTACAATATTATGTTAGTTTCAAGTGTACTACATAATGATTTCACATTTGCATATATTAAGAAATGATCACCACAATAACTCTAGTAACCATCTCCCCCCCATGCAAAGTTATTACAATATTATTGACCACATGCCTTAAGCATATTACACCCCCATGACTCATATCTTATACAACTAAAGGTTTGTAACTCTTAATCCCCTGCATATATTTCTCCCACCCCTACCCCTCCCTTCTGTCAAATACCCATTTGTTGTCTATATCTATGAGTCAGTTTTTATTTTGTTTTGTTTCTTAGATTCCACATATAAGTGAGATATTGTGGTATTTGTCTTTCTCTAACATTTCACTTAGCATAATATGCTCTAGATACATGCATGTTGTCGCAAATGACAAGATTTAATTATATATCTATATATCTATATCTATATCTATATATCTCACATCTTCTTTATCCATTTGTCTATCAATGAACATTTAGATTGCTTCCATATCTTGGCTACTGTAAATGATGCTGAACATTGGAGTCCATGTATCTTTTTGGATTAGTGTTTTTGTTTTCTTTGAGTAAATACTCAGAGGTAAAATTGCTGAATCATATGGAAATTCTATTTTTAAAATTTTTGAGGAAATTCTATTTTAAAAATGTTTGAGGAATTCTCTTCCATAGGGGATGCACCAATTTACAATCCTACCATCAGTGCACAAGGGTACACTTTTCTCCATATTCTTGCCAACACTTGTTATTTATTGTCTTTTTGATGATAACCATTCTGACAGGTGTGAAGTGGTATCTCATTTTGGTTTTGATTTGAATTTCCTTGACAATAAGTAATATTGAGCATCTTTACATGTGCCTGTTGGTCATCTGTATGTCTTCTTTGGAAAAATGTCTATTCAGGTATTCTGCCCATTTTTTAAATGGGTTTCTGTTTTTGATGTTGTGTTGTACAAGTTCTTTGTATATTTTGGATATTAACCCTCCTATCAGATAAATCGTTTGCAGATATCTTCCCCCATTCAGTATGCTACTTTTTTTTTTCTTGATAGCTTCCTTTGCTGTGCAAAAACTTTTCAGTTTGATCTAGTCTTGTTAGCTTATTTTTACTTTTGTTTCCCTTGCCTGAGGAGACATATCCAAAAAATTTTGCTAAGGCTGATGTCAAAGAGCACACTGTCTATGTTTTCTTCTACGAGCTTTATTGTTGCAGGTCTTATATTTAAGGCTTTAATCCATTTTGAGTTTATTATTGTAAAAGGTGTAAGAAAGTAATCTAGCTTGATTGTTTTGCATGTAACAGTCCAATTTTCCTAACACCATTTATTGAAAAGGCTATCTTTTCTCCATTGTACATTCTTACCTCCTTTGTCATAGATTAATTGACCATATAAGTGTGGTTTCATTTCTGGACTCTCTATTCTGTTCCACTGATCTGTGTGTCTATTTGTTTCTGTGCCAGTATCATACTATTTTGATTACTGTAGATTTGTAGTATAGTTTGAAATCAGAGAGTGTGATACCTCCAGCTTTGTTATTTTCCAAGATTATTTTGGCTATTTTGGGTCTTTTATGTTTCCATAGAAATTTTATTTAATTTATTTATTTCTAAAATAATTTTAGTCCATTTCTTTTTTAAATTAATTTATTTAATTTATTTATTTTTGGCTGCTTTGGTTCTTTGTTGCTGAGCAAGTGCTTTCTCTAGTTGCGGCAAGCAAGGGCTACACTTCGCTGTGGTGCGCGGGCTTCTCATTGTGGTGGCTTCTCTTGTTGCAGAGCATGGGCTCTAGGTGAGTGAGCTTCAGTAGTTGTGGCACACAGGCTCAGTAGTTGTGGCACATGGGCTTTGTTGCTCCACGGCATGTGGGATCTTCCCAGACCAGGGATTGAACTCTTGTCCCCTGCATTGGCAGGGGTATTCTTAACCAGTGAGCCACCAGGGAAGTGCATCCATACAAATTTTAGAATTATTTGTTCTAGTTATGTGAAAATGCCATTGGCATTTTGATAGGGATTGCATTGAATCTATAGATTGCCTTAGGGAGTATGGTCATTTTAACACTATTAATTCTAATCAATGAGCACAGTATATCTTTCTATTTGTTGATGTGCTCTTCAATTTCCTTCATCAGTGTCTTATATTTTTCCAAGTATAGGTCTCTTTTGTCCTTAGGTAAGTTTATTCCTAAGTATTTTATTCTTTATGATGCCACCTGGGTTGTCCCAGGGCTGGTGTTGACCCACCGGTGAGCAGAGCCAATTCCCCACACAGGTAGCTGCAGGGCCTGGGTTGTCCTGGGGCTGGTGCTGGCCTGCTATTGAGTGGGGCCATGTCTTGGCTGGCTGTGGGCCCAGGGCGGGTCAGGGGCTGGACTCTGAGTGCTAGTGGCAGGGCTTGGTCCAGGGATGGCCGGCTTGTGTCTGAGGGGGCCAAGGCTGGTAATGACTCAATTGTTGGAGTAGCTGTGTCCAGGGCACCTGGGTGCCAGGGCTGAGGGAACCTGAAGCTGGTGCCAGCCTGCTGAGTCACGAAGTGCCTGGCTTCATGGTCCTAGGAATCTTGGAACTGTGCCAGCCTGCTTGTGGACAAGTAAGTCCCTGGTGTTAATAAGTTAGAAGGAGGACTCCAAAACAGTGCTTGCTAGCACCAGTGTCCTGTTGGTAGAACGAAATTCCAAAAATGGCTGCTGCCAATGTCTATGTCCTGAGGAAAGTTCCAGTTGCCTCCTGCCTCTTCAGGAGGCTCTCCAAGATCAGCAAGTGAGTCTGACCCAGGCCCCTTTCAAATTACTGTCCCTGCCCTAGGATTCAGAGCTTGTGAGATTTGGGACATGCCTTTTAAAAATAAAGTCTCTATTTCCTACAGGCCTCTAGATCCTCAGTACCCAAACCGGGCTGGACTTCAAAGCTTGACATATTTGGGGCTCCCTGGGCTGTGGATATCAATATGGATTTCAGACCCTTTGCTCCTTGGGAATAACCTCTGCAATTATGACTATTCTCCCTTTTGTGGGCTGCCTACCCAGGGCAGTGGGTCTTGACTATATCACATCTCTACCCCTTCTATCTGTCTTTTTATGGTTACTTCTTTATATCTTTAGTTGTAGAAAATCTTTTCTGTTAGTCTTCAGGTCATTCTCATAAATAGTTACTCTGTAAATAGTTGTAATTTTGGTGTGCACGTGGGAGGAATTGAGCTTAGGGTCTTCCTACTCTGCCATTTTGGTCACCCTCCAAGGTTGCTCAAGAATTATGATCATTTAAACTTAAAGAATGGAATGTCTAGACTATAGACTTTCTGTTGAACATAGACAGTTGATCACACATCTTACTTTCTTGCCTTACAAAACATATCTAAAATTATAGGAAAAAACTGTACTTGAGTACAGGACAATGAGTAAGGGAGACAGAAAATAATGGGCAAGAGATTTCATCAAACATATAGAAGACATGTGATTTAAACAGTGAAAACTGATCTATCAGTGGAAAAACTCAATTTCCTGCAGAGAGGGATACTGGCAAGACACACGCCAAACTGCCCAGTAGAAATCTTCAGAGTTTTAGCCCTTGGAATCATCAGATATTATGGAAAGTGCGAGTGAGGTGCAGGCTGAAAATTAATAGGTTGCAAGTCTCTTTATAGAGCTATTTGATCTGAACCTCTGGAGAAGCACAGCTTTCCCTAATACAAATATCTAAGTTAATTAATTAATTTGTACAGAATTGTTGGTG
Organism: Pseudorca crassidens; assembly: GCF_039906515.1. Classification (NCBI taxonomy): domain Eukaryota; kingdom Metazoa; phylum Chordata; class Mammalia; order Artiodactyla; family Delphinidae; genus Pseudorca; species Pseudorca crassidens. The sequence goes on along the minus strand of NC_090317.1, from coordinate 56,226,868 downwards.
GAGAACTTGTCTATTATGGAAAGTACATTAAAATATTTCATATGCCTATTTCTTTTGTAATACTTTGAGAAATTTCAGGAGCTTGACATAAAAATACAACTCACTGAAAGTAATTTGTGGTGATTGGGAGAGGAGTCACATTACATAATGTTGCTATATAATCTTCTGATGTATTATTTCACTCCAAGAATAAAATTTTAAGCATTTGGAGAAGAACAGACAGACTACAACAGAAAATTTCCCAAAATATCAATTATTTAAGCTAGTGTTTTGATAAAGAACCTGTACATTTAAAGTGGATTAGTTCATTGACTGCCGTCTTTCAAAGTCTTACCTAGTTATTGCAACCAAATTTAATGTATCTACTGAGACAGAGATTTGTAGTACTGTTTCTTGAAGACTTGTTTAGTATATTATTATTTTTTGGCTTATCAATAGATCATATTTGGCACTAATGTCAAAGTGAGTAGCCCTATATGTACCTAACCATTGCCTTCATTTATCAAAATTCTATAAATAGGCAGTTTGGTATATCAGAAAAAAATCTGGGATAAGATGAAGAGACCTGAGTTTGAGTAATAATTTTGTTACTAACCATGGAACTTGTATTGAGGCATCTTGAAAATCATATAATTGTTGTTAAATTCAGTTTGATTGAAAATTATTAATCACTACCATAACAAGGTGATTGTTAAGAGCATTACTTACTAAAACATCTGTAGTTCAAACATTTACCTACTTAATATCTTTGGGTGTCTATTTGCAAATGAGAAAACTTAAGCACAATATCATAATTCTCTGGCTCTCAATTCCTCAATTCTCTAACATATTTAAACATAAATATTCAATTCTAAATGCAGCTACTATCAATAGTTTAAGGTAATCTTTTATAGTTTTTCCTCAAAGAAAAGGAGAGATGGAGATGCCTAACTTACTTTATTTTTTATTTTATTTTTTTAACATCTTTGTTGGAGTATAATTGCTTTACAATGGTGTGTTAGTTTCTGCTTTACAACAAAATGAATCAGTTATACATATACATATGTTCCCATATCTCTTCACTCTTGCATCTCCCTCCCTCCCACCCTCCCTATCCCACCCCTCCAGGCGATCACAAAGCACCGAGCTGATCTCCCTGTGCTATGCGGCTGCTTCCCACTAGCTATCTACCTTACATTTGGTAGTGTATATATGTCCATGCCTCTCTCTCGCTTTGTCACAGCTTACCCTTCCCCCTCCCCGTATCCTCAAGTCCATTCTCTAGTAGGTCTGTGTCTTTATTCCTGCCTTACCCCTAGGTTCTTCATGACATTTCTTTTCTTAAATTCCACATATATGTGTTAGCATACGGTATTTGTCTCTCTCTTTCTGACTTACTTCACTCTGTATGACAGACTCTAGGTCAATCCACCTCATTACAAATAGCTCAATTTCGTTTCTTTTTATGGTTGAGTAATATTCCATTGTATATATATGCCACATCTTCTTTATCCATTCATCCAATGATGGACACTTAGGTTGTTTTCATCTCTGGGCTATTGTAAATAGAGCTGCAATGAACATCTTGGTACATGACTCTTTTTGAATTATGGTTTTCTCAGGGTATATGCCCAGTAGTGGGATTGCTGGGTCATATGGTAGTTCTATTTGTAGTTTTTTAAGGAACCTCCTTACTGTTCTCCACAGTGGCTGTATCAATTTACATTCCCACCAACAGTGCAAGAGGGTTCCCTTTACTCCACACCCTCTCCAGCACTTATTGTTTCTAGATTTTTTGATGATAGCCGTTCTGACGGGTGTGAGGTGATAGCTCATTGTAGTTTTGTTTTGCATTTCTCTACTGATTAGTGATGTTGAGCACCCTTTCATGTGTTTGTTGGCAGTCTGTATATCTTCTTTGGAGAAATGTCTATTTAGGTCTTCTGCCCATTTTTGGATTGGGTTCTTTGTTTTTTTGGTATTGAGCTGCATGAGCTGCTTGTAAATTTTGGAGATTAATCCTTTGTCAGTTGCTTCATTTGCAAATATTTTCTCCCATTCTGAGGGTTGTCTTTTGGTCTTGTTTATGGTTTCCTTTCCTGTGCAAAAGTTTTGAAGTTTCATTAGGTCCCATTTGTTTATTTTTGTTTTTATTTCCATTTCTCTAGGAGGTGAGTCAAAAAGGATCTTGCTGTGATTTATGTCATAGAGTGTCCTGCCTATGTTTTCCTCTAAGAGTTTGATAGTTTCTGGCCTTACATTTAGGTCTTTAATCCGTTTTGAGCTTATTTTTTGTATGGTGTTAAGGAGTGATCTAATTTCATATTTTTACATGTACCTGTCCAGTTTTCCCAACACCACTTATTAAAGAGGCTGTCCTTTCTCCACTGTACGTTCCTGCCTCCTTTATCAAAGATAAGTTGACCATATGTGCGTGGGTTTATCTTTGGGCTTTCTATCCTGTTCGATTGATCTATATTTCTGTTTTTGTGCCAGTACCATAATGTCTAGATTACTGTAGATTTGTAGTATAGTCTGACGTCAGTGTGCCTGATTCCTCCAGCTCCATTTTTCGTTCTCAAGATTGCTTTGGCTATTCGGGGTCTGTTGTGTTTCCATACAAATTGTGAAATTTTTTGTTCTAGTTCTGTGAAAAATGTCACTGGTAGTTTGGTAGGGATTGCATTGAATCTGTAGATTGCTTTGGGTAGTAGAGTCATTTCCACAATGTTGATTCTTCCAATCCAAGAACATGGTATATCTCTCCATCTATTCTAACTTACTTTAAAACAATGTTTGTGTATTATTGCTCTTATCTATGGGTTTGTGACAGAATTTTTTTTTATTTCGATGGATATCCTGCATCTTGATACTTCTTTATGTTCAAGCTATTTTTAGTTAGAAAATTATAATCCTAATTTTCACTTGCCTGAAGGATATAGAATTACTCAATGAATCACTCAATGATAAAACAATACCATAGAGGTTAGCTCACTCATTCTTCCCAAATTATGTCACCCATGTAGTCTTTGCAAATAGGATGTAAACTACCATTGACTTTCAGTTCATAAGTAAAATTAGTTATTTAAATCAGAAAAATACATTTGAATAAGCCATGTTAAAGAAATGTGATTTGGCCAAAGTGGTTGCTAGGAAAGATGAAAGTTAATTATTACAGCCAGGCAACTTCCAAAGAGTTTAAGCTCAAACTTAAATTTATAATAAGAAGTTGAGTTTCACTCATAGGTAGAAATAACCTGGTATATAAACTGCCAGCCATCAAGTGAGTACATGAGTCTGTGGGCCAGGGGAAAGGATGGATCTTTCAGAGACAAGATATAAAAGGTTTCTAGAAAGCATGAAGATGACAAAAACTATTTAGGATGGGATATTCTGAATCACAGGGGAAGAGTCTCTGGCAGCACACAGAAGCTTGGTAAAACAGGCAAAGTAATAAAGCTTTCTAGGACAGAAGCCAGAAGGGGTGTCTAGGAGAAAGTGAAGAGCCCTAAGAAAAAGAGTAGATAGTTGCAGCTTTAAAAATTGTTGACCGGGCTTCCCTGGTGGCGCAGTGGTTGAGAGTCCGCCTGCCGATGCAGGGAACATGGGTTCGTGCCCCGGTCCAGGAAGATCCTACATGCCGTGGAGTGGCTGGGCCCGTGAGCCATGGCCATTGAGCCTGCGCGTCCGGAGCCTGTGCTCCGCAACAGGAGAGACCACAGCAGTGAGAGGCCCACGTACCACAAAAAAAAAGAAAAAAAAGTGTTGACCTAACATTGATTGCATAGCATCCATGTGTCAGGTAGTATGCTAAACATTTACAAAAATGATTTCATTTAATTATAACAACAATGTTGGAAATAATATATTTGTATTATATTTAGGAAAACTAAGTTTGCAGAAGTTATGGGGCTTCCCCAAAAAACACATAGTTCATAAATAGCAGAGGTAGAATACAAGAGGCTTGAATTCAAAGCCTTTTACCACACTTTTCTGTTGTTGAGGTAAATTGGATCATTTGAACCTATGGACAGAAAGGAAGAAAGGAGATATAGAAACTCCTAGGGTCTTACAGACAGAAAACCAGTAAAGTTTTTTTTTTAATGTAGAACTTAATAGCCTCAAAGTCTCCATTTAGATGTAGAAACAGTACTAGTCAAAAGATCTTATTTTGGATTTGAGAATTAGGTAAAGCTGTATTTTAGGGGCAGTATTCCAGATAAATATCAATTATACCCATTGAGATGTATCTGTGATAAATCTTCTCCAATTGTTTGTGGTCAGGGTTTACCCTTTGGAATTTTCTGTTGTGTTAGTATCCTCAAAATTTGAAAGCTTTGTGGAGTCTAGAAGGGAAATCCTTTGCAATGTGTATATTAACACTTCCATGATGTTAAGGATGACTTCAGAGAAGGTACATCTACACTTGAGTGGTACTTAACATGAGTCTAAAATAACAACACTTTATTTCCATCTTTAAATATCTTGTAATATCATAGGGAGAATTTGGGTGGGAAAACTGGATAAACTTTTTTAGAACCCTCTAAATCAAGCTTTTACAATATTATTTAAATAGTAGATTTGAAATTAGTTATTAGAAATTTAAATTATCATGGAAAGACAGAAACTGCATGCTAGAATCAATTAGAAATTTTCTTTACATTATTTACACCTCAGTTGCTTTTCACTAACAGAATTTTCTACACAATTTCACCCTTTCAAGCTTTCTTTTGATTCCAACATTATTCAATTAAATCCAGAAAGATTTTCTGTTCTCATGTAAATTCTAAGCCAACAGAAATAAAAATCTAAACAGAAATAATCACTACGTATTACGGCAATTGTGAATATGTTGATTAAACATGATATAATTATAGAAAAATCACAGATTACTTGTACCAAATAGCAGCTATGTAACTTTGGATGCAAAAACTAAATTCTCTAAGTTTCAGTTTTCTCATCTGTGCAATTGAATCACCTCACAAATAGTTTTTATTAGATGAGATAATGCTTGTGAAAGGGTCTAGGTCATAATACGTGTTCCATAAATGTTAATTTTTCCCTTTCATATCATGTACTTCCATCATCAAATCAAGGTGTGTACTAGGTGGAATAAAAGACTATTATTATATTATTTCAGAGACTAACTGAGCATGGATTGCTATAGGTACTTAACCTTTGTATCCACATTGGGAACTCTGGTATATCAAAGAGGCATCTGGAACTTTACATCAGAAATCATCCTGGATCTCCAGGGAAGCAAAGAACTCACTTTTAAGTAGGAGCAAACAAAATTCCACATTCCTATGTTCAATTATTGGATGATCCCAGCAAGTAAAAACAGATTTCAGGGCATCACTGGATGTATCTCAAATGTCCTCTGACCTAGCCCTTAGGAAACTAGCCCCAAATTCCTCTATTCAAGGGCCATAAATGTGAAAGGACCAATATGCATATAGAGGGCCTGAAATCTGTAGTCCCTGCAGCCAAATCATTGTTTAGGAAAAGTAAGGCGTAGAGTGATTGTGAGAGTCTATACTCTAATATTTTAAAGCAGGTGTTTCTAAGAGATGACCCACGGAACACATCTGTCTTTCAAAAATGTCACCTTAGGCCTACATAAGTGTTTAAAAATACCATTTAAATGTAAGGCTAAGAACTATAAAGATACAGCAGTATTTCTCAAAGTGTGCTCTGTAGAACTTGTTTCTCATGAGGAGTTAATCATTTTTCTGAGAAAAACAAATTATTCCATTGTTAAAAAATGAATGGGAAAAAACCGAATATGATTCCCTTATATTGCAGATTCAAAATACATAATAGTTTTATTAAATGAGCCAATAATTACTGTAATCAAAAAACTATATTTAACTTAGCATTTCCAAATTATATTTGGTGATGAAACACTTTTCAAGGAATAATTGATAACATGGGTACTGTACCATTTGGAAAAATCTCAACTGACAATTTGGAGATGGATTCAGGTGCTAGCAAAAGAATAAAATAGAAAAAAAAAGAATAAAATAGGACATAGGCAACATATAGTCGTCTGCTTCTATGGTTGCAATTAGGGTAATGAGTAAAGCATCAGTGGTGGTGGCAATCGAAGTGATGGCAGAAACATCACAAACTGCCAAAGTATAAAGGAAAGAATTCTGCAAGTTTTACCATCCCAGTAATGCAACTGATATGTAACTGAGAAATAAGTGACACTCTGATTGCTATCCGAAGACATGTTGTTATTTAGGTTTATTTGCTTGTGGAAAATGATGGTGACACTAGTGTTTGACACTGTACTGCCATATTCTGGGAAGGCAGTAGAACATACTGATTAAAAGCATGGCCTGTTGAGGCATATTGTTATGGCTACAAATCCTGGTTCTACTAGTTACATACTGTTTGACTTTGGTCAAGTTATTAAAACCCCTTATGCTTCAATTTTCTCCATTTGTAAAATGGAGATAATAATAGAAACTAGTTCAGTGTTATTAAAATAATTAAATGATATAATGTATGAAAATGTCTTAGAACAGTGCCTAGTATATAGATGTCCATCATTGAAAGTTTACTATTGCCACTGTTAATGATATTATTGTTACTATTATTTCAGTGTGTTTATGCTTTTAAACAAACCAAAAGAAATGAATGAGAAAATTAATTAAAAACTTCCATCACAGAATTTTGTTTTGTGAAGAGTAATAAATTACATCACAAAAGTGTGTTTGGCCTTAGCCTCCAAGACTGTTATTGTTTTAATTTTCAAGCTCTTACTGACTTGTAAAGACTGGGATAAGTATGTCAGCTCTAAAGGATCATCCTTGAATACTATCAGAGGTGGGTGGTACAGCTGCTCCCTCAGTGTGTGTATTTTTGATTCCTCTATATACTGCAAATTGACATTATTTTGTCAATTAACTATTCAAGATAGACTGCTAATGTTCATGAGAAAGTTATGTTTCTTATAGTATTATATGGCAGTAAAAATGAGTCTACTACAAAACGGGAATATAGTTACTTATTATTAAGTTGCAAGGGTAATAGGAAACAATATAAAGACAGTAGTTATCCTACCACATTATAGACTGCACATTTACCTTCTTCACTTAAACATTTCCATTTATAAATTTCCTTATTTCCCATGAGATATTTTAGAAAAATGTTTTGAAAACTTACGTAAATTTATAATACTAGGTCACATTTATATGGCATGAATTTATTCCAAGTATTCTGTTTTTGGAGTTGTCTTGGCTAGTATGCTTCTAAATGCATCACTCCAAGGAAGTGGTAATGGAAATGTACAATTTATCGTGTTACTCCATTGACATTGTTACACATTTCTAAGAGAAACTGCCGATAGGCTAGTAGAATTCTCATGAGAATGGGAAAAACAAACAAACAAATATCTATTTTCTTCATAACCAATGCCCCAGAAACTCTGTGGAAATCTCCCCTCTGATGTTTTAACAATAATAGCTAATTTTATTAACACTTTCTTTCCACCAGACAGTTTACAGACATTATTTAATCCTTAAATAACCTTATGAGACTATAGAAGTCATCTTTATGACTTTCCCTCCCCCTACCCACACCTTAGGTCACATTCCATTCATTATCAAGTCATGTCCATTCTAATTCCCAAATCTATTCCCTTTTTATCCAATTCTCTCTGTCTCCTATCCTATTTGTATCCATCATAATCTATCACTTGAACTACAAAAATAGCCGTTTTCCCCCTACAGTTGATTCTTTATAGGATAAGCAAAATTCACCTGTGTTTGGTGAAAACAGGTCCAGGGGAGGTGGACTGAAAAGGTAGGGTGAAATATAGCAAGCTTGTTTTCTGATTCTGAGCTCAGTATTAATGTAGACCAAGGTCGATGTCACAACATTTTCAATGTTATAAGAGGTCTTTTGTTTTCCCTGGATTATTTCCACATGTAGTTTTATTCCAGTATGAATTTATCTATAAGCAGAGCTCAACTTTTTCAAATGTGAAAGAACATGAGAAATTTGTTGTTGAAATGTGCTTAGCCTCCCAGAAGAAACTGATTACAATTGATCCATTGCCACTGTCATAAACCTATTTGCTGACAAGGATCATTAAGTTTCAATAGTTTTATCAGACATCTGTACTGACACCTATGCTAAAGTTTTCTTGTCTTATCTCCTATCTACTGTTTGCTGTGTGTCACCTAGATCAAAATGTCCAAGTGCTGCACTAAATAATAGCTCCAGTAACAAGAACAGATAATACATAAAGCAAAAAGTATCCCTCTTGGAGTAAGATTTCTTTTTTCTTCTTTTCTTTTCTTTTCTTTTCTTTCTGTTTTATTTTGCTTTGTTTTGTTGTTCTACACTCCTGAGGAAATGATCTGAGTATGAGCTCTTTTCGAAGTTAATGGGAATTACAGGCATGGTTCAGCTCCACAGAGTATAAAACAAGATGAAAATCAGAGTCTCGGTCTCATAGCAGAAAACACCATAATGACACTGGCTGTGCTATTAAGGACTGCTTCCCTTTTTTGCTGTTTATTTTGAAGTGATGATACAAACTGTCAAGGAAGAGATTTTGTTACCTGCAGCTATTTAAAATAGTCTACAGGAAGAAAAAAGATATATGATTGAGTCTGTGAGTGAACGAAAGGGCACAAAATTGATCTAAACTAATCCATATTTCAAGGTAAATTTTCAAACTAGAATTAGATAATTTATTTGAACTCATAGAGAAATTAAGTCATGGACAAGAATTTATAAATCTCAATTCCATACTGCTTGTATTTATTTAACTCTTTCATATATTTTTGCCTTGACTCCTTCTTTTAAAATCAGGCATTTTTTTTAGGGCAAGGACTCTGAGTTTAATTCTATATTGCAAATGTGCCTTAAGCAATGGACCATCAAGTTTCTTGTCAGCTACTCACCTAATTCTCTATGAAGTCACTTTAATACTTTATTACCTTCCCCAAGTCCCTTAAATCCTCCATCTCCCCTGTTACATTTGCTGGATGACCTCTCCTATTACTTCACAAAGGAAAATTAAAAATCCAGGTACAAATTTCTCTCTCCTTCCCTCCCTCTCTCCTTCTCTCCCTCTCTCCCTCCCTCTTTCCTTCCTTCTCTCCCTCTTCCTCTTTATTTCTACCTACATGTGACACAACATCAAGACTCTTTTATCTTCTCTTTATGAATTTTAATGAAGCTTTCGATAAAATAATAGACTCAGTTTCATGGAGGAGTATTCATTGGCTTTTCTATATAGAAAGCCCAACTATGTAGAAAGTGGGCCTGAGAGAGTTGCCTCTGTAGTAGTTGAGTAATTGTTTAGTACTAAATACCATAAATATAGTCTTATTATTGGATCTTGCAGGGGAAGGGAAAAGAATTCCCTTTCACCATTACCCAAAAGTATCTTTTAGTTTCAAGAGGTGGTAGCTAAGCATTTCATAAAGTGATATTGAGTTACCTAATATGTTTCTATTTCTAACTGCATGATATTCAATATCGGACTTTCCAGACAGAAAACTCTTTCCTGTTTACTTGTTTTGTTTTGGAAAGGTGGTATTTGACATGTTTTTACTAGCACACGTTTTTTTCTTCAACTGGATTGTAGTTTTTGAAAGTCATTTTTATGCTTTTTTTCCAGATAAAAGTCAGCATATTTTCTAATCTAACGTATATAATTTAAATTTGAATGGGTAAAATGATGTAAGTTAAACTGCAACATTCACAATGGAACTAATGAGAAGTGGAGTTAAAAGATAGCAAATGAATATACAGTGTGTGCCCTCCCCTCTCCAATTCATATGTTAAAACCTAACCCCAATTTATTGGTATTAAGAGGTGCCGCCTTCAGGAGGTGATTATATCATGAAGGTGGAGCCCTGATGAATGGGGTTTGTGTTCTTATAAAAGCAACCCCAGGGAGCTCCCTGGCCCCTTCCTCCTTGTGAGAACACAGCAAGAAAACAGCTGTCTATGAATCAGGAAACCTTCACAATACACAAAATCTACAGGCGTCTTGATCTAGAACTTCCCACCCAGAACCATGAGAAATATTTTTTTGTTGTTTATAAACCACCCCCCAACACACAAAAAAAGGAAGTGAATGATGACGTTTTACAGTAAACTTTAGGCTGTAGAATAATAGTGTTAGAAGGCAATTTAGAGATCACTAATCCAAAAGTCTCATTTTTCAGATGAAGCCTCCTATAACTCTAGAGGTGTCATAGGTTGCTGAGAAAGTAAAATACATTGTAGAATTAAACCTTCATTTCCACTTTCATTATATTTGCCCCATCATATGATAGCTGGAAGATTTGATTCTCAAAGGCAGAATTATTGTGGGATAATTAAATAAATGTGATATGTCAATTTTTTTAAAATGAAAGTTCAAAAATCAGTCATTAAAAGTATACCAGATGTGTGCCTTAATTGTATTTCTGATTAAAGATTATTTGTATTATTTGTATTGTATTTCTGATTAAAGATTAAGATTAAAATGTAAGGGACTTCCCTGGGGGTCCAGTGGTTAGGACTTCCCCTTCCAGTGCAGGGTGTGTGGGCTCATTCCCTGGTTAGGGAGCTAAGATCCCACATACCTAGCAACCAAAAAATCAAAACATAAAACAGAAGCAATATTGTAACAAATTCAATAAAGGCTTTAAAAATTGTCCACATCAAAAATAAAACTTTAAAAAAAATAAAAAATCAGCATTGTGAAAACATAACACATATTTAAGATCACATGAACATTGAGCATCAGAATAAAATAGTACTTAATATTGAGTTATTTTTTTGAAAACTCAAATAAGGAGCTAGACTAGATCAGAGAGATTTTTGTCCTGTAGTTGTGTTTTTGTTTTTTGTTTTTTTTGCTACAAACCTACCTGAAATATGAGTTGTCTGATCAACAAAATATGATATATGACTTGAAATAGCTGAAATAGTAGAGATAAACTAATCACATTTATGCCTCTCAAATGTTATAACAATGATGAATGGCAGCCCACAGAGTGCTGCTGAATGATCCAGAGCATTATTTTTGATACTGTAGGACACATCCACAGACACACTGACCTTCACTGTGCCTCTGACATGTTTGGTTGTCAAATTCTAGCTTTTGGACATTCCTTCCAATCTTTTAAAGTCATTGCATAATTTTTTTAAGCACAGGCTGAGCCTACCAACAGTTCTATTGTTTACTCTTCTGTCATCTTTCTTTCTTAATGAAATAAAGACAGGGGACACATTCTTGAATCTTAGTCATATGGTAAAGAGACTAAATGATCAATTTCAAGTGAGAGGAATAAAGGAATTTTTTGTGTGTTAATGCTAAAAGATGAAATAGAAATCCTGGGTACATTCATTCATTCAAATGTGAGCAAGAGGAAGAGCAGTAATGAGATGATGCTGAATGAAAATTTTCTTGCCGGTGAAAGGGAACTTTCAGAAGACTTTCCTTTCTTCCCTAAAACAAAAATTGCTATGTGATTTGAGGAAAATATTATAAATGTTTTAAACTAACATGGTAAACTTGTATCAATAGTTTTAAAGTAATATCTAGAGTGAGAGAGTATAATTGGACAGTATATATATGTATACTAAATTTCATCCTCATATATACATGAGGATATCTATCTATATGTCTATATCTATCTATCTATATACATACATATATATATGTATGTATATATATACATACATATATATATATACACACAGACATATATACATATATATATATATATGTAATTTCTAAGCTGGGGTTTCAAATTAAATTTTAACAAATATCCCTTCCATACATTACTCAGAGAACATGATTAGAATATGTCACATGGAAAATTCAATTAAACCATGGTTATGGGGTAGCTATGGGGTGGTGGGGTAGAAAGGAAGGCAGAAAAGGAGAATCCCTGTAGTTTCAGGTTAGTACTTGTTTTTTTTGTTGTTGTTTCTTTGGGGTATTTGTTTGTGGTTTTTTTTTTTTGTTTATTTTTTGCTAATCACAAGAAATAATCAAAGGAATTTTAAAATGGGAAATATCAGTAATTCCCAGGCTGAAAGCTAACTAGAATGCTGTGTGAAGAGGGTCATTTCAGTTCTCTGACAGCAAGGTCTCAATGCCTTTAGCATTTCTAATTTCTTATTTTAGTTAGATCAACATGGCTTTTCTGGATTTGATGGACCTAAGAAATATTTTTGAATACCTGGCTTTAAGAGGGTAGAGGAAGTTGCATATCAAGAGTTCAAGTTTGGAGACAGTTGAAGGTGGCAGAAGAGTAGGACACAGAAATCACCTTCCTCGCCCCACATACATCAGAAATACATCTACATGTGGAACGGCTCCTATAGAACATCCACTGAACGCTGGCAGAAGACCTCAGACCTCCCCAAAGGCAAGAAACTCCCCACGTACCTGGGTAGGGAAAAAGAAAAAAGAATAAACAGAGACAAAAGAATAGGGACAGGACCTGCACCAGTGGGAGGGAGCTGTGAAGGAGGAAAGGTTTCCACACACTAGAAGCCCCTTCGCGGGCAGTGACTGCAGGGGGCGTAGTGGGGAAGCTTCAGAGCCATGGAAGAGAGTGCAGCAACAGGGGTGCAGAGGGCAAAGAGGAGAGATTCCTGCACAGAAGATCAGTGCCGACTGGCACTCACCAGCCCGAGAGACTTGTTTGCTCACCTGCTAAGGTGGGTGGGGGCTGGCAGCTGAGGCTCCGGGCTTCGGTTGGATCGCAGGGAGAGCACAGGTGTTGGTTGTGTGAACACAGCCTGAAGGGGTTAGTGCGCCACGGCTAGTTGGGAGGGAGTCTGGGAAAAATCTGGAGCTGCCGAAGAGACAAGAGACATTTTCTTGCCTCTTTGTTCCCTGGTTCACAAGGAGAGGGTATTAAGATCGCTGCTTAAAGGAGCTCCAGAGATGGGCGTGAGCCACGGCTATCAGTGAAGACCAGAGAGAGGGGCATGGCATTCTAAGGCTGCTGCTGCCGGCACCAAGAAGCCTGAGTGCGAGCACAGGACACTATCCACACCTCCCCTCCGAGGAGCCTGTGCAGCCCACCACTGCCAGGGTATCATAATCCAGGGACAACTTCCCCCCGGGTGAAGGCATGGTGCACTCCAGGCTAGTGCAATGTCACGCCGGCCTCTGCTGCCGCAGGCTCACTCCGCATCCGTACCCCTCCCTCCCCTCAGGCCTTAGTGAGCCAGACCCGCCAAATCAGTTGCTCCTTTAACCCTGTCCTGTCTGAGCGACAGACACCCTCAGGTGACCTACATGCAGAGGGGGGGGCAAATCCAAAGCTGAACCCTGGGATCTGTGCGAACAAAGAAGAGAAAGGGAAATTTCTCCCAGCAGCCTCAGAAGCAGTGGCTTAAACTCCACAATCAACTGGATGTACCATGCATTTGTGGAATACCTGAATAGACAACGAATCATCCCAAACTGAGGTGGTGGACTTTGGGAGCAAGATAGATTATTTTTTCCCCTTTTCCTCTTTTTGTCAGCTTGTTTGTGTATGCTTCTGTGGGAGATTTTGTCTGTATAGCTTTGCTTTCACCATTCATCCTAGGGTTTTGTCCATCTGTTGTTTATTTTTTTTTTTATTTTTTACTTAAAATCTTTTTTTCTTAATAAAGAAAAAAAATTTATGTTAATAACTTCATTTTATTTTATCTTACTTTATTTTAGCATCTTTCTTTCTTTCTTTCTTTCCTTCTTTCTTATTTTTCTTCTGTTTAATCTGAGCCGTGTGGAGGACAGTCTCTTGGTGCTTGAGAGAGGTGTCAAGGCTGTGCCACTGAGGTGGGAGAGCCAACTTGAGGGCACTGATCCACAAGAGACCTCCCAGATCCATGTAATATGAAACAGTGAAAATCTCCCAGAGATCTCCATCTCTACACCAGCACCCAGCTTCACTCAACAACTAGAAAGCTACAGTGCTGGACACCCTATGCCAAACAACTAGCAAGAGAGGAGCACAGCCAAATCCATTAGCAGAGAGGCTGCCTAAAATCATAATAAGAACACAGACACCACAAAACCCACCACCAGACGTGGACCTGCCCACCAGAAAGACAAGGTCCAGCCTCATCCACAAGAACAGAGGCACTAGTCCCCTCTACCAGAAAACCCACACAACCCACAGAACCAACCTTAGCCACAGGGGACAGACACAATAAAAATGGAAAATACGAACTGGCAGCCTATGAAAATGAGACCCCAAACACAGTAATATAAGCAAAATGAAAAGATAGAAAAACACACAGCAGAAGAAGGAGCAAGGTAAAAACCCACCAGACCTAACAAATGAAGAGGAAATAGGAGGTCTACCTGAAAAGAATTCAGAATAATGATAGTAAAGATGATTCAAAATCTTGGAAATAGGATAGAGAAAATGCAAGAAACATTTAACAAGGAACTAGAAGAACTAAAGAGGAAACAAGTAATGATGAACAACACAAAAAATGAAATTAAAAATACTCTAGAAGTGGTCAATAGCACAATAACTGAGGCAGAAGAACAGATAAGTGACCTGGAAGATAAAATAGTGGAAATAACTACTGCAGAGCAGAATAAAGAAAAAAGAATAAAAAACACTGAGGACAGTCTCAGAGACCTCTGGTACAACATTAAATGCACCAACATTTGAATTATGTGGGTACCAGAAAAAGAAGAGAAAAAGAAAGGGACTGAGTAAATATTTGAAGAAATTATAGTTGAAAACTTCCCTAATATGGGAAAGGAAACAGTTAATAAAGTCCAGGAAACACAGAGAGTCCCATACAGGATAAATCCAAGGAGAAACATGACAAGACACATATTAATCAAACTATGAAAAATTAAATACAAAGAACAAATATTAAAAGCAGCAAGGGAAAAACAACAAGTAACACTCAAGAGAATCCCCATAAGGTTAACAGCTGATCTTTCAGCAGAAACTCTGCAAGCCAGAAGGGAGTGGCAGGACATATTTTAAGGGATGAAGGAGAAAAACCTACAACCAAGATTACTCTACCCAGCTAGGATCTCATTCAGATTTGATGGAGAAATTAAAATCTTTACAGACAAGCAAAAGCTGAGAGAGTTCAGCACCACCAAACCAGCTTTACAAAAAATGCTAAAGGAACCACACTAAGCAAGGAACACAAGAGAAGAAAAAGACCTATAATAACAAACCCAAAACAATTTAGAAAATGGGAATAGGAACATACATATCGATAATTACCTTAAATGTAAATGGATTAAATGCTCCCACCAAAAGACACAGACTGGCTGAATGGATACAAATACAAGACCCATATATATGCTGTCTACAAGAGACCCACTTCAGACCTAGAGACACATACAGACTGAAAGTGAGGGGATGGAAAAAGATATTCCATGCAAATGGAAATCAAAAGAAAGCTGGAGTAGCAATTCTCATATCAGGCAAAATAAACTTTAAAATAAAGACTATTAGAAGAGACAAAGAAGGCCACTACCTAATGATCAAGAGATCGATCCAAGAAGAAGATATAACAATTGTAAATATTTATGCACCCAACATAGGAGCACCTCAATACAAAAGGCAAATACAAACCGCCATAAAAGGGAAATTGACAGTAACACAGTCATAGTAGGGGGCTTTAACATCCCAATTTCACCAATGGACGTATCATCCAAAAAGAAAAAAATAAGGAAACACATGCTTTAAATGATACATTAAAAAATGTACTTAATTGATATTTATAGGACATTCCGTCCAATAACAACAGAATACTCTTTCTTCTCAAGTGCGCATGGAACATTCTCCTGGATAGATCATATCTTGGGTCACAAATCAAGCCTTGTTAAATTAAAGAAAATTGAAACGGTATCAAGTATCTTATCTGTCCACAGTGCTATGAGACTAGATATCAATTACAGGAAAAGATCTATAAAAAATACAAACACATGGAGGCTAAACAATACACTATTTAATAACGAAGTGATCACTGAAGAAATCAAAGAAGAAATCAAAAAAATACCTAGAAAAAAATGACAATGGAGACACGACGACCCAAAACCTATCGGATGCAGCAAAAGCAGTTCTAAGAGGGAAGTTTATACCAATACAATCCTACCTTAAGAAACAGGAAATATCTCAAATAATCAACCTAACCTTGTACCTAAAGCAATTAGAGAAAGAAGAACAAAAAAACCGAAAGTTAGCAGAAGGAAAGTAATCATAAAAATCAGATCAGAAATAAATGATAAAGAAATGAAGGAAATCATAGCAAAGATCAATAAAGCTAAAAGCTGGTTCTTTGAGAAGATAAACAAAATAGATAAACAATTAGCCAGACTCATGAAAAAAAAAGAGAAGACATAAATCAATAGAATTAGAAATGAAAAAGGAGAAGTAACAACTGACACTGCAGAAATACAAAGGATCATGAGAGATTGCTGCAAGCAACTCTATGCCAACAAAATGGACAACCTGCTGAGACTGAACCAGGAAGAAATAGAAAATATGAACAGACCAATCACAAGCACTGAAATTGAAACTGTGATTAAAAATCTTCCAACAAACAAAAGCCCAGGACCAGATGGCTTCACAGGCGAATTCTATCAATCATTTACAGAAGAGCTAACACCTATCCTTCTCAAACTCTCCCAAAATATAGCAGAGAGAGGAACAATCCCAAACTCATTCTATGAGACCACCATCACCCTGATACTAAAACCAGACAAAGATGTCACAAATGAAGAAAACTACAGGCCAATATCACTGATGAACAATGATGCAAAAATCCTCAACAAAATACTAGCAAACAGAATCCAACAGCATATTAAATGGATCATACACCATGATCAAGTGAGGTTTATTCCTGGAATGCAAGGATTCTTCAATATACTCAAATCAATCAACGTGTTGCACCATATTAACAAATTGAAGGATAAAAACCATATGATCATCTGAATAGATGCAGAGAAAGCTTTCGACAAAATTCAACACCCATTTATGATAAAAACCCGGCAGAAAGTAGGCACAGAGGGAACTTTCCTCAACATAATAAAGGCCATATATGACAAACCCACAGCCAACATCATCCTTAATGGTGAAAAACTGAAACCATTCCCACTAAGATCAGGAACAAAATAGGTTGCCCACTCTCACCACACGTACTCAAAATAGTTTTGGAAATTTTAGCCACAGCAATCAGAGAATAAAAATAAATAAAATGAATCCATATCAGAAAAGAAGTAAAGCTGTCACTGTTTGCAGAAGACATGATACTCTACATAGAGAATCCTAAAGATGCTACCAGAAAACTACTAGAGCTAATCATTGAATTTGGTAAGGTAACAGGATACAAAATAAATGCACAGAAATCTTTGGCATTTTAAACACTAGTGATGAAAAATCTGAAAGTGAAATTAAGAAAACACTCCCATTTACCACTGCAACAAAAAGAATAAAATGTCTAGGAATAATGCTACCTAAGGAGACAAATTACCTGTATGCAGAAAACTATAAGACATTGATGAAAGAATTAAGGATGATACAAATAGATGGAGAGATACATCATGTTCTTGGATTGGACAAATCAACATTATGAAAATGACTCTACTACTCAAAGCAATCTACAGATTCAATGCAATCCCTATCAAACTACCACTGGCATTTTTCACAGAACTAGAACAAAAAATTTCACAATTTGTATGGAAACACAAAAGACCCCGAATAGCCAAGGCAATCTTGAGAACCAAAAATGGAGCTTGAGGAATCAGGCTCACTTACGTCAGACTATACTACAAAGCTACAGTAATCTAGACATTATGGTACTGGCACAGAAACAGAAATATAGATCAATGGAACACAGTAGAAAGCCCAGAGGTAAACCTATGCTCCTATGGTCAACTTATCTTTGATAAAGGAGGCAAGAATATACAGTGGAGAAAAGACAGCCTCTACAATAAGTGGTGCTGGGAAAACTGGACAGGTACATGTAAAATTATGAAATTAGAATACTCCCTAACACCATACACAAAAATAAACTCAAAGTGCATTAAAGACCTTAATGTAAGGCCAGACACTATCAAACTCTTAGAGGAAAAAATAGGCAGAACGTTCTATGACATAAATCACAGCAAGAACCTTTTTGACCCACCTCCTAGAGAAATAGAAATAAAAACATAAATAAACAAAACGGTCCTAATGAAACTTAAAAGCTTTTGCACAGCAAAGGAAACCATAATTAAGACCAAAAGACCACTCTCCGATTGGAAGAAAATATTTGCAAATGAAGGAACTGACAAAGGATTAATCTCCAAAATTTACAAGCAGCTCATGCAGCTCAATAACAAAAAAACAAACAACCCAATCGAAAAATGAGCAGAAGACCTAAATAGACATTTCTCCAAGGAGGATAAACAGATTGCAAACAAACATATGAAAGAATGCTCTACATCATTAATTACTAGAGAAATGCAAATCAAAACTACAATGAGATATCTCCCATCAGTCAGAATGGCCAGCATCAAAAAATCTGGAAACAATAATGTTGGAGAGGGTGTGGAGAAAAAGGAACACTCTTGCACTGTTGGTGGGAATGTAAATTCGTACAGCCACTATGGAGAACAGTATGGAGGTTCCTTAAAAAACTGCAAGAGAATTACCATACGACCCAGCAATCACACTAGTTGGCATATACCCTGAGAGAATCATAATTCAAAATGAGTCATGGGGCTTCCCTGGTGGCACAGTGGTTGAGAGTCCACCCGCCCATGCAGGGGACACGGGTTCGTGTCCTGGTCCGGGAAGGTCCCACATGCTGTGGAGTGGTAGTCTTGTGAGCCATGGCTGCTGAGCCTGTGCATCCGGACCCTGTGCTCCCCAACGGGAGATGCCACATCAGTGAGAGGCCCGCATACCGCAAAAAAAAATAATAATAAAAAAATAAAGAGTCATGTACCAAAATGTTCATTGCAGCTCTATTTACATTAGCCAGGACATGGAAACCATGTATGTGTCCATCAGCAGATGAATGAATAAAGAAGATGTGGCACATATATACAATGGAATATTACTCAGCCATAAAAAGAAACAAAATTTAGCTATTTGTAATGAGGTGGATGGATCTAGAGTCTGTCATTCAGAGTGAAGTAAGTCAGAAAGAGAAAGACAAATACCATATGCTAACACATATATATGGAATTTTAGGGAAAAAATGTCATGAAGAACGTAGTGGTAAGACAGGAATAAGGACACAGACCTACTAGAGAATGGACTTGAGGATATGGAGAGGGGGAAAGGTAAGTTGTGACAAAGCAAGAGAGTGGTATGTACATATATATACTACCAAACATAAAATAGATAGCTAGTGGGAAGCAGCTGCATAGCACAGGGAGATCACCTCCATGCTTTGTGACCTCCTAGAGGGGTTGGATAGGGAGTGTGGGAGGGAGCGAGATGCAAGAGGGAAGAGATATGGGAACATATGTATATGTATAACTGATTCAGTTTGTTATAAAGCAGAAACTAACACACCATTGTAAAGCAATTATACTCCAATAAAGATGTTTAAAAAAAAAAGAGTTCAAGTTTGGAAATCTGAGACAAAATAGAAAATCTAGTTCCCAAATCTCTTAATTCTCTTTAATTTCTTTCTCACTAGGAATTGATAAAATTTGGTGGATCCTCTTTACTTGTTACTGCCAGTACAGCCTAATCAATCTAGTTTGGTATCATATTTTTGACTCCCACATGCAGTAGGATTTATTTTAAATATGCTCCCAAAGTGAAACTCAAACATAGAGAATGGGCAAGCATTACAAGCATTGACAGTAAAGCTATTTAATGGAAATGTTTCTTTTGGTACCTCGTAAAAGGCAATGACCATCTGCATATGTTATTTTTATACTGGTTGATCTGATTCGAACTGAAACAATTCTTCATTGACAATCTATACCAGATAACAATAAATGATTATTGAATGAATGAGTGATTAACTACATGCATGTTTTCATACAAACTATCGACTTTATACCAGGTAATTATTGACTATTATCTTGCACAGCACTATTTGAGATAGTTACCTTCAGGAGTAAGGTATAGATCAAGTTAGATTTTAAGTTAACTTGAGACAAAAAGTCTTATAAGTGGCAGGCAAATAGTTGTTCCAAGGAGTCCTGCTTTGTGGGAGAACTAGTTATACTCTCCTACGCTTACCTTCACTTGGTCTGCTTCTCCAACAAGTAGGTGACTATTGCATAGAATATTTTCCGATCATCAAGATTATAAACTATGTTTTATATCAGCTTTAGCACACTCGCAGTTTCCTCACATAGAGGCATTCCATCATTCACTGACCTATCCTTTATCCCTACCCAGTCAAAATCATGTCCCATCAACCATAAGCTTTTCTGGTACAGGATCTTGATGGAATCACCCTGATTATAGTGACCTTGAATACATGAGTATCATTCAAGTATCTGATGAACTTAGAGATAGAGACTGCCTACTTTAATAAAAAGGAGTGAAAGGCATTCCACTGTTGTTTTAGGACCAACCTTTTAGGATCTAGTGGCAAATTTTCTAGCTAGACTGAAGAGCAAGGGTTTAGAAGGTGAAAACAAGCTTGGTTTCAAAGAAACAGAAGGAAGTTGGACTAGACAAGAGATGAACCTCAAAATTAGAATTAAGAACTGCTTTCCCTGTTCATATTTCTTGTTTTGCTTTATTTTGACAATATTTTGCCAAGTACAAACTCTGCATGAGCTGAGGTTTACTGTTTCTGCTATGTGTGTTGCGGGGTCGGGGTGGGCGTTGGGGGGATTGGTGGGGGTGGATAAAATGGCATATTGTGTCAGTGCCCAGGTAATGAAATAATGCTTTAGCCATACTAGGTCAATTACTTCTGGGTGGAAGTGGTTTTCCCTTTCATCCCATCTTTTCAGATGTTCAGCTTGCTTCAATCTCTAACCCCACTTCAATAAGTGTGTAGAATTAAGGGGACTTAAGGCAAATCAAAAGAGACTTCTTGTGTTTTTTCACCTATTGTGGGGTCATAATCATCTCTGAGAAACTGATTAGAATTATGGACAACCTTACCTTCCCTCCCTCAGACAGTAAAAACACACATGTACATAAATCTTTGCATAGTTTCAGGACATTTCTAACTCATGTAAAATTCATTCATGGGCCCCTTAAGAGTACTTAGACTCCAGGTCATGAACTTTTAAACTGGAGGGTCTCATAAACGGCAGCATAGGGTCAGATTAACTAGGTGGGCCTGAGTTTTATTTTCTGAATTGTAACTGCTAAGACCACCATGCCAGGGGGCTCTGCTGCATTCTCTTTTCAATTTTTGACCGTGGCATTGCTCTGTAGACTTTCTAGAGTCTAACTTTTACACTCAGATCAAAAACTCATCTTCATGCCTTGTCACCTGTTTTCATTATGATCTATGCACCTTTCCCTTTCCCTTTCCCTTAGTGCTTAACAATGGGTCTTCATACATGTTTCAGCAGTGTAGACAACCTCCAAAGGTTTTACTTATTTGTTTGTCCATTTCTTTTTTTATTTGAAAATATTTTTATGTGAAAGCCACTCAGATGGGATATAAATCAAAGATATTTTGATCAAGTCAGAAGCACAAGTTTACCAACTTTATCAAAGGCTAAGAGTTGCCCACATAACTGCTCCATTAAGAGGTCATTTTTGTTTCATTAAATGAGGCATACAAGTAAAATGGTTGCAAAATACTGGGAAAATCTTTCCAAGGGAAAATATCATGACCTTTATTAGTGCTTCTCAAAATGTGGTCTGTGCATCTGAAATACTTGTGTTTATTGGGCTCAGAAATCTGCATTTTAAAAACACCTCTGATGCTTCTGATGCTGGACTGCACTCTGAGAAACACTGGCCTATAAGACTCAGTCTTTAGGCATATAGTCACAAAAACATGGAAAATCATGGCCTAATGTGGGAGGGGAAATTTATATATCATTATATACACGGAAAGGCAAATTTGTCTAAAAATTGCCTAAGTTGGAAAAGTAAGTGCAGAGTTTTACCTGGAAAATGCTTCAATGGAAATTGTAAAGTGACTATCAGAGTCAGTTACTGAAATCTCTAGTCAGATTTCTTGACTTAAACAAGAAATTCATTATTGAATAGGCTTTGAATTTCAATAAGGAAACTATGATTATGTGTGTTGGTGTAAAAATACACTGTACTCATAAAAACATTATTTTTGTTCTTTAACTAGATATTATCCCTGCACTTTAATTGTAATTATTATCCCACTAAATATGCTGTGCCCATGTAACCAAAAATCTAATTAAGATTGAGGAAAACCCTACTTTGGTCATATTTCTAATTTCTTCATTAAAGTCCAACTATTTTCGCAATTACTAAAAGAAATAATAAAGTCTAAAGGTCTCTGACCAAATTGTCTTTCTTTTAAAAAGACAACCCCGTAAGAAAAAGAAGAACTACTGTGAGTTTGGCCTTGTTCTCTATTTATTTTGTGTTTCTCCAGCTGCCTGACCAGGGAAAGAAGAGATCCCTTTCAGTAAAGAGCACACTGGTCATTAATTTACAGCAATGGAACCTGACACCTATTCTAACTAGGCCATGAAAAGACAGCTTCACAGTCCATTCTTTTATACACTCCCTATTACAAAGATTCACTCTGTTCAAATAGGGAGAGACTGCCATTCTCAAATGCAGTGGCTTTCTTTCTAAGTGAGGCAATTAAACAGAAAAAGAGAGCAAATATCATGTATGAACAATTTCACTGCTTTTTTGAGCATCATAGACTCCTTACTCCTTGTTCAGAATCATTCTGATTATTAACAGGTGGCCTTTACCCTATGCTGCATTGAAATTTGGGGATGTTTAATTTTCAGTGTGGTGATTTCTGTCCCTTGTTAAAATGGCTTACTTTTTTTTTTTTATTAAGAGAAGGTATATAAAATTATTTCTGCAATGTCTTATTTGGTACTACTCCAGGAGCCCAAGGAAAAATCATTTATGAGTGGAAAAGATTTACCAATAAAATGAAATAATTGCCATAAATATTAGCAACCATTTGCTTTTCATTACTGAGATCAAAAATTCATATCATTCTTTACAATTTCTTTATTTCCATGATTTATACTTTTCCTTTCTGAGGAAATTTGTGTAGTAGACATGCACTTCTTTTCAACATATCCTGCCTAAAGGAAGATGTTTATATTGATTTTCTTCAAATATTCTACAGTGAAACCATCTCCAGGAAAGAAAAGGACTGCATTACTGAGACTTTAATGCACAGTTTTCAAATATTAAGGATGACTACTTCTAGGTTTGTTTTTTCAATGTTTTAGTTTCAATAATACTAGGTCTACTTGCTTTCTTTTTTAAATAGATCTTTATTGGAGTATAACTGCTTCACAATACCATGTTAGTTTCTGTTGCACAACAAAGCAAATCTGTCATATGCATACACAAGTCCCCATATCTCCTCCCTCTTGAACCTCCCTCCCATTCTCCCTAACCCACCCCTCTAGGTCATCGCAAAGCACCAAACCAATCTCCCTGTGCTATGCTGCTGCTTCCCGCCAGCCAACTATTTTACATTTGGTAGTGTGTCTACCTCTCTATTTCTGCCCTGCAACTAGGTTCATCAGTACTGTCTTTTTTTTCTTTCTTTTTAGATTCCATACATATGCATCAGCATATGGTATTTGTTTTTATCTTTTGACTTATTTCACCCTGTATGACAGACTCTAGGTCCATCCACCTCACTACAAATACTCAACTTTGCTCATTTTTATGACTGAGTAATACTCCATTGTATATATGTGCCACATCTTCTTTATCCATTCATTTGTCATTGGATATTTAGGTTGATACCATGTCCTGGCTATTGTAAACAGTGCTGCAATGGACATTGTGGTACATGTCTCTTTTTGAATTATGGTTTTCTCAGGGTATATGCCCAGTAGTGGAATTGCTGGGTCATATGCTAGTTCTATTTTTAGATTTTTAAGGAACCTCCATACTGTTTTCCATAGTGATTGTATCAATTTATATCCCACCCACAGTGCAGGAGGGGTCCCTTTTCACCACACACTTTCCAGCATTTATTGTTGCTAGATTTGTTGATAATGGCCATTCTGCAGCGTGAGGTGAACCTCATTGTAGTTTTGATTTGCATTTCGCTAATAATTAGTGATGTTGAGCATCTTTTCATATGCCTCTTGGCCATGTGTATGTCTTCTTTGGTGAAATGTCTATTTAGGTTTTTTGCCCATTTTTTAACTTGATTGTTTTTTGATATTGAGCTACATGAGCTGCTTGTATATTTCGGAGATTATTCCTTTGTCTGCTGTTTCATTTGCAAATATTTTCTCCCATTATAAGGGTTGTCTTTTTGTCTTGTTTATGGTTTTCTTTGTTGTGCAAAAGGTTTTAAGTTTAATTAAGTTCCATTTGTTTATTTTTGTTTTTATTTCTGTACTCTAGGAAGTGGATCAAAAAAGATCTTGCTGTGGTTGATGTCAAAGACTGTTTTTCCTATGTTTTCCTCTAAAAGTTTAATATTGTCTGGTCTTACATTTAAGTCTTTACTCCATTTGGAGCTTATTTTTGTTTATGGTGTTAGGGAGTGTTCTAATTTCATTCTTTTACATGTAGCTGTTCAGTTATCCCAGCACCACTTTTTGAAGAGGCTGTCTTTTCTCCAATGTATGTTCTTGCCTCCTTTGTCATAAGTTAGGTGCCTATATGTGCATGGGTTTATCTCTTGGCATTCTATCCTGTAGCATTGATCTATGTTTCTGATTTTGTGCAAGTACCATACTGTGTTTATTAATGTAGCTTTGTGGTATAGTTTGAAGTCAGGGAGCCTGATTTCTCCAACTCCATTTTTCTTTCTCAAGATTGCTTTGGTTATTCGGGGTCATTTTTGTTTCCATACGAATTTTAAGATTTTTTGTTCTAATTCTTTGATGAATTCCACTGGTAGTTTGATAAGGATTGCATTGAATCTGTAGATTGCTTTGAGTAGTGTAGTCATTTTCACAGTAATGATCCATTATTATCCATTGGATATCTTCCAATCCAAGAACATGGTACATTTCTCCACCTGTTTATGTCATATTTGATTTCTTTCATTAGTGTTTTATACTTTTATGAGTACAAGTCTTTCACCTCCTTAGGCAGGTTTATTCCTAGATATTTTATTCTTTATGTTGCAGTGGTAAGAGTTTTTCCTTAATTTCTTTTTCTGATTTTTCATTGTTGGTGTATAGGAATGCCAGAGATTTTTGTGCACTAATTTTGTATCCTGCAAACTTACCAAATTCACTGATTGTTCTAGTAGTTTTCTGGTGATGTCTTTAGTATTTTCTATGTATAATATCATGTAATTGGCAAATAGTGACACTTTTACTTCTTCTATTTCAAATTGTACTCTTTTTACTTCATTTTCTCCTCTGATTGCTGTGGCTAGGACGACCAAAACTGTGTTGAATAAGAATGGTGAGAGTGGACATCCTTGTATTGTTCATGACCTTAGTGGAAATGCTTTCAGGTTTTCACCATTGAGTACGATGGATCTAATTTAGATTCGATGGAGAAGTCAAAACTTTTCAGACAAACAAAAGCTAAGAGAATTCAGCACCACCAAACCAGCTTTACAACAAATGCTAAAGAAAGTTCTCTAAGGGGGGAACACAAGAGAAGAAAAAGACCCACAAAAACACACCCAAAACAATTAAGAAAATGGTAAGAGGAACATATATATCGATAAAAACCTTGAATATAAATGAATTAAATACCTCAACCAAAAGACCCAGACTGGCTGAATGGATACAAAAATGAGACCCATATATATACTGTCTACAAGAGACCCACTTCAGACCTAGAGACACATACAGACTGAAATTAAGGGAAAAAGATATTCCTTGCAAATGGAAACCAAAAGAAAGCTGGAGTAGCAATTCTCATATCAGACAAAATAGACTTTAAAATAAAGACTATTAGAAGAGACAAAAAGGGCATTATGTAATGATCAAGGGATCAATCCAAGAAGAAGATATAACAATTGTAAATATTTATGCACCCAACATAGGAGCACCTCAATACATAAGGCAAATACTAACAGCCATAAAAGGGAAAATTGACAGTAACACATTCATAGTAGGGGACTTTAACACCCCACTTACACCAATGGACAGATCATCCTAAATGAAAATAAATAAGGAAACACAAGCTTTAAATGAAACAATAGACTGATATATTTAATTGATATTTATAGAACATTGCACTCAAAAGTGGCAGAATACACTTTCTTCTCAAAGGCACATGGAACACTCTCCAGGATAGATCACATCTTGGATCACAAATCAAGCCTTGGAAAATTTAAGAAAACTGAAATCATATCCAGCAACTTTTCTGACCAAACTGCTATGAGATTGGAAATCAATTACAGGAAAATAACTGTAAAAGACACAAATACATGGAGGCTAAACAGTGTGCTACTAAATAACCAAGAGATCACAGAAGAAATCAAAGAAGAAATTAAAAAAATAAATAGAAATAAATGATAATGAAAACATTAAGACAAAAAACCTATGGGACACAGCAGAAGCATTTCTAAGAGGGAAGTTAAAACAATTCAATATCACTTCAAGAAATATGAAAAATCTCAAATAAACAATCTAAACCTACAATTAAAACAATTAGAGAGGGCTTCCCTGGTGGCGCAGTGTTTGAGAGTCCGCCTGCCGATGCAGGGGACATGGTTCATGCCCCAGTCCGGGAAGATCTCACATGCCGTGGAGTGGCTGGGCCTGTGAGCCATGGCTGCTAAGCCTGTGCGTCTGGAGCCTGTGCTCCGCAATGGGAGAGACCACAACAGTAAGAGGCCCACATACCACAAAAAAAACAAAAAACAAACAAAAAAAAACAATTAGAGATAGAAGAACAAAAAACACAAAGTCAGTAGAAGGAAAGAAATCATAAAGTTCAGAATAGAAATAAATGAACTAGAAATGAAGAAAACAATAGCAAAGATCAATAAAACTAAAAGCTGGTTCTTTGAGAAGATAAACAAAATTGATAAACCCTTAGCTCGACTCATGAAGAAAAAAAAGGAGAGGAAGCAAATCAATAAAATTAGATATAAAAAAGAAGAAATCACAACCGGCACTACAGAAATACAACAGATTATAAGAGACTACTACAAACAACTATATGTCAATAAAATGGACAACCTGGAAGAAATGGAAAAATTCTTGGAAAGGTACAATTTTCCAAGAGTGAACCAGGAAGAATTAGAAAATATAAACAGACCTATCACAAGTAATGAAATTGAAACCATAATTAAAAATCTTCCAACAAACAGAAATCCAGCACCATATGGCTTCACAGTCAAATTCTATCAAACATTTAGAGAAGAGCTAACACCGATCCTGCTCAAACTCTTCCAAAAAATTGCAGAGTGAGAAACACTCCCAAATTCATTCTACAAAGCCACCATCACCCTGATACCAAAACCAGGTAAAGATATCACAAATAAAGTAAATTACAGACCAATATCACTGATGAACATAGATGCAATAATCCTGAACAAATACTAGCAAACAGAATCCAACAGCACATTAAAAGGATCATACACCATGATCAAGTAGGATTTATCCCAGGTTTGCATTGATTCTTTGATATATGTAAATCAATCAATGTGATATAGCACAATAACAAATTAAGGAAGAAAAACCATATTATCATCTCAATAGATGCAGAAAAAGCTTTTGACAATATTCAACACAAATTTATCATAAAAACTCTCCACAAAATGGGCATAGAGGAAACATACCTCAACATAATAAAGGCCATATATGACAAACCCTCAGCAAGCATCTATTTGCCTTTGGTTCCTTAGAGACATACATATATATTTCATTCACCTAGACAAAATGTAGACTTGTCAATTTTAAGGAGGAAAATGTAATATATAGATTAGAATGCTGGCTTTGTTTACGTGAGTTACTTGTAATATTTATTGGTCAGAAAAAATTAAAGGAAACTTAGCTTTATTAAAAACAATTTATTCCTGCCTGCCCAAGAAGGTATAAGGGAATCATTCTGGCATTCTAGAGCCAGATGGATCTGAGTTTTAATACTGGCCCTGCTACTTACTAATTATGTGATTAAGGGCAGTGAAATAATTTAACTGGGCTACAGTTTCCTCAACTGTAAAATTGAAATAAATCTAGCACTTGTCACAAGAGTTTGTTGTGAGTGTTCAGTAAGATAAAAATGTGAAACTGGTACATTGTAAGTCCTTCTGTTTTCTTTAAGATATTGTTAATTTAGAAGTTAGAATTATGTATTCAAGCAGGTCAATTCATTCATACAAGCATTCAACTATTAAAAAAAAAGATTATTGTGGTTTCATGCACTGTGCTTGAGTCTGGTGGCTCAAAGGGAAAAAGAGAAACAATTCCTGTCATACAGACTTTAAAATAAACTGTAGTAAGTGAACTTGGTAAATGAACACAAAATTATAATTGTGGTGAGTATTAGGAAATCGAGGTATAAAATGCTAAGAGCATGTATTACAAAAGTATTGGACTTAACAAAGAGAGTCCAATAAAACTTCCCTAAAAAAAGTGATCTATGACAGAATATCACAAGGATAAAATGTGGTAAATAGATGAACAGGGAAAGACAAAGCTTTCAAAGAAGAGGAAACAGTTTGTGTAAAATCCCCATATTGAGGACCTTCAAGATGGTGGAGGAGTAAGACGTGGAGTTCCCCTTCCTCCCCACAAATACATTAGAAATACATATACATATGGAAGAACTCCTACAGAACACCAACTGAATGCTGGCAGAAGACCTCAGACTTCCCAAAAGACAAGAAACTCCCCACGTACCTGGGTAGGGCAAAAGAAAAAGAAAAAACAGAGACAAAAGAATAGGGATGGTACCTTCACCCCTTGGAGGGAGCTGTGAAGGGGGAAAAGTTTCCACACACTTGGAAGCCCTTTCACTAGTGGAGACAGTGAGTGTGTGAGGGGGAATCTTCTGAGCCACGGAAGAGAGCACAGCAACAGAGGTGCAGAGGGCAAAGCAGAGATTCCTGAACAGAGAATCAGTGCTGACCAGCATTCACCAGCCTGAGAGGCTTGTCTGCTCAACCACTGGGGTGAGTGGGGACTGGGAGCTGAGGCTCAAGATTCGGAGTTTAAACCCCAGGTAGAGGACTGGGGTTGGCTGTGTGAACACAGCCTGAGGGGGCTAGTGCACCACAGCTAGCTGGGACGGAGTCCGGGATAATGTCTGGACTTGCCTAAGAGGCAAAAAACATTGTTTCCAGCTGTGCAAGGAGAAGAGATTCGGAGCACTGCCTAAATGAGCTTCAGAGATGGGCATGGGCCGTGGCTATCAGCATGGACACCAGAGATGGGCATGAAACACTAAGGCTGCAGCTGCAGCCACCAAAACCCTGTGTGCAAGTACAGATCACTATCCACACCTCTCCTCCCAGGAGCCTGTGCAGCCTGCAACTGACAGGGTCCAGGGATCCAGGGACAACTTCCCCAGGAGAACACACAGTGCTGCAGGCTGTTGCAACTTCATACTGGCCTCTGCTGCTGCAGGCTCGTCCCACATTCTGTACCCCTTCCTCCCCCCAGCATCAGTGAGTCAGAGCTACCTAATCCGCCACTCCTTTAACCACCTCCTGTCTGGGCAAAGAAAAGATACCAGAGGGCAACCTACATGCAGAGGTGGGGTGAAATCCAAAGCTTAACCACAGGAGCTGTAAAAACAAAGAAGAGGAAGGGAAATTTCTTCATGCAGCCTCAGGAGCAGCAGATTAAATCTCCACAATCAACTTGATGTACCCTGCATCTGTGGAATACCTGAATGGACAATGAATCATCCCAAAATCGAGACAGTGGACGTTGGGAACAACTATAGACTAGGGGTTTACTGTATGTAATGGACTAGTTTCTGATTTATATGTTTATCATAGTTTAGTTTGTAGTGCTTGTTATCATTGGTGGATTTGTTTGGTTGCTCTCTTCTATCCTTTTAATTAATTTTTATTTTAATAATGTATTTAAATTTATTTTAATACATTTATTTAGTTTAGTTTAGTTTTTCTTTCTTTCTTTTTCTTCTCCCTTTTCTTCTGAGCCGTGTGGCTGAGAGGGTCTTGGTACTCTGGCCAGGTGTCAGGCCTGAGCCTCTGAAGTAGGAGAGTCAAGCTCAGGACACTGGACCACAAGAGACCTCCCGGCCCAACTAATATCAATCGGCAAGTGCTCTCCCAGAGATCTCCATCTCAACATTAACACCCAGGTCCACTCAATGACCAGCAATTTCCAGTGCTAGACACCCCATGCCAACCAACTACCAAGACAGGAACACAGCACTACCCATTAGCAGAGAAGCAGTCTAAAATCATACTAAGTTCACAGACACCAAAAAACACACCACTGGAAATGGACCTGCCAACCAGAAAGAAAAGATCCATCTCCACCAACCAGAAAACAGGCACCAGTCCCTTCTACCAGGAAGCATACACGAGCCACTGAACCAACCTCACTCACTGGGGACAAATACCAAAAACAACTGGAAATACAGACCTGCAGCTGACAAAAAGGAGACCCCATACACAGTAAGATAAACAAAATGAGAGGACAGAGAAATATGCATCAGATGAGTATCAAGGTAAAAACCCACAAGACCAAACAAATAAAGAGGATATAGGCAGTCTATCTGAAAAAGAATTCAGAGTAATAATAGTAAATATGATCCAAAACCTTGGAAACAGAATGGAAAAAATACAAGAAACTTTTAACAAGTACCTAGAAGACCTAAAGAGCAAACAAACAATGATGAACAACACAATAAATTAAATTAAAAATTCTCTAGAAGGAATCAGTAGCAAAATAACTGAGGCAGAAGAACGGATAAGTCACCTGGAAGATAAAATAGTGGAAATAACTAATGCAGAGCAGAACAAAGAAAAAAGAATAAAAATAATTGAAGACAGTTTCAGAGACCTCTGGGACAACATTAGATGCACAACATTCAAATTATAGGGGTTCAGAAGAGGAAGTGAAAAAGAAAGGTACTGAGAAAATATTTGAAAATATTATAGTTGAGGAAATAGTCAATCAAGTCCAGGAAGTGCAGAGAGTCTCATACAGGGTAAATCCAAGGAGAAACACACCAAGACACATACTACTCACACTATAAAAAACTAACTATAAAGAACAAATATTAAAAGCAGCAATGGAAAAGCAACAAATAACATACAAGGGAATCCCCATAAGGTTAACAGCTGATCTTTCAGCAGAAACTCTGCAAGTCAGAAGGAGTGGCAGGACATATTTAAAGTGATGAAAGGGAAAAAAAAAAAACTACAACAAAGATAACTCTACCCAGCAAGGATCTCATTCAAATTTGATGGAGAAATTTAAACCTATACAGACAAGCAAAAGCTAAGAGAATTCAGCACCACCAAACCAGATTTACAGTAAATGCTATAGGAACTTCACTAGGCAAGAAACACAAGAGAAGGAAAAGACCTACAAAAAAAACCTCAAAACAATTAAGAAAATCATAATAGGAACATAGATATTGATAACTACCTTAAATGTAAATGGATTAAATGCTCCAACCAAAAGACATAGACTGGCTGAATAGATACAAAAGCAAGACCCGAATATATTCTGTCTACAAGAGACCCACTGCAGACCTAGGGACACATACAGACTGAAAGTCAGGGGATGGAAAAAGATATTCCATGCAAATGTAAATCAAAAGAAAGCTGGAACAGCAAATCTCAGTTCAGACAAAATAGATTTTAAAATAAAGAATCTTACAAGAGACAAAATTACACTACATAATGATCAAGGGATCAATCCAAGAAGAAGATATAACAATTAAAAATATATACGCACTTCCGCCTGCTGATGCAGTGAACACGGGTTTGTCCTCTGGTCCGGGAAGATCCCACATGCCATGGAGTGGCTGGGTCCATAAGCCATGGCCGCTAAGCCTGCACGTCCAGAGTCTGTGTTCTGCAATGGGAGAGGCCACAACAGTGAGAGGACTACGTGCTGCAAATATATATATATATATATATATATATATATATATATATATATATATATATATATATATATACGCACCCAACATAGGAGCACCACAATACATAGGGAAAATGGTAACAGCCATAAAAGGGGAAATCAACAGTAACACATTCATAGTGGATTGTTTTAACACACCACTTTCACCAAAGGAGAGATCAAACAAAATGAAAATAAGTAAGAAAACACAAGCTTTAAATGCTACATTAATCAAGATGGACTTAATTGATATTTATAGTACATTACATCTAAAAACAACAAAATACACTTTTTTCTCAAGTGCTCATGGAACATTCTCCAGGAGAGATCACATCTTGGGTCACAAACCAAGACTTGGTAAATTTATGAAAATTGTAATCATATCAAGTATCTTTTCCATACACTACACTATGAGACTGGATATCAATTACAGGAAAAAAAACTGTAAAAAATACAAACATATGAGGCTAAAAAATACGCTACTAAATAAGCAAGAGATCACTGAAGAAAATAAAGAGGAAATCAAAAAATACCTAGAAAAAAATGACAGTGAAAACACGATGGTCGAAAAGTTATGGGATGCAGCAAAAGCAGTTCCAAGAGGGAAGTTTTTAGCAATACAATCCTACCTCAAGAAACAAGAAGTGTCTCAAATAAACAACCTAACATTATACCTAAAACAATTAGAGAAAGATCAACAATAACACCCCAAAGTTAGCAAAAGGAAAGAAATCATAAAGATCAAATAAGGAATAAATAAAAAATAAGTGAAGGAAACAGTAGCAAAGACCAATAAAATTAAAGATGGTTTTTTGAGAAGGCAAACAAAATTGATAAACCATTAGTCAGACTCATCAATTAAAAAAGGGAGAAGACTCAAATCAACATAATTAGAAATTAAAAAGGAGCAGTAACAACTGACACTGCTGAAATACAAAGGATCATGAGAGAGTACTATAAGCAGCTATACACCAATAAACTGGACAACCTGGAAGAAATGGACAAATTCTTAGAAAAACACAACCTTCTGAGAATAAACTAGGAAGAAATAGAAAATATAAACAGACAAATCACAAGCACTGAAATTGAAACTGTAATTAAAAATCCTCCAACAAACAAAATCCCAGGACCAGATGGCTTCATAGATGAATTCTATCAAACATTTACAGAAAAGCTAACACCTGTCCTTCTCAAACTCTTCCAAAATATAGCAGAGGAAGGAACACTCCTAAACACATTCTATGAGGTCACCATCACTCTGATACCAAAACCAGACAAATATGTCACAAAAAAATAATACTATAGGCGAATATCACGGATGAACATAGATGCAAAAATCCTCAACAAAATAATAGCAAACAGAATCCAGCAGCACATTTAAAGGATCAGACACCATGATTAATTGAGGTTTATCCCAGCAATGCAAGGATTCTTCAATATATGCAAATCAATCAATGTGATACACCATATTAACAAATTGAAGGATAAAAAATATATGATCATCTCAATAGATGAAGAAAAAGCTTTTGACAAAATTCAACACCAATTTACAATAAAAACTCTCCAGAAAGTAGTAATAGAGGGAAATTACCTCAACTTAATAAAATCCATATATGACAAACCCACAGAAAACAAAATTGTCAATGATGAAAAATTGAAAACATGTCCTCCAGTAACAAGAGCAAGACAAGGTGGCCCACTCTCACCGCTACTGTAGTTTTGGAAGTTTTAGACACCGCAATCAGAGAAGAAAAGGAAATAAAAGGAATCCAAATCAGAAAACAAGAAGTAAAGCTGTCACTGTTTGCAGATAACATGATACTATACATAGAGAATCCTAGAGATGCTACCAGAAAAATATTAGAGCTAATCAATGAATTTGGAGCAGGATATGATATTAATGCACAGAAATCTCTTTCATTCCAACCACTAACGATGAAAAATCTGAAAGAGAAATTAAGGAAACACTCCAATTTACCACTGCAACAAAAAAAGAAAATACCTAGTAACAAACCTACCTGAGGAGATAAAACATCTATATGCAAAAAAGTATAAGACACTGATGAAAGAAATTAAACATGATACAAACAGATGGAGAGATATATACCATGTTCTTGGATTGGAAGCATCAACATTGTGAAAATGACTATACTACCAAAAGCAATCTACATATACACTGCAATCCCTATGAAACTACCAATGGCATTTTTCACAGAACTAGAACAAAATATTTCACAATTTGCATGGAAACATAAAAGACCCCTAATAGCCAAAGCAATTTTGAGAAAAGAAAAGGTAGCTGAAGGAATCAGGATCCCTGACTTCAGACTCGCCTACAAAGCTACAGTAATCAAGCCTCTATGGTAGGACAAGGGGAAGATGGCGGAAGAGTAAGACACGGAGATCACCTTCCTCCCCGCAGATACACCAGAAATACATCTACATGTGGAACAACTCCTACAGAACACCTACTGAACGCTGGCAGAAGAACTCAGACTTCCCAAAAGGCAAGAAACTCCCCACGTACCTGGGTAGGGCAAAAGAAAAAAGAATAAACAGCGACAAAAGGATAGGGATGGGACCTGCACCAGTGGGAGGGAGCTATGAAGGAGGAAAGGTTTCCACACATTAGGAAGCCCATTCATGGGCGGAGACTGAAGGTGGTGGAGGGGGAAATCTTCAGAACTGTGGAGGAGAGCACAGTAATAGGGGTGCGGAGGACAAAGCAGAGAGATTCCCACACAGAGGATCAGTGCCAACCAGCACTCACCAGCCCGAGAGGCTTGTCTGCTCACCCTCCAGGGCGGGCGGGGCTGGGAGCTGAGGCTTGGGCTTCGGTCAGAGCGCAGGGAGAGGACTGGGGTTGGTGGCGGGAACACAACCTTCAGGTTGTTAGTACACCATGGCTAGCCAGAAGGGAGTCCAGGGAAAAGTCTGGACCTGCTGAAGAGGCAAGAGACTTTTTCTTCCATCTTTGTTTCCTAGTGTGCGAGGAGAGGGGATTAAGAGCACTGCTTTAAAGAGCTCCAGAGAGGGGCACGAGCCACGGTTAAAAGTGTGGACCACACAGACAGGCATGAGACGCTAAGGCTGCTGCTGCCACCACGAAGAAGCCTGTGTGTGAGCACAGGTCACTATCCACACCCCCCTTCCAGGGAGCCTGTGCAGCCCGCCACTGCCAGGGTCCCGGGATCCAGGGACAGCTCCCCTGGGAGAATGCATGGTGCTCCTCAGGCTAGTGCCAAGTCACGCCAGCCTCTGCTGCCGCACGCTCTCCTCGCACTCTGTACTCCTCTCTCCCCCCAGCCTGACTGAGCCAGAGTCCCTGAAGCAGCTGCTCCTTTAACCCCGTCCTGTCTGAGCAAAGAACAGATGCCTTCTGGTGACCTACACGCAGAGGCGGGACCAAATCCAAAGCTGAGGCCCTGGGAGCTGTGAGAACAAAGAATAGAAAGGGAAATCTCTCCAAGCAGCCTCAGAAGCAGGGGATTAAAGCTCCACAATTAACTTGATGTACCCTGCATCTGTGTAATACATGAATAGAAAACAAATCATCCCAAATTGAGGAGGTGGACTTTGAGAGCAAGATTTATGATTTTTTTAAAAAAAAATTTTGCTTCTTAATAATTATTTTTTTATTTTAATAACTTTATTTTATTTTACTTTATCTTCTTTCATTCTTTCTTTCTTTCCTTCCTTCCTTCCCTCCTTTAGATGATGAATCATCCCAAATTGACGAGGTGGACTTTGAGAGCAAGATTTATGATTTTTTCCCCGTTTCCTCTTTTTGTGAGTATGTATGTGTATGCTTCTGTGTGAAGTTTTGTCTGTATAGCTTTGCTTCCACCATTTGTCCTAGGATTCTATCCATCCGTTTTTTTCTTTTTCTTAATAATTTTTTTTATTTTAATAACTTTATTATATTTTACCTAACTTTATTTTACTTTATCTTCTTTCTTTCTTTCTTTTTTCCTTCCATCCCTCCTTCCTTCCTTCCTCCCTCCCTTCCTCCTTTCTTTCTTTCTTTCCTTCTTTCTCTCTTTCTTTCTACTTCTACTATTACATTCTTCCTGATGTTTCTCCCTTTTATTCTGAGCCAGGTGGATGAAAGGCTCTTGGTGCTACAGCCAGGTGACAGTGCTGTTCCTCAGAGATGGGAGAGCCAACTTCAGAACACTGGTCCACAAGAGACCTCCCATCTCCACATAATATCAAATGGTGAAAATCTCCCAGAGATCTCCATCTCAACACCAACATCCAGGTTCACTCAACGACCAGCAAGCTACAGTGCTGGACACCCTATGCCAAACAACTAACAAGACAGGAACACAACCCCACCTATTAGAAGAGAGGCTGCCTAAAATCATAATAAGTCCACAGACACCCCAAAATACACTACCAGACGTGGACCTGCCCACCAGAAAGACAAGATCTAGACTCATCCAACAGAACACAGGCACTAGTCCCCTCCACCAGGAATCCTACACCATCCACTGAACCAACATTAGCAACTGGGGACAGACACCAAAAACAACAGGAAATATGAACCTGCAGCCTGCAAAAAGGAGACCCCAAACACAGTAAAATAAGCAAAATGAGAAGATATAAAAACACACAGCAGATGAAGGAGCAAGATACAAACACCCCAGACCTAACAAATGAAGAGGAAATAGGCAGTCTACCAGAAAAAGAATTCAGAATAATGAGAGTAAAGATGATCCAAAATCTTGGAAATAGAAAAGACAAAATACAAGAAATATTTAACAAAGGCCTAGAAGAACTAAAGAGGAAACAAACAATGATGAACAACACAATAAATGAAGTTAAAAATACTCTAGATAGGATCAATAGCACAATAACTGAGGAAGAAGAATGCATAAGTGACCTGGAAGATAAAACAGTGGAAATAACTACTGCAGAGAAGAATAAAGAAAAAAGAATGAAAAGAATTGAGGACAGTTGCAGAGACCTCTGGGACAACATTAAATGGACCAACTTTCAAATTATAGGGGTTTCAGAAGAAGAAGAGAAAAAGAAATGCACTGAGAAAATATATGAAGAGATTATAGTTGAAAACTTCCCTAATATGGGAAAGGAAGTAGTTAATCAAGTCCAGGAAGCACACAGAGTCCCATACAGTATAAATACAAGGAGAAATACACCAAGACACATATTAATCAAACTGTCAAAAAAGAAATACAGAGAAAACATATTAAAAGCAGCAAGGGAAAAAACAACAAATAACACACAAGGGAACCCCATAAGATTAACAGCTGATCTTTCAGCAGAAACTCTGCAAGCCAGAAGGGACTGGCAGGACATATTTAAAGTGATGAAGGAGAAAAGCCTGCAACCAAGATTACTCTACCCAGCAAGGATCTCATTCAGATTTGATGGAGAAATTAAAACCTTTACAGACAAGCAAAAGCTGAGAGAGTTCAGCACCACCAAACCAGCTTTACAACAAATGCTAAAGGAATTTCTCTAGGCAAGAAACACAAGAGAAGGAAAAGACCTACAATAACAAACCCAAAACAATTAAGAAAATGGGAATAGGAACATACATATAGATAATTACCTTAAATGTAAATGGACTAAATGATACAACCAAGAGACACAGATTGGCTGAATGGATACAAAAACAAGACCCATATATATGCTGTCTACAAGAGACCCACGTTAGACCTAGAGACACATACAGACTGAAAGTAAGGGGATTGAAAATATATTCCATGCAAAAGGAAACCAAAAGAAAGCTGGAGTAGCAACTCTCACATCAGACAAAATAGACTTCAAAATAAAGACTACTAGAAGAGACAAAGAAGGACACTACATAATGATCAAGGGATCGATCCAAGAGGGAGATATAACAATTGAAAATATTGATGTACCCAACATAGGAGCACCTTAACACATAAGGCAAATACTAACAGCCATAGAAGGGGAAATAGACAGTAACATATTCATAGTAGGGAACTTTAACACCCCACTTTCACCCATGGACAGATCATCCATAAATGAAGATAAATAAGGAAACACAAGCTTTAAATGATACGTTAAACAAGATGGACTTCATTGATATTTATAGGACATTCCTTCCCAAAACAACAGAATACACATTTTTCTCAAGTGCTCATGAAACATTCTCCAGGATAGATCATATCTTGGGTCACAAATCAAG
Source organism: Pseudorca crassidens (assembly GCF_039906515.1). Taxonomy (NCBI): domain Eukaryota; kingdom Metazoa; phylum Chordata; class Mammalia; order Artiodactyla; family Delphinidae; genus Pseudorca; species Pseudorca crassidens. Next base: position 56,188,601 of record NC_090317.1, on the reverse strand, counting down.
CCTTCGTATATTTAAGAAAATTGAAATTGTCTCAAGTATCTTTTCCGACCACAGCCCAATGAGACTAGATATCAATTACAGGAAATGATCTTTAAAAAATACAAACACATGGAGGCTAAACAATACACTACTTAATAAAGAAGTGATCACTGAAGAAAACAAAGAGGAAATAAAAACATACCTAGAAACAAATGACAATCGAGACAGGATGACCCAAAACTTACGGGATGCAGCAAAAGCAGTTCTAAGAAGGAAGTTTATAGCAATACAATCCTACCTTAAGAAACAGGACACATCTTGAATAAACAATTTAACCTTGCAGCTAAAGCAATTAGAGAAAGAAGAACAAAAAACCCAAAGTTAGGAGAAGGAAAGAAATCATACAAATCAGATCAGAAATAAATGAAAAAGTAATGAAGGAAAAGATAGCAAACATCAATAAAACTAAAAACTGGTTATTTGAGAAGATAAACAAAATTGATAAACCATTAGCCAGACTCATCAAGAAAAAATGGGAGAAGACTCAAATCAATAGAATTAGAAATGAAAAAGGAGAAGTAACAACTGACACTGCAGAAACACAAAACATCACGAGACATTACTACAAGCAACTCTATGCCAATAAAATGGACAACATGGAAGAAATGGACAAATTCTTTGAAATGTACAACATGCAGAGACTGAATCAGGAAGAAATAGAAAATATGAACAGACCAATCACAAGCACTGAAATTGAAACTGTGGTCAAAAACCTTCCAACAAACAAAAGCCCAGGACCAGATGGCTTCACAGGCGAATTCTATCAAACATTTAGAGAAGAGCTAACACCTATCTTTCTCAAACTCTTCCAAAATATAGCAGAGGGAGGAACACTCCCAAATTCCTTATACGAGGCCACCAACACCTTGAAACCAAAACCAGACATGGATGTCACAAAGAAAGAAAACTACAGGCCAATATCACTGATGAACATAGATGCAAAAATCCTCAACAAAATACTAGCAAACAGAATCCAACAGCACTTTAAAAGGATCATACACCATGATCAAGTGGGGTTTATTTCAGGAATGCAAGGATTCTTCAATATACAGAAATCAATCCATGTGAAAAACCATATTAACAAATTGAAGGAGAAAAACCCTATGATCATCTCAATAGGTGCAGAGAAAGCTTTCGACAAAATTCAACACCCTTTATGATAAAAACTCTACAGCAAGTAGGCATAGAGGGAACGTTCCTCAACATAATAAAGGCCATATATGACAAACCCACAGCCAACATCATCCCCAATGGTGAAAAACTGAAAGAATTTCCAATAAGATCAGGAACAAGACAAGGTTGCCCACTCTCACCACTCTTATTCAACATAGTTTTGGAAGTTTTAATCACAGCAATCTGACAAGAAAAGGAAATAAAAGGAATCCAAATCAGAAAAGAAGATGTAAAGCTGTCACTGCTTGAAGATGACATGATAGTATACATAGAGAATCCTAAAGATGCTACCAGAAAACTACTAGAGCTAATCAATGAATTTGGTAAAGTAGCAGGATACAAAATTAATGCACAGAAATCTCTGGCATTCCTATATACTAATGATTAAAAATCTGAAAGTAAAATTAAGAAAACTCTCCCATTTACCACTGAAACAAAAATAATAAAATATCTAGGAATAACCCTACCCAAGGAGACAAAAGACCTGTGTGCTGAAAATTGTAAGACATTGAAGAAAGAAATTAAAGATGATACAAAAAGATGGAGAGATATACCACATTCTTGGATTGGAAGAATCAACATTTTGAAAATGACTCTACTACCGTAAGCAATCTGCAGATTCAATGCAATCCATGTCAAACTACCACTGGCATTTTTCACAGAACTAGAACAAAAAATTTCACAATTTGTATGGAAACACAAAAGACCCTGAATAGCCAAAGCAATCTTGAGAACGGTAAACAGAGCTGGAGGAATCAGGCTCCATGGCTTCAGAATACACTACAAAGCTACAGTAAACAAGACAGTATGGTAGTGGCACAAAAACAGGAAGGTAGATAAATGGAACAGGACAGAAAGCCCAGAGATAAACCCATGCACATATCGTCATCTTATCTTTGATAAAAGAGGCAGGAATGTACAGTGGAGGAAGGACAGCCTCTTTAATAAGTGGTGCTGGGAAAACTGGACAGATACATGTAAAACTATAAGATTAGATCATTCTCTAACACCATACACAAAAATAAGCTCAAAGTGGATTAAAGACCTAAATGTAAGGTCAGAAACTATCAAACTCTTAGAGGTAAACATAGGCAGAACACTCTGTGACATAAATCACAGCAAGATCCTTTTGACCCACCTCCTAGAGAAATGGAAATAAAAACAAAATTAACAAATGAGACCTAATGGAACTTCAAAGCTTTTGTACAGCAAAGGAAACCATAAACAAGACCAAAGACAATCCTCAGAATGGGAGAAAATATTTTCAAATGAAGCTACTGACAAAGGATTAATCACCAAAATTTATAAGCAGCTCATGCAGCTCAATAACAACAACAACAACAAAAAAAAACACCCAATCGAAAAATGAGCAGAAGAACTAAATAGACATTTCTCCAAAGAAGATATACAAACTGCCAACAAATACATGAAAGAATGCTCAGCATCATTAATCATTAGAGAAATGCAAATCACAACTACAATGAGATATCATCTCACATCAGTCAGAATGGCCATCATCAAAAAATCTAGAGACAATAAATTCTGGAGAGGGTGTGGAGAAAAGGGAAGACTCTTGCACTGCTGATGGGAATGTGAATTGGTACAGCCACTATGGAGAACAGTATGGAGGTTCCTTAAAAAACTACAAATAGAACTACCGTATGACCCAGCAATGTCACTACTGGGCATATATGCTGAGAAAACCAAAATTCAAAAAGAGTCATGTACCAAAATTTTCATTGCAGCTCTATTTACAATAGCCCGGAGATGGAAACAACCTAAATGTCCATCATCGGATGAATGGATCAAGAAGATGTGGTCCATATATACAGTGGAATATTACTCAGCCATAAAATGAAACAAAATTGAGCTATTTGTAATGAGGTGGATAGACCTAGAGTCTGTTATACAGAGTGAAGTAAGTCAGAAAGAGAAAGACAAATATCGTATGCTAACAAATATATATGGAATTTAAGGGAAAAAATGTCATGAAGAACCTAGGGGCAAGACAGGAATAAAGACACAGACCTACTAGAGAACGGATTTGAGGATATGAGGAGGAGGATTGGTGAGCTGTGACAAAGCAAGAGAGTGGTATGTACATATATACACTACCAAACATAAAATAGATAGCTAGTGGGAAGCAGCCGCATAGCACAGTGAGATCAGCTCGGTGTTTTGTGACCACCTAGAGGGGTGGGATAGGGAGGGTGGGAGGGAAGGAAATGCAAGAGGGAAGAGATATGGGAACATATGTATATGTATAACTGATTCACTTTGTTATAAAGCAGAAACTAACACACTATTGTAAAGCAATTATACTCCAATAAAGATGTAAAAATAAAAACTTAAAAAAAATTAAAATAAAATAAAAGACTCTATGGTTGTGGCACAAAAATGGAAATATAGATTATTGGAACAGGTTAGAAAGCCTACAGATAAATACACAAACATATATTCACCTAATTTATTGACAAAAGAGTCAAGAACATACAATGGAGGAATGATAGCCTCTTCAATATGTGGTGCTAGGAAAACTGGACAGCTATATGTAAAAGAATGACATTTGAACACTCCCTAACACCATACACTAAAATAAACTCAAAATGAATTGAAGACCTAAATGTAAGGCTAGACACTATAAAACTCTTGTAGGAAAACATAGGCAGAACACACTCTGACATAAATCACAGTAAGATGCTTTTTGACCCAACTTCTAGTGAAATGGTAATAATAACAAAAATAAACAAATGTGCCCTAATGAAACCTAAAAGCTTTTGCACAGCAAAGATATCCATAAAGAAGACCAAAAGACAACCCTCAGAATGGGAGAAAATTTTTGTAAAAGGAGAAACTGACAAAGGATTAATCTCCAAAATATACAAGCAGTTCATACAGCTCAATATGAAAAAGCAAAAAAAAAACAATCCAAAAATTGGCAGAAGACCTAAATAGACATTTCTCCAAAGAAGATATACAGACTGCCATGAAACCCATGAAAAGATGCTCAACATCACTAATTATTAGAGAAATGAAAATCACAACTACAAGGAGGTATCACCTCACATCAGTCAGAATGGCCATCATCAAAAAATCTACAAACAATAAATCCTGGAGAGGGTGTGGAGAAAAGGGAACACTCTTGCACAGTTGGTGGGTATGTGAATTGGTAGAGCCACTATGGAGGACAGTATGGGGGTTCCCTAAAAATCTACAAATAAAACTACCATATGACCCAGCAATCCCACTACTGGGCATATACCCTGAGAAAACCATAATTCAAAAAGAGTCATGTACCAAAATGTTCATTGCAGCTCTGTTTACGATAGCCCAGAGATGGAAACAACGTAAATGTCCATCATCGGATGAATGTATAAAGAAGATGTGGCACATATATACAATGGAATATTACTCAGCCATAAAAAGAAATGAAATTCAGTTATTTGTAGTTAGGTGGATGGACCTAGAGTTTGTCATACTGAAGTAAGTCAGAAAGAGAAAACAAATACCATATGCTGACATATATATATGGAATTTAAAAAATATATCTATATCGTTCTGAAGAACCTAGCGGCAGGATAGGAATAAAGATGCAGACATAGAGAATGGACCTGAGGACATGGGGAGGGGGAAGAGTAAGTTGGAATGAAGTGAGAGAATGGCATGTACGTATATATACTACCAAATGTAAAATAGATACCTAGTGGGAAGCAGCCACATAGTACAGGCAGTTCAGCCTAGTGCTTTGTGACCACCTCGAGGGGTGGGATAGGGAGGGTGGAAGGGAGAATCAAGAGAGAGGGGATATGGGGATATATGTATACATATTGTTGATTCACTTTTTTATACAGCAGATACTAATGCATAACTGTAAAGCAATTATACTTCAATAAAATGTTATAAAAAGTAAAATAAAAAAATGAAAGCCATATTTTGGGAGGTATGGTGGTGAATATGTGAGCCCTAAAGTAAATCACTGTAGTGGATAAAACAAGTGGTGTATATTGGCAGATAAAGCTGAGGAAGGAGACAAGAATAATATCATATAAGGTCTTGTACATGGTAAAGCTTTCCATTTATACACTGAGGATGGAAAATCACTAAATAAACTTTTTCACCTTTTGGGGTGAGAGGTGACATGATTAGACTCATTTTGCCTGACCAAAGTCTGGAGAACCATTCAGAAAAGGGCCTGAGTGGAGGCAAGAAGACAAGTTATGGGGATATTGCATTAATTCCAATGACAGATGGTGGTGGAGGTGGTGAGTATTGGCTGGATTCAATCTGTATTGCAAGAGGGATTAATGGCCCCCAAGGGTTATGGTTAAATACTTGAGCTTTCTCTACCTATGATATGCTTGTATATGCCTGGGATTAAAATTTTAACAAAATTGTGTATTTTCACTTGTTTAATATTGAATTCATCTAAAATTAATGACCACGCAAAAATGAAGTTAAAGTTTTCTCTGTTTGGCATTTATGCAGCACCTACATACCCTTGCTATAACTTTAGGGTCAACAAATTTAAGGTTTAAAAATCAACCAAACATGAAGATATATTGGGACTATGGAGTAAAAAAGAGTCCAGTGTCAAGGATGACTCTAGGACTTTTGTCTTGTGTGCATGAATAGAAGGTGATACAATACGAGATACAAGCAGAGCATGTTTGAGGAGAAGATCACGTGCTCAGTTTTGAACACAAGTGTGAGAGCCTTTAATATATCCAAGAAAATATATGAGGTGGGCAATTGGATTTAAGGGTCTATGGCTCAGATAAATAGTCCAGACTGGAGAAATAAATTTTGAGTCATTTTCAGGAAAGTGGTGATTGAAACATGACCATGGAGGAAACTTCTGGGTAAGAATTGAAGACATCTAACAATTAATTGATCAATAAAACTTGCAAAGGAGCCACATAAAATGTGTTAGAGATGTAGCATGGAAACCAAGAGAGTGGTTAGTTAGATGAAGATGGAATTATACCAACTGAATAGAATGATCTAGAGGTTATCAGTGAACTTGAACTTCTCAAGCACTGTTTCAGTGAATTTTGGGTTTGAAAGGCATGAGGTTAATGAGTGAATGGTGAGGAGTAGGTGCTGTGTGTGGGGGGAAATAAGGTAATGAAAATAAATATGTATTGTTTCTCAGGTGTACTGGCCATATAAGAAAATTTATTCACATGTTAATAATATACATGGATAATGTTCAACCTCTCCAAATAAGCCAAACTCTTAATAGGTCATATTAACAATTTGGACAGTTTGTTTACCAAAAGTCACTAATTCCTATACCATATGAGTAAATATGTCTGAATTCCAACAAACTTCTGACACTTGGTGGTAAACTCATATTGTGGAAACCACTTTTGCTGTATAAATACTAGATTAAAACTCTTTTTCAGGCCAACTTTATCACATATATACTATTTGTTGTAGCCTCAGTTTCTCCAGAATTCTAATTTATGTACTAACTAGTTCATAAAGTTATTCAGCTATATGTATGGAGCAAAAGTTGGCATTTCTATTTTTCTGTAAAGAGTCAAATAATAAATATTTTGTGCATATAAATAAACTATCCTTCAATTTAATAAAAGTAAAACAAAAACAAAAAAATAATGCTTATAATAAAATATTTGAAATTTTCCTTAAAATTTTATTTTGGCTTTACGAAGTGTGCAAGCTCTGTTGCAACAACTGAACTCTTTTACTGGAGTCCAAAAGCAGCCATAGACAATAATAAACAAATGATCATGGTTCTGTTGAAAAAACTAAACTGATTTTAAAAAACGAGTAGTGGGCCCGATTTGGGCCACTGACTGTGGTTTGCCAGTCCCTGGTCTAGAGAATAAGTGAATTTCATGATAACATCCATATTAGAATATTTCTTGTTGAGATCTTTGCAAGTCAGAGGATTCCATTTTTATCATAATGCTAGATAATTTTGCCTGGCACCAAAAGTTGCATTGAGCATTCAAAAAACTTCACTCCAATGCAAGGTTCAAAAGCTACAAGTAGGCTCTGACAATCGAATTTCCCCACTTCCTATAGGCCCTACATAATTTTTCTACCACCTGTCTGGATGACTGAGCAAGTGACAGTATATTCCGGAGATGAGAGAAGCTTGAGGATGAATTCATATTAGGCAGATTTCTTCAACACCAAACTTCTATATTCTTAAATCTGTATGAAATTGGTTGATTGAAAAGAAGGAATTAAAAAATAATGTCAGAAGGGGAAAAAAAGGCAAAACCCAGAAATATATGGTGTAAATGGTACTTTTGAAATTGATGAAATTTTATTTTTAAAATATTTTTCTCTCCCATTGGAGCCCACAACATTTTATCTTTTCTAGAAAACACCTTACTCCAATATACTTGAAGGTTTTCTTAATTTACATATATCTATATTTAAATTTCATGTTTCTGTTATTTCATTCACATGTCCAAGCCATGCTAAATCCACATATTTTATGTTAATATCTACTATGATTGCCCTGTTCTACTTCTATAATCAGCATTTCTTCTCCACTGTGACCATTTCACGCAAATTATATTGCTGAGTAATTTTACCTAACAGCTATGGCCCTATCTTAAGTCATTGTTATGTTCAAAGTGAAAAGAAATAATATTATCTCCTTTTTCATCACCAGGATAAGATCTAGTAATGATGCTGAGTTTACAAAAAGTATCAGAGCATCAGATTTATTTCAGTTACACATATGGTACATTTTATGTTTTGTGTTCTAATTAAAATTTGAAAATCTGTCATATTAAAAACAAATTCTAGTAACTTGATCTGAGGAATTCTCAATATGTACTTTTCCTGGCAAAGTCTGTTTTTAATCTTCACATTTCAGGGGAATTAGAAATAGCAACAATTTTGTTAGTAGTTGTCTGAGTTTTCATTTTTTTATTAATAAGATGAAAAATGTTAGTAGCTCCTAAATCTCCCTAATCGAAAAGGAGGGAGAAAATGCCCCAAACTTAAAACTGAGGCTCATTTTTTTAAAAAAAAAGTCAATTTAAAAGCACTTTATTTATGCTTCTCATAGGGCTTACACCATCAAGGGAGATCAAACTTTCTGAAATGAGGTTTTTCCAAACTCCTGACTTTGCACACATGAATGCAGAGTATATATTTAACAAGTGGAATCCCAATTCTCTGCCTTGGGACTTTTCCCTATATATTTATTTTTATTGGGATATAACTGCTTTACAATGCGGTGTTAGTTTCTACTGTACAGTGAAGTGGAGTTCCCTGTGCTATACCACAGGTTCTCATTAGTTATCTATTTTATACATATTAGTGTATATATGTCAATCCCAATCTCCCAATTCATCCCAACCCCCCTTTCCCACCTTGGTGTCCATAGGTTTGTTCTCTGCATATGTGTCTCTATTTCTACCTTTCAAACACGTTCATCTCTACCATTTTTAGAGATTCCACATAAATGCGTTAATATATGATACTTGTTTTTCCCTTTCTACTTACTTCACATTGTATTGACAGTCTCTAGTTTCATCCCCATCTCTACAAATGACCCAATTTCATTCCTTTTTATGGTTGGGTAATAATCCATTGTATATATGTACCACATCTTCTTTATCCATTCATCTGTCGATGGACATTTAGGTTGCTTCCATGACCTAGCTAAATAGTGCTGCAATGAACATTAAGGTGCATGTGTCTTTTTGATTTATGGTTTTCTCTGGGTATATGCCCAGTAGTGGGATTGCTGGGTCATATGGTAATTCAATTTTTCATTTTTTAAGGCATCTCCATACTGTTCTCCATTGTGGCTGTATCAGTTTACATTCCCACAAACAGGGCAAGAGGGTTCCCTTTTCTCCACACCCTCTCCAGCATTTATTGTTTGTAGATTTTTTGATGATGGCCATTCTGACCGGTGTGACATGATACCTCATTGTGGTTTTGATTTGCATTTCTCTAATGATTACTGATGTTGAGCATCCTTTCATGTGTTTGTTGGCCATCTGTATGTCTTCTTTGGAGAAATGTCTACTTAGGTTTTCTGCCCATTTTTTGATTGGGTTGTTTGTTTGTTTGATATTGAGCTGCATGAACTGTTTGTATATTTTGGAGATTAATCCTTTGTCAGTTGCTTCATTTGAAAATATTTTCTCCCATTCTGAGGGCTGTCTTGTTTATGGTTTCCTTTGCTGTGCAGAAGCTTTTAAGAGTCATTGGGTCCCATTTGTTTATTTCTGTTTTTATTTCCATTACTCTAGAAGGTGGGTCAAAAAGGATCTTGCTGTAATTTATGTCAATGAGTATTCTTCCTATGCTTTCCTCTAAGAGTTTTATGGTCTTACATTTAGCTCTTTAATCCATTTTGAGTTTATTTTTGTGTATGGTATTAGGAAGTGTTCTAATTTCATCCTTTTACATGTAACTGCCCAGTTTTCACCACTTATTGAAGAGTCTGTCTTTTCTCCATTGTATATCCTTGCCTCCTTTGTCATAGTTTAGTTGACTATAGCTGTGTGGGTTTATGTCTGGGCTTTCTATCCTGTTCCATTGATCTATATTTCTGTTTTTGTGCCAGTACCATACTGTCTTGATTAGTCTAGCTTTGTAGTATAGTCTGAAATCAGGGAGCCTGATTCCTCCAGCTCCATTTTCCTTTCTCAATATTGCTTTGGCTCTTTGGGGTCTTTTGTGTCTCCATACAAATTTTAAGATTTTTTGTTCTAGTTCTATGAAAATTGCCATTGGTAATTTGATAGGAATTGCATTGAATCTGTAGATTGCTTTGGATAGTACAGTCATTTTCACAATATTGATTCTTCCAATCCAAGAACATGGTATATGTCTCCATCTGTTTGTGTCATCTTTGATTTCTTTCATCAGTGTTTTATAATTTTCTGAGTACAAGTCTTTTACCTCCCTAGGTAGGTTTATTCCCAGGTATTGTTGTTGTTGTTGTTGCAATGGTGAATGGGATTTTTTCCTTAATTACTCTTTCTGATCTTTCATTGTTAGTGTATAGGAGTGCAGGAAATTTCTGTGCATGAATTTTGTATTCTGGAAACTTTACCAAATTCATTGATTAGCTCTAGAATTTTTCTGGTAGCATCTTTAGGATTTTCTATGTATAGTATCATATCATCTGGAAACAGTGACAGTTTTACTGCTTCTTTTCCAATTTGTATTCCTTTTATTTCTTTTTCTTCTCTGATTGCCATGGCTAAGACTTCTAAAACTATGTTGATTATTAAAACACATTTTTTAAATGGTTAATCTTTTTCTTAACTCTTATAGTCCATATCTGTCCTGTCGTCTACATTATAAATTCCTTGACCTCTGGAATTCATGAATTCATCTTTGGATTCCCAACCAAGATCTTGGTCTATGCATATAACACTTAGTGAATAATTGCCAGGTTTAATAGAAGGTGACTTTTTAAAAAAAGAAAATTTCAAAACTTCTATCAATTTGCTGGTGGTTTGGTCTGTTTGATGTGAAGAAAACTGAGGGATTAAATCTTATAAATGAAATGGTTGAATTAACTCGAACTTTTTAAATACAATAGACAGTTACTTCCTCAAAGCCCTTACTCAAGTGGGGGACTGTATGTGTCAGAGAAGTAGGAAACATGGTGAGAGGTGGAAGGTAGGCTCCTACAACAGGCAAACTTTAAACAGCTAACAGAAATTAGTCCTGATATAAGTCTTAAGAGGATTCTGTAGGTAAGTGATATGATGAAAGTATATTTAGGAAAAGTTATAGGGTAGGTTTAGAAGGATTGGTTCCAGAAAATCACTTTTAGAACTGAGGTGATAGATCCTGGACTAAGCTTAAGAGTAACACAGAGTGCCTGGGTTTAAATTCTGATCCTGTCACTACTAATTATATGGCTTTGGAAATTTCTCTTATTCTCTTTAACTTAGGCTTCCTCATATGAAAAGTGGGGATAGAAATACTACCTGCTGATAGGGTTGTCATTAGGAGGTAATCCACATTAAAATTTAGCAGTGCTCCAGGCATGCATTCAGTGAGATACATACTGGCTGCTACTATAGACATGGAGATAAACAGAGTCATGGCAGCAACTTCTTCTGCATCTCTGTTACTTTCTTTACTCTTCCCATGCCTTAGCCCTGAGACACCTCCATTCACTTCAAAAGTCTCACTTAGTGACTTTTACAAGATTCTCTATTTTTCTTCTCCAGAAATATATTTACCATATTTTATCAATACCATTTTCCCCTCTAATCTTCATTATATCCATGTCTCTATCATCTATCTGTCTGTCTGTCTATCTACTGCTTAAGACTTCCTACCATAGAAAATTTGGTGTTTGCAAATTCTGTAGTAATTCTCTAAAATTCCCAGAGAGCTACATTCCTCCATCATTCCTTGATAGCTGCCTAATCATTCTTATATTTATGCTGCTTACAGCTTTGAGTGCATTTCTTTATGAGACAGGAAGAAAAGAAGAAAGGGACCTAGGACAGGCAGGTGGGAGGGAAAAGGTACATTCTATAATTTGTATAGAATTTTTCAGTTTACCAAAACATCATTCATATGGATAATTTTAATTGAGATTCACAGCAATGCTATTGGAATAGAGTGCCATAGAGATCTTTAATGTGGGATGGCTAGCATGACATTAGAGGTCCTGCTCAGCCATTGGTCAGCACCACAGTGGACCTCATTCAGCCATTGGTTGGTGCTGCAGTGGACCCCATCCCCAAGTGAGCAACTGTCAATGAGTGACCGTTAGAGGGGCAGTGTGCCAATGGTTGGGGGGGACTGTTTGTCAGGTGGAGAGAGAGGTAAGAAGCAGATCCCGGCCTTCTCCCTGGGGCCCTCCAGCTCGGGATCGCATGTGAACTGGTGGGAGGGGCCCAGGGAACCTGCAGGGCTCCAGAGCCTTTGCCAAATCTGCCCGCTGGCTGGGCCCAGGCCCTGAGTTAGCAGTGGACTTCTCCCCCATTCCTGCCTCTGCAACCTAATGGCAGCAGAAGTCTGCATGGGACACAATCTAGGAGACCTGGCCCCCACTGTTTAGTCAGCCTAAGGAGCCTGAGGGCCAGTTGGGTGCAGCATGCCTGGCTCCCTCAGCAATGACAGCTGGACAGGGTCTGGGGACCTGGCCTTGAGGGAGCCACCAACTGAGATCTGCCTCTTCAGCCAGGCCTGGGCACTGGTGGGAGGACCAAGATTGGGTGTTGGACGAATGCTCTGGTGCAGGGTAACCCCCACCCCTGGCAGGGACCCCCTTCTCTTAGCCAGGCCTGGACTTCAAAAGGTGAAAATTGTGCCTTGGGACCTTCCCTTTTCTTGTTAGAACAGAGAGTAACATTTGTTTGGTGGAGATTTATAGGAACACCATTAACTGACTTTGACTTGACCTTGAGAACAAATGATCTGACACCAAGAAGTTTGCAACAACTAACAACACCCCTCCCTCACCTTTCCTATAAAAGAGCTTTGCTGAAAGCTTTCAGGTAGTTTGGAGTTTTTAAGGCATGAGCCACCCATCTCCTTGCATGGCCCTGCAATAAATCTCTCTTTGTTCTAAACTCTGGCATTTTGGTATTGTTTGGCCTCACTGTGCATTGGGCACGTGGACTTGTGTTTCAGTAGCACTATGATTTAGATAGGAAAGGTGTTATTATCTCAGTTTTGTAGACAGCAGAAAAGGAATGGGAACCTTATTTTCATCTATCCATATTTTAAATTAAAAACAATGTAATAAGGTGACCACCTTTTCTCTATTATTTTTGGTTTCAACCAGAAAGAAACCTATGTTGTTATGTTAAACTATTGTGATTCGACCTATCTGCCACATCTGTTTTAAAATAGCTTCTTAATTCTTAGATATGATCCCTCCATGCATACTTGGCTATTTAAAAAGAAAAGAAAACAAAATCAAAATTCATTGCTTTGCATTGGCAGCTTTATTCTCTCTTCCTTATTTATCCAGATTTAAAAAGAGAGGAAAAAAGAAAGGGCAACAACAAGACACACAATGAATCTCCCAACAAATGCTTATCTACCCCATCATTCCCTTTTGGAACATCCTCCAAAGCAAAAGAAAATCCAAAACCCTCCAGTATTTATTTTTTTTATTGCTGCTACTTACTGGTATTTTTTAAAAGATAAGATCATAAAAGAATATTAAATGATGCATAAAGGTGTTCAAGAACTATTAAATGAAAATTAAAGACCAGAATATAGACCAATATGAACAGCATAATAAATTTTTGTTGTTAAAAATTCAGACTAATGTATATGCATATTAAAAAGGACTTGGAAGTAGTTGTCTTACCAAGGTGATGACAGATTGTGTACGGTTGTGGACTAATGGGTGATTTGTGTTCTATTCTTATTGCTTATATGTATTTGTCATTTTTTTCAGTGTAACCATGTATTATTTTGTAGTAATAAAAAACAATAAAAGTTATTTTTGATAAACACAAAACTAGACCTCAAATATAATGCTAAATTTTATATAGACAATTTCACATACAGGATAATAGCATTACCATTTAAATTTCCCTTATCACCCTTGTCTTTCCTATTTGTTCTTCAAATCTGAGTTTAGATGCTTCTACACCAGAAAGCCTTACATGTGACTTTCAGCCTAGGTTCCTGCCTTTGCCATAAGCTTCCAGAGTACCCTGTGATTACCTCATCTTAGCACTCATTACTTTGTATTATAGTGACATGTATAATTATGTCTCTTTGAGACCATAAACTCTGTGATGTTAGGAGATCAATTTTTTTCCCCGCCTATCCATTTTATAACAGTGTCTGTTGCCTTGTATATGTTTAATAAATGTTTGTTGGACAAATGTCTTGAAATATTTAACATTAAACCAGAGTTTTATCTTTAAATCAGAGTTCTGAGGTGATGGTAGTGGGGCAGAGATTGGGATACTTCTGCAGGTTCAGGGATTCTGTGACTTCAGTAAATCTAGGGTCCAGTTCCCTCACTGTGTTCCACCTTATGCTGTATTGACCAGTGTGTAGAACACATCCTTAGTCATTTCCCTTTCAGAATACGTGGGTGAATTACATCAGCAAGTTTACCACTAAATGGCAGGCCAGTCAGAAATTTTACAATGGACATGAGCCATTTGAAGAGGTTGGGCAATAAATACCTGGAAGGACCCAAACTCCCTCAGAGTTTGGTTTGCTGAGTAAATAGGTCTGCCTGAAATTTCTCTGATGTCTTGAAACAATTGTCAAACTGCCTGATATGAAAGAAGTTAAAGACTGGGACTTCTTTTTTTGATATTGGTAGTTTGGGTCTGAGAAATTTATTTCTGACAGGATCTACATTCACACCAACTGGAATGCCAGTGTGATTATAACAATTGAAGACCCTCTCACTTGTTGCAGCCTGGAGCATGGGGAATGCTGCATGGGCCCTTTCCTCTGGAGCCTGATGATTCTGGTCTTTGGTGGCCTCTATGACTCCCATATGACAAGCAGACTCTATTCCACCTTCCACTTCTGTATGAGTACCATGTCAATGGTTATTGTGCCCAGATTTCAGGTTTTCTTAAATACATGAGAAGTAGAATTCCTCATAAGAAGGATTGAAGTTCCTACATATAAGCCGTTCCACTAAGCTAGTAGTTCCATTTTAGATTCAGAAAAGGTTTCTAAATTCTAGATGCAAAATAGAGGGAGATATGAAAGAAGCAGACTTTTACATGAAGAATAATATTCTCCTAGGATCCCTAAATACATTTAGCCCTGCAGTGTGTTATATAATTGTTGTTCTTTTCTGTGATATGATTTTGTAATTAACTTAATATTATTTTTATAATACATATTGAATGATCATGTAAATGAAGAATTCTAAAAGTTGCTGGAAGAACTGCATTAACTGCAGCCCATGACTCCTATTGGTGAAGCTTAAAAACAACAACGACAGCAACAAACTAATTGAGCAGAGATGACAGGTTGGACATTCAACTAATACTGAAATAAAACTCATGTGAAGGAAGCTAACTCCTTCTCCTTCTCTTCATGTTTTTTCATCTTCTTTACTGCTTTCCTTTCCCTTTTTACTATAGTGATTATTTAATGAGTGCTCTGGATTTTATTTAAACACTCTATATAATAAAATATATAAGGTAAAATCAAGCTATAACTTGTTATTTTGAAAACATATTTGATCAGTAAAAAATAATAAACAGAAGTACTCATTTAAAATGAGGTCAGGAGGACAGAAGGAGGAGCTCTCAGGACCTACCACTTGATGTCAATTGCAGATCCAACATGAAGAGACATACCTTTGCATCCCCAACAGGAAGAAGGTTACTGCTTTACTTCCCAGAAGGAAGAAGGAAGAATTTCTACTTGTCCAGCAACAGACCAGTCAGTGAGAGAGTGCCACAACTCAGCCAATGGAAAGCTACTATGATTCAAACTCCCAGTTTCCTCCAATGGACTATGTGTTTATAACAGCCCATCTCAACTCCTCCTTCTCCTCTATAAAATAAAGTTCCTCTGCTTTGCTCTTTGGACTTACCTGTGGTTCACCATTAGATAGCTTGTTCTGAATTGCAATTCTTTTCTGTTCCCAAATAATACCATTTTGCTGGTAAAATAACTGGCTATTTTATTGTTTTAGGTCAATAAATCGAAAACCTGGGAACCATTGCCATTATCTTAGAATATATTTTTACATGTCTTTGATGTCTTTTTGGCCCAGGGATGTTACCTATAGTCCATATAGTATGCATTCTGTTATAAAAATTGCAAAACTCAACTCATAGTCTCTTCAAAGCTTGTATCACTGATAGCATCTCACAAAAGTTGATTTACTTTGCTGTCAGGACAAGCCCAATGATTCTGTGAGCTATCTGAGCTGGTGTGGCTGCAAATATTTTATTTTATCAAGTTGTCATTGGTCTCTAGGCCAAGAAGATACAGGTTCATGATTTTTTTTTCCTTTCGGGTTTCAGTCCAAGCTGCTCTGTTTGAATTATTCCCTTTTGGATGTTTGCTTGAAGATACTCTGCTTGATTTTTAGAGATGAGGTTCTCAGCACCACGTTTTTGACCTGAAAATACTCTTGGAATATCAGGAGCATTTGACATATTTTATCATTCACTCCTACTTGATACACTTTCTTCACATTGCTGCAAAAATACCACACTTTCTAATTTTGCTTCTGCATCAATGCCTCCTCTGGATCAGGTATCTTTTATCCTATATCTCTTGGACCTTTGTTTCCATAGTTTAAATCAACACCTGAAGGTGAAATTCACAACTGGCATTTGGAATTTTTTGAGTGATATATAGAAAATTCATTTAAAAAACTAAGAAATATCATCTAAACTCAATTGGTAGTCCTTTCATGGCAAGAGGTTATCTCTGACAACAGCACCAACAGAAGTTTATCAATCTCAAACTAGACCTGTAACTTAGTTCTGACACAGCCTATTATATATATATATATATATATATATATATATATATATATATATATATATCCCATTACAGACCTTGTTATATGTGAATATATGAAAAACATTTTAAAATTTCATAAATCTATATTTTATTCTGTATCTTCTTTCTGGGTATTCCAAAAGTTTGTTCTTTGACATTTTAAGTAATATTTCTTCTTGTTTGCCCTGATAAATTTTTCTCTACCTTTTGTTTATTTTTAAAAATAATTTTTGTCTTTTAAAAATTACATAAGTTTTCCATAACAAGTCAAACTACATAGAGATTTATACAGAAAAGTTTATATGCCTCTTTCTCAAGCCATCTCTGCCTCACTACCGTATACTTTGATGAGGTAGCTAATATTAATCCAGTGTTACATACAAATTTATAAGGATAATATTTTTAAAGTAACTCCCACTTGCTTCTCTTTTCTGTAATCCATTATTTTTCCACCATTGTTGCCATTGGGAATAAAAAGGTTAAATGCAACCTTGGGAAGAAAGAAGATATAATGTTCAAGAAGGTCATCACAGTCAGGGAGGGAAAGTATTCAATGTCACCTAAAGTGCCTGAAAGGGAACCTTGGATAATAGTACAGAAAGGTAAGGACAAGAGAGAGAAAAGATCACCCTGGTTTTCCGTGGAGAAAAGTTTGGCATGGCAGGGATGTCCAAGTGCCCCATGGGCCTAAAGAAGGCTATGGATGAAAACTGAGACTTAAACTCCAGACCCCCATCCCACTTATCCCTTTGAATAAGTTCCTTGGTGTGACAAAGTCATCCCATGAGGAAGCTTTGAGGTGAATATCTTGCTAGTGGTGAAGTAGTGTGGTAGACACGCTTCTGTAGCCTTCCTTATATTGAGATATTGTGGAAAATGTATGGATTTGGATAACCAAAAACATTACCAGTGCCACATGATTGCAGTGTCAACTAGGCATCACCGGTACTGGAAACGGCAGCAGAACAGACCTTGCGATTCATCATTTATGCACTTAGGCAGCTGAAAACATTTTGATGCCCTGGGACAAAATCAAACCAGTCAATCATATCACATCAGAAACCAGTGAATACTTAGAAGACAGTGGACAGTGTGTATCTACAAATGTCCCCACGCATCACCATGAGAACACAGAAGCGTTTCTCTTCACATGCTGGCACTGTAAGGAATGAACAATCCTGAAAGCTTCAAAATGTACTCCAAAGGGTAATATAAAAGATCTAGCTTTTCATGTTCATGTGTAAACATCTGGAAAAAAAATAACTTAAATGCTCTGTACCTCAGTTTCCTCATCTATAAAACTAGGTGATAATAGTACCTACCTCATAAGGTTACTGTGAGGATTAAAGGAATTACATATGTAAAGCACTTAGACTAGTGCCTGGTACATAGTAGGAGTTCAGACAAACTTGGATCCTTTTATTTGGCAGAAATAATGATATCCCACTAAATCCTCTGTCTTTAGCTGCACAGTAGGTTGGAGACCACAGGTTAGATGAGTTATAGAAGCTAAAATTCTTTGAAAATCTAGGTTGTAGATTCTTATTCTATATCTTAAAGAAAAATGAGATCTCTCAATTTCTAAAGATACTTCCAATTCATTAACATAGCAGAATTTAATCAAGATGTTTGAATTTACACAATTGTTATATTCCATGAATTTATAAATTTTAATTTTATTTTCTTTGCCCTCATCTCCAGATGATCAAGTCCTAATATTTTTAAAATCTATCCTTTACATTAAATGCATGCTTCTTCAGCTATTAAGGAAAATTAAAATAATAAGATATGGCAAATTCTAACTTATATTTACTCCTAGATGAATAGAAACATTCTTGCATGGGAGTAGTTGTTCTAGACAGAGATGTTTAAAATGAACAAAGACTGTTCTAGTTCCAATTCTTGTTAGTACAGTCTTTGAACACTGACCTGGTATAATACCTTACTTCTTTAATCAGGGATGAGCTGCTGTATTTTAACTTGAAAATCAGTATCAACTAATGAACATACATTTAACAAACGTACAGCAGTGACAACTGAGAGCTGTGTTATTTCAGTACACAGTTCCTTATAAAAATCCTTAAACAAAACAGAGATTGGTAATAGAGAACACTTTTTTAAAAACATAAATTTATTTTAGAATTTGTTTATAAAAATTTGAAAGTTTTTTAGAGAGCTTAAAATTTATTCAGTGATGGACTGAAGAATAGATGATCTTAAGACTTTGAAACATGCAAAATTCTCACCAGAATTCTGCCAGTACTTTTAGAAAATGATCCTTCTAGACTTGTTATATATGCACCTCTTATTTAGAAACTCTGAGTGGTAAGAAGACAATTTGGGGACTTCACACGAAACTTAGAATGTGTTTATGAAATAGCAAAAGACATTTGTTTCTGAATGCCTCCTTGGTAGCCGTGTTTTTGTTGGGTGGCTTATGTAAAAGGATTAAATAGCATACTCAGTGTATCTGTTGTTCAGTGTTACCATTAATTTCTATTTTCCACAGCTCTTTTAACACTGCAGAATTTTTTTTGCATAAGTAATTCAAATCCATTCAGAAACTTCTTCATATTATTACCAAACCATAGGTATTTAATAATAATAATTGCTAACATTTTTTGAGCACTCACCATATGCAAGTCACTATTCTTATATGCATTATTTCATTTAATCATAAGTCTTACAGCAGCACCACGAGATAAGTACTGTTATTATTAACATTTTGCAGATGTAGAAAACAAGGCACAGAATGATTGAATAATGTGTCCAAGATCACACAGGTGTTATGCTGTGGTTCTCAACTCAATTTGTATTTATCTTTATTTCTAGGTTTAAATTTTCTAGGTTTTAGTTAGATAACTTGAGAATCAGAGACACTTGATACTTCATGAGAGAGATAAAAGAAAAGGTGTGGAGAGCTTCCATGTATGCTTGTGTTTTAGCTTTTCGTATAATTTTAGAAGGGAGCATTTTGTTGTAAAGATGTTAAGTGTCTAGGTTCTGGTGTGTGAGATGTAAATCTGGCCTCCGCCAGTTAGTTATTTACCAGGGAAAATTACTTCAGTTCTCTGAACATCTGTTTTTAATCTGCAATTAATATTGTGGCACATGACTATTTTTCTTTTGTTTGTAATTTTTTATGTGATGTTGAATATCCTTTCATGTGTTTTTTGGCAATCTGTATATTTTCTTTGGAGAAATGTCTCTTTAGATCTTCTGTCCATTTTTGGATTGGGCTGTTTGGTTTTTTTTTTTTTGATATTGAGCTTCATGAGGTGCTTGTAAATTTTGGAGATTAATCCTTTGTCAGTTGCTTCATTGGCAAATAATTTCTCCCATTCTGAGGGTTGTCTTTTCGCCTTGTTTATGATTTCCTTTGCTGTGTAAAAGCTTTTAAATTTTATTAGGTCCCATTTGTTTATTTTTATTTGCACCACTTTAGGAAGTGGGTCAAAAAAGATCTTGCTGTGATTTATGTCATAGAGTGTTCTGCCTATGTTTTCCTCTAAGAGTTTTATAGTGTTTGGCTTTACATTTAGGTTTCTAATCCATTTTGAGTTTATTTTTGTGTATGGTGTTAAGGAGTGTTCTAATCTCACTCTTTTACATGTAGGTGTCCAGTTTTCCCAGCATCGCTTATTGAAGAGGCTATCATTTCTCCATTGTATATTCTTGCCTCCTTTATCAAAAATAAGATGACCAAATGTGCATGGGTTTATCTCTGGGCTTTCTAATCCATATCATTGACCAATATTTCTGTTCTTGTGCCAGTACCATACTGTCTTGATTAATCTAGCTTTGTATTATAGTCTGGAGACAGGGACCTGATTCCTCGAACTCAGTTTTTCTTTCTCCAGATTGCTTTGACTATTCAGGGTCTTCCATTTATCCATACAAATTGTGATTTTTTTTTGTTCTAGATCTGTGAAAAATGCCATTGGTAGTTTCATAGGGATTGCATTGAATCTGTAGATCACTTTGGGTAGTATAGTCATTTTCACAAAGTTGATTCTTCCAATCCAAGAACATGGTATATCTCTCCAACTGTTTGTATCATCTTAAATTTCTTTCATCAGTGTCTTATAATTTTCTGCATAAAGTTCTTTTGTCTCCTTAGGTAGGTTTACTCCTAGGTATTTTATTCTTTTTGTTGCAGTGATAAATGGGAGTGTTTCCTTTATTTCTCTTTCAGATTATTCATCATTAACGTATAAGAATGCAAGAGATTTCTGTGCATTAATTTTGTATCCTGTACTTTACCAAATTCATTGATTAGCTCTAGTAGTTTTCTGGTAGCACATTTAGGATTCTCTATGTATAGTATCATGTCATCTGCAAACAGTGACAGCTTTACTTCTTCTTTTCTGATTTGGATTCCTTTTATTTCTTTTTCTTCTCTGGCTGTGGCTAAAACTTCCAAAACTATGTTGAATAATAGTGGTGAGAGTGGACCAACATGTCTTGTTCCTGAACTTAAAGGAAATGGTTTCAGTTTTTCCCCATTGAGAACGATGTTGGCTGTGGGTTTGTCATATATGGCTCTTATTATGTTGAGATAAGTTCCCTCTATGCTTACTTTCAGGAAGGTTTTTATCATAAATCGGTGTAGAAGTTTCTTGAAAGCCTTTTCTCCATCAACTGAGATGATCATATGGTTTTTATCCTTCAATTTGTTAATGTAGTGTATCACATTGATTGACTTGTATATACTGAAGAATCCTTACATTCCTGGAATAAACCCCACTTGATCATGGTGTATGATCTTTTTAATGTGCTGTTGGATTCTGTTTGCTAGCATTGTGTTGAGAATTTTGCCATCTATGTTCATCGGTGATATTGGCCTGTAGTTTTCTTTCTTTGTGACATCTTTTTCTTGTTTTGGTATCAGGTTACTGGTGGCCTCATAGGATGAGTTTGAGAGTGATCCTCCCTCAGCTATTTTTGGAACAGTTTGAGAAGATTAGCTGTTAGCTCTTCTCTAAAAGTTTGAAAGAATTCACCTGTGAAGCCATCTGGTCCTGGGGTTTTTTTGGTTGGAAAATTTTTAATCACAGTCTCAGTTTCAGTGCTTGTGATTGGTCTGTTTATATTTTCTATTTCTTCCTGGTTCAGTCTCAGAAGGTTGTGATTTTCTAAGAATTTTCCATTTCTTCCAGGTTTTCCATTTTATTGCCATATATTTGCTTGTCATAATCTCTCATGCTCCTTTGTATTTCTGCAGTGTTACTTGTTACTTCTCCTTTTTCATTTTTAATTCTATTGAAATGAGTCTTCTCCCCTTTTTCCTTGATGAGTTTGGCTAATGGTTTATCAATTTTGTTTATCTTCTCAAAGAAAAAGCTTTTAGATTTAATGACCTGTGCTATTATTTCCTTCATTTCTTTTTTTAAATTTCTGATATGATCTTTATGATTTATTTTCTTCTGCTAAATTTGGGGTATTTTTGTTCTTCTTTCTCTAATTACTTTAGGTGTAAGGTTAGTTTGGTTATTTGAGATGTTTCTTGTTTCTTCAGGTGGGATTGTATTACTATAAATTTCCCTCTTAGAACTGCTTTTGCTTCGTCTCATAGATATTGGGTTGTCATGTTTCACTGTCATTTGTTTCTAGGTATTTTTTTGATTTCCTCTTTGATTTCTTCAGTGATCTCCTGGTTATTTAGTAGTGTATTGTTTAGCCTCCATGTGTTTGTATTTTTTACAGAATTTTTTTCCTGTAATTGTTATCTAGTCTCATAGCAATGTGGTCGGAAAGATATTGGATACAATTTCAATTTTCTTAAGATTACCAAGGCTTATTTGTGACTCAAGATTGGATCTATCCTAGAGAATATTCCATGAGCACTTGTGAAGAAACTGTATACTGTTGTTTTTGGATGGAATATCCTATAAATATCAATAAAGTCCTTCTTGCTTAATGTATCATTTAAAGCTTCTGTTTCCTTATTTATTTTCATTTTGGGTGATCTGTATTGGTGAAACTGGGTTGTTGTTTTTTTGTGTGTGGTATGCGGGCCTCTCACTGTTGTGGCCTCTCCCATTGTGGAGCACAGGCTCCAGATGTGCAGGCTCAGTGGCCATGGCCTACAGGCCCAGACACTCTGCACCATGCGGGATCCTCCTGGACCAGGGCACGACCCCACGTCCCCTGCACCGGCAGGTGGACTCCCAACCACTGCACCACCAGGGAAGCCCTGAAACTGGGGGTTTAAAGTACCCTACTATGATTGTGCTACTGTCAATTTCCCCTTTTATGGCTGTTATCATTTGCTTTATGCATTTGATGTGCTCCTATATTGGGTGCATAAATATTTACAATTGTTATATCTTCTTCTTGGGTTGATCCCTTGATCATTATGTAGTGTCCTTCTTTGTCTCCTGTAGTAGCCTTTATTTTAAAGTCTATTTTGTGTGATATGAGAATTGCTGCTCCAGCTTCCTTTTGATTTCCATTGGCAAGGAATGTCTTTTTCCTTCCCTTCACTTTCAGTCTGTAGGTGTCCCTAGGTCTGAAGTGGGTCTCTTGTAATCAGCATATATATGTGTCTTGTTTTTTATATCCATTCCACCAGTCTATGTCTTTTGGTTAGAGTATTTAATACATTTAACATTTAAGTTAGTTATACATATGTATTTTCCTATTATCATTTTCTTAACTGTTTTGGGTTTGTTATTCTAGGTTTTTTCCTTCTCTTGTGTTTCCTGCCTAGTGAAGTTCCTTTAGCATTTGTTGTAAATCTGGTTCAGTGGTGCTGAATTCTCTCAGCTTTTGCTTGTGCATAAAGATTTTAATTTCTCTGTCGACTCTGAATGAGATCCTTGCTGGTTAGAGTAATCTTCATTGTAGGTTTTTCCGTTTCATCACTTTAATTAAGTATTCCCACTCCCTTCTGTCTTGCAGAGTTTCTGCTAAAAGATCAGCTGTTAACCTTATGGGGATTCCAATGTATGTTATTTGTTGTTTTTCCATTGCTGCTTTTAATATTTTTTCTTTGTATTTGATTATTGATACTTTGGTTAATAAGTGTCTTGGCCGGTTTTCTCTTTGGATTTATCCTGTTTGGGACCCTCTGCATTTCCTGGACTTGATTAACTATTTCCTTTCCCATGTTAAGGAAGTTTACAACTATAATCTCTTCAAATATTTTCCCAGTCCCTTTCTTTTACTCTTCTTCTTTTGTGACCCCTATAATTCGAATGTTGTTGCATTTAATGTTGCCTCAGAGGTCTCTGAGACTGTCCTCAATTCTTTTTATTCTTTTTTCTTTATTCTGCTCTGCAGTAATTATTTCCACTATTTTATCTTCCAGGTCACTTTTCCTTTATTCTGTCTCAGTTTTTCTGTTATTGATTCTTTCTAGAGAATTTTTAATTTCATTTATTGTGTTGTTCATCATTGTTTGTTTGCTCTTTAGTCCTTACAATTCCTTGTTAAATGTTTATTTTATTTTCTCCATTCTATTTCTAAGATTTTGAATCATCTGTACTATCATTACTCTGAATTAGTTTTCAGGTAGACTTCCTGTTACCTCTTGCCCCTCTATCTGCTGTGTGTTTTTCTGTCTTCTTATTTTGCTTAACTTACTGTGTTTTGGGTCTCCTTTTCCCTGGGTGCAGTCATATTTCCCTTTTTTTTTTGCTGTCTGCTCCCCCTGCCTAAAGTTGTTTCAGTGGTTTGTGTAGGCTTCCCAGTTGAGGGGACTGGTGCCTCTGTTCTGGTGTATGAGGCTGGATCTTGTCTTCCTGGTTTGTAGGACTGTGTCCGGTTGTGTGTTTTGGGGTGTTTGTTACCTTACTGTGACGTTAGGCAACCTCTGTGCTAATGGGTGGGATTGTGTTCCTGTCTTGCTGGTTGTTTTGCCTAGGGTGTCCAACACTGTAGATTGCTGGTTGTTGAGTGGAGCTGGGTCTTAGCATTGAGATGGAGATCTGTGGGAGAGCTTTCATTGTTTGATGTTATATGGAGCTGGGACGTCTCTGGTGGACCAATGTCCTGAACTTGGCTCTCACACCTCAGAGGCACAGGCTTGTCACCCGGTCGGAGCACCAAGACCCTGTCAGACACAAGGCTCAGAATAAAAGGGAAAATAAGAAAGAAAGAATAAAATAAAATAGTTATTAAAATAAAAAAAGATAAATTAGTAAAAATTAAAAAGTAATTTAAAAAAAGAAAAGAAAGAAAGAAGTGAGCAACCAAACCAAAAAACAAAATACACCAATGATAATAAGTGCTACAAAGTATACTAAAAAAAAAAAAAAATGACAGAACCTTAGGACAAGTGGTAAGAGCAAAGCTATACAGACAAAATCACACAAGGAAATACACACATACACACTCAGACAAAGAGACAAGGGAAAAATATATATTTCTATATATTAAAAAAGGAAGAGAGGAATCAAATCAATAAACAAATCTACCAATGATGATAAAATCTAAATACTAAACTAAGGTAAACATAAATCCAGAAACAAATTAGATGCAGAAAGCAAACCCCAAGTTTACAGTTGCTCCCAAAGTCCACCACCTCAATTTTGGGATGATTCATTGTCTATTCCAGTATTCTTGAGATGCAGGGTAAATCAAGTTGATTGTGGAGATTTAATTCTGCACTACTGAGGCTGCTGGGAGAGATTTCCCTTTCTTTTCTTTGTTCCGACATCTCTGGGGGTTCACCTTTGGATTTGGCCCCACCTCTGTGTGTCAGTCACATGAGGATGTCTGTTCTTTACTCAGACAGAATTGGGTTAAAGTAGCAGTTGATTAAGGGGCTCTGACTCACTCAGACTGGGTGGAAGGAGGTGTACGGAATGAGGGACAAGCCTATGGCAGAAGAGGTCAGCATGACATTGCAACTGCCTGATGTGCACTGTGTGTTCTCCTGGGGAAGTTGTCCCATGGGTGCCTGCAGTGGCGGGCTGCACAGGCTCCCAGGATGAGAGGTGGGGATAGTGACCTGTGCTTACACACAGGCTTCTTGGTGGCTGCAGCAGCAGACTTAGCATTTTATGCCCATCTCTGTGGTCCACACTGTTAGCCATCGCCTACGCCTGTCTCTGGAGCTCATTTAGGAGGTGCTCTGAATCCCCTCTCCTTGTGCACTCCAAAATAGTGGTCTCTTGCCTCTTAAGCAGTTCCTGACATTTTCCCAGACTCCCTCCAAGCTAGCTGTGGTGCACTAACCCCCTTCAGACTGTGTTCATACAGCCAACCTCAGTCCTCCCTGGGGTCTTACCTCTGAAGCCTGAGCCACAGTTCCCAGTCCCCGCCCACCCCCATGGGTGAGCAAACAAGGCTCTTGGTCTGGTGAGTTCTGGTCAGCACCAAACCTCTGTTTGGAAATCTCTCCACTTTGCCCTCTGCACCTCTGTTGCTGTGCTCTCCTCCATGCCTCTGAAGCTTCCACCCTGCCACCTGCCATCTCCGCCAGTGAAGGGGCTTCCTAGTGTGTGGGAACTTTTCCTCCTTCACAACTCCCTCCCACTGGTGCACGTCCTGTCCCTATTCTTTTGTCTCTGTTTTTTCTTTTCTCTTTTGCCCTACCCAGGTACGTGAGGAATTTCTTGCCTTTTGGGGGGTCTGAGGACTTCTGCCAGCGTTCAGTAGGTGTTCTGTAGGAGTTGTTTCACATGTAGATATATTTCTGATGTATTTGTGGGGAGGAAGGTGATCTCCACGTCTTACTCCTCCACCATCTTGAAGGTCTCCCTTAAAGCAATATTTGTACCAAGAAAAAAAATAGAGACAAACTGAATGTATATAATAGGGGGATAGTTAAACAAATTATGTTGTCTCCTTAATGGGAAAACTACATAGTCATTAAAATGAATGAGGAAAGAAGCTCCAATAAACATGATGGAGTAGTAGGACTTGGAACTCACCTCCTCCCACAAATGAATCAAGAATATATCTACAAATTGAACAATCCTCACAGAACACCTACTAAACACTAGAAGAAGACCTCAAACACCTGAAAGGACAAGAAAGGTCTCCACATAACTGGGTAGGACAAAAGGAAAAATAAAAAAAAAAGAGGAAGTAGAATGGGACCTGTGAGACCCTGGGAGGGAACTGAATGAAAGTAGGGGTTCCTGCACCCTGAGAAGCACTCTCCCTGGTGAGGAGCTTAGCGTGACAGAACAGGAGCTTCAGAGTCTCAGAGGATAGTGAAACAAACAGTTTGTGACAGGCAGGACAGAAAGAGATCTACACAGATTGTCTCCACCACTGCCCTACATGGCCCAGGCAGAGATGCACATCCACCAGTGTGGGTGAGGGCTGGGTGCTGGAGAACAGACCTGGGGAGAGGACAGCTGTTGGATGTGTGAAGACAGCCTGAAAGGGTTGGAGTGTGTGTCACCGCAACTGGGAATATTTGCAGAAGAAGCCCGGGCTGCTATAGAAGTAAAGTGCCATTGTTAAGTGGCATGAAAGGGAGAGGTGTGGTTGCCATTGCAGCCTCTTTCCCCACACACTGGGCCCTGACACTGCAGATTCCAGGAGAGGCTCCCACCTGAGCAAGCTGGTGTTCCCATGTCACCACTCTGGCCACCTCCCACCTGAGCAGGCTCTCATGCCATGACCACCACCCTGGCTCCCTCATGCTTGGGTAAGCTCCCTCGCCCTGGCCACCAAGGCAGGTCCTGGGAGCAGATGCTGGTAGGTTGCCCAAGTGCAGGTGTGGGGCTGAAATCACAGCTGAGCCCCAGGGTGCGACTTAGGAAAGGGCTGAAATCTCTCCCCACAGCTGCACGCACTATAGATTAACACCTTTCCACTGCTAGCTTTGTTTTGTTTTGTTTTATTATTTTCTTTTTAATTTTCTTTCTTTACTTAAGTACTTACTCCCATACAATACTTTTGCTTCCATACAATACTTTTGCTTAATCACATGGCCTCACCTAACTACAAAAGAACCTGTGAAATGTGCGTATCAAAAAGTCAGTGTTCTGCTCAGCGGGAGAGAAGAATGGCTGTTGAGAGACTATGATAGTCTTTGCCACATCCAACATGCACCAGATTGCTTCAGACAACCCAAGTCCTCTAAACATTGAATACTTTTTCCTGTGATATCCACTTTGAAACCCTTCCAGAGATGAGGCTATATTCCTTTTTAAAAAAAAAAAAACTTTTTATTGGAGTATAGTTGCTTTACAATATTGTGTTAGTTTCTACTGTACAACAAAGTGAATCAACTATATGTACACTTATATCGCCTCTTTTTTGGATTTCCTTCCCATTTAAATCACCACAGAGCTGTGAGTAGAGTTCCCTGTGATATACAGTAGGTTCTCATTAGTTATCTATTTTATACATAGTATTGATAGGGTATATATGTTAATCCCAGTCTCCCAATTCATCCCACCCTCCACCTTTCCCCCTTGGTATCCATACACTTTTTTCTCTACATGTGTGTCTCTATTTCTGCTTTACACATAAATAACACCTCACACTTGTCAGAATGGTCATCATCAAAAAATCTAAAAACAATAAATGCTGGAGAGAGTGTTGAGAAAATGGAACCCTCTTGCACTGCTTGTGGGAATGTAAATTGATACAGCCACTATGGAGAACAGTAGGGAAATTGCTTCCTTAAAAAACTAAAAATAGAACTACCATGTGACCCAGCAAATCCATTACTGGGCATATACCAAAGAAAACCATAATTCAAAAAGACACGTGCAACACCAATGTTCATTGCAGCACTGTTTACAATACTCAGGACATGGAAACAACCTAAATGTCCATCAACAGAAAAATGGATACAGAAGATGTGATACATATATACAATGGAATATTACTCAGCCATAAAAAGGAACAAAACTGGGTCATTTGTAGAGAAATGGATGGACCTAGAGATTGTCATACAGTGAAGTCAGAAAAAGAAAAACAAATATTGTATATTAACGCATATATGTGGAACCTGAAAACACTGATATAGACGATCTTATTTATAAACTGTTGCTGGCTGTGTAAATGCAGAACCTGTAGAAGATTTGAACACACAACAAGTGCTCCCGTGGCTGGGACACATCTGGCCTTAGCAGCTGTGGGCTTTGTGGGCATGTACACATGTGAGCTGGGCTGGGCCTGGGTCTGAGATGCCTCCATAACTCCTACAGGGGGCCAAGGGGCACAACTACTGCAGTCCTGGGACAAGACTTCAGTGGATCTGTGCTGGTAGCCTGGGGCAAATGCCTGAGAGATACCAGAGCTGATTGCCAGAATACCCATGGTTGAGATGGGGCCAAGGACAGTGCTAACAACAGTGCTCTTTGTGAGCCCACTCTACAGTTGACAGGTGACACAACAAAGAATGCTCACAGGTGAACAACTCCAGCACAGGAATATTCAGTGACTCTTCTCCCAGTGGGAGTACCCCAATCCCACCTACCTTGTACTGCAGATCAGAAATGCAACTCAGAAACAGATCTGGGGGTTTCTACTCGAACAACTAAGAAGCAGACCCTGACCCTGACAGAGCAGTGACAACCACAGAGAAAAGAGAATGTCCTGCTCAGTATCCATTTCAGGATCTTGTCACCACAACATCAGTTATATCTCCTATCAAGGCTCTGGTCACCACAACTTCAGTTACACCTCCTATCAAGGGGATAACTGTCATACACTGAGGAAAGAGGTGGTAGGCATACATACTAAAAACAGCCCTTGCACCAAAGAATATTAAACCCACACAGGCTACACAGTGACATTCCCACATAAATATAGCCCTCCAAGACCACAGTAGATACTTATTTCTCCTAAACTCATAGAGCAAGAGAAATATAAGTAAAATGAAGAAGCAGAGGAACCACATCCTAGTAAAAGATTGAGAGAATTCCCCTGAAAGAACAATGAAATAGACCCCTTCAGTCTAATAGACACTAAGTTCAAAAAGGAGATAATAAAAATACTGAAGGAATTAAGAAAAGCTATTGACAGAAATGCAGATTACTGTAAAAAGGAACTAGAAACTATAAGGAGGAGCCAAGAAAAATTAGAGAATTTATTTGAAGAGAGGAAAGCTGAACTAAAGACTATGAATAGCAGAATGAATGAGACAGAAGAACAAATAAGTGATCTGGAAGATGGAATAATGGAAATCACCTAATTAGAACAGCAGACAGAAATCCAAATTAAAAAATAATAATAATAATTAAAGCAATATATGAGGTCTATGGGATAATGTAAAATGTCCCAATCTATGCATAATAAGGGATCCCAGAATGAGAAGAAAAGGGGATTGAAAATATATTTGAAGAAATTATGGCTGAAAATTTTCCACACTTAAAGAAGGAAACAGATATCCAGATACAGGAAGCACAGACGGTCCCAAACAAGATATATTCAAACAGACCTACACCAAGACATATTATAATAAAAATGGCAAAATTTAAAGATAGAGGATTCTAAAGGCAGCAAGAGAAAAACAAAGAGTCAGTTACAAGGGAACTCCCATAGGGCTATTAGCTGATGTCTCTACTGAAACATTGCAGGCCAGAGGGAGTGGCAAGATAGATTCAAAATCCTGAAAGGGAAAATGTGAAACCTAGGATACTCTACCCAGAAAGATTATCATTTAGAATAGAAGGAGAGAGAAATATTTTCTCAGACAAGCAAAAACTAGAAGAATACAGCAAAATTAAACCTATCCTAAAGGAAATATCAAAAGGTCTTCTCTAAATAGAAAAGAAGTAAGAATCTATAGGAAAGAGAAAATCACAATTGGAAAGTAAATCACTTAAATAAACCAGTACACTGATTAAAAAATCAAAAAATTCTGTGAAAGTGATGATAACCACAATGAACAGCAAAAGAATATCATGAAGATGCAAAAGAAGACATCAAAATCATAAAATATGGGGGAGAGTGTAATAAAATGCAGTTTTTTTTCTAGAATGTATTTAAGCCTATATGACTACCAGTCTAAAGCAAGTAGAGATAGGAAGGGGTTAACATGCTTGAAAAATAGGGCACCACATATCAAAAGCATACAATAGATTCACAAAAAACAAAAAGAAGCTAACATAAGCATAATACAAAAGAAAATCATCAAACCTCGAAAGGAAAAACAAACAAGAAAAAGAAAGGGACAAAGAAGAAATATAAAATCAATGGGAAATAATGTTTAAAATCACAATAAGTACATATCTATCAATAATTACCTTAAATGTCAATGGACTAAATGCTCCAATCAAAAGATATAGAGCAGCAGATTGGATAAAAAAACAAGAGTCTATAATATGCTGCCTATAAGAGACCGATTTTAGGGCAAATGACATACATAGATTGAAAGTGAGGGGATGGATAAAGATATTTCATGCAAATGGAAATAACAAGAAAGCAGAGATCACAATACTCATCAGACAGAGTAGACTTTAAAACAAAGGCTATAAAGAAAGATAAAAATGGACACCATATAATGATAAAATGTAAATACAAGGAAATTATATTGCACTCATCAACATATATGCACTCAACATGGTAGCACCCAAATACATAAAACAAATACTAACAGACATAAAAGGAGAAATTGATGGAGATACAAAAATAGTAGGAGATTTTAACACCCCCCTCACATCAATGCACATATCTTCAAGACATAAAATCAATAAAGCAATAGAGATCCTAAATGATACAATAGAACAGTTAGACTTAATAGACATCTTCAGGACATTACCTCCAAATAAATCAGAATATTCTTTTCAAGTGAACATGGAACATTCTCTAGGACTGACCACATACTAGGGCACAAAACAAGCCTCATCAAATTTAAGAGTATAGAAATTATTTCAAGCATCTTCTCTGACTACAATGGCATGAAATTAGAAATCAATGACAGGGGGGAAAATAAAGAAAAAAAACAATTACATGGAGACTAAACAACCTGCTACTAAAACACCAATGGGTGAACAATGAAAGAAAAAATTAAAAAATACCTTGAGGCAAATGACAATGAATATACAGCCAGATAAAATCTATGGGATGCAGCAAAAGTAGTTCATGAAGGGAAGTTCATAGCAATATAGGTCTTCTTTAAGAAACAAGAAAAATCTCAAATAAACAACCTAACCCACCACCTAAAATAATTAGGAAAAGAGGAACAAACAAAACCTAAAGTCAGCAGAAGGAAGGAGATAATAAAGATCAGAGAGGAAATAAATAAAATAGAGATTTAAAAAACAATAAAAAAATCAATAAAACCAAGAGCTGATTCTTTGAAAAGGTTAAAAGAAATTGACAAAACTCTGGCCAGGCTCACTAAGAAGAAAAGAGAAAAGAACCAAATAAACAAAATAAGAAATGAAAGAGAAGAAATCACAATTAATACCACAGACATACAAAAAAAGTGAGAATACTATGAACAATTACATTCCAAAAAATTTGAAAACCTAGAAGAAATGGGCAAGTTTCTAGAAACATACAGCCAGCTGATAATGAATCAAGAAGAAATAGATAACTTGAACAGACCAATCACTAGAAATGAAGCATCATCAACACATAAAAAAGGTCATACACCATGACCAAGTTAGAGTCATCCCAGGGTCACAAGCATGGTTCAACATATGCAAATTACTCAATGCGATACAACACACCACATAAACAAAAGAAAGGACTAAAACCACATGATCATCTCAATAGATGCAGAAAAAGCATTTGACAAAATTCAACATAAATTCATGATAAAAACTCCTATCAAAGTGTGTATAGAAGGAACATATCTCAACATAATAAAAGCTATTTATGACAAACCCACAGCCAATATAATACAAAATAGTGAAAAGCTGAAAGACTTCCCACTAAAATCTGGAACAAGATAAGGATTTCCACTCTCACCACTTCTCTTCAACATAGAATTGGAAGTCCTAACCACAGCAATCAGACAAGAAAAAAAACTAAAGTGTATTTAAATTGGTAAGGAAGAGGGAAAATTTTCATTATAAGCAGATGACATGATAGTATATATAGAAAACCCTAAAGACTTCACACAAAAACTACTAGAACTGACAAATGAATTCAGCAACATAGCAGGATACAAGAAATCAATTGCATTTCTTTACACTAACAATGAAATATCAGAAAAGGAATGTAAACAAACAATTCCTTTTAAAATTGCATCAAAAAACCCCCCAAATACTTAGGAATAAACATCAACAAGGAGGTGAAAGATTTATATGCTGAGAATTACAAAATGTTAAAAAAGGAAATTAAAGATGATCAAAGAAATGGAAAGATATCCCATATTCTTGGATTGGAAGAATTAATATAATTTAAATGGCAATACTACCCACAGCAATCTACAGATTTATAAGGATCCCTATCAAATTACTCATGGAACTTTCCACATTTTATGGAACCATAAAAGATCCAGAATTTCCAAAGAAATCCTGAGGAAAAAGAACAAAGCAGGAGGCATAACCCTCCCAGACTTCAGACCAAACAGTGTGGTATTGGTACAAAAACAGACATACAGATTAATGGAACAGAAGAGAGATCCTGAAAAAAAATGCTACCCACCTATGGTCAATTAATCTCCAACAAAGGAGGCAAGAATATAAAATGGGTAAAAGACAGTCCTTTCAGCAACTGGTGCTGGGAAAGTTGGACAGCTGCATGTAAATCAAAATGGCTTAAAGAGTTTAACCTAAGATATGACACCATAAAATTCTTAGAAGACATCATAGGCAAAATATTCTCTGACATAAATTGTACCAATGTTTTCTTAGGTCAGTCTCCCAAGGCAATAGCAATGAAAAACAAAAATAAACAAATGGGACCTAATCAAACTTATAAGATTTGTACAGCAAAAGAAACTATAAACAAAATGAAAAGACAATGTATGGAGTGGGAGAAAATATTTGCTAATGATGCAACTGACAAGGGCTTAATTTCCAAAATATACAAATTGTTCATACAACTCAACAGCAAAAAAGAACAACCCAATCAAAAAACTGGGCAGAAGATCTAAATAGACATTGCTTCAACTAAGACATACAGATGGCCAAGAGGCACATGAAAAGCTGCTCAACATCACTAATTATTAGAGAAATGTAAATCAAAACTACAATGAGGTACCACCTCACACCAGTCAGAATTGCCATCATTAAAAGTCTACAAATAACAAATGCTGGAGAGGGTGTGGAGAAAAGGGAACCCCCTTACACTGTTGCTGGGAATGTAAATTGGTGCAGCCACTATGGAAAACAGTATGGAGCCTCCTCAAAAAACTAAAAATAGAGTTGCCATATGATCCAGCAATCCCACTCCTGAGCAAAACTATAATTCGAAAAGATGCATGCAGACCTATGTTCATAGCAGCACTTTACAATAGCCAAAACATGGATACAACTTAAATGTCCATCTACAGGTGAATTGATAAAGAAGTTGTGGTATACATACATACATATATATATATATATATATATATATATATATATATATATATATACACATACACACACACACACACACACATTGGAATATCTCTAGGATGGACATAGAGATTATCATACTAAGTGAAGTAAGTCAGAAAGAGAGAGACAAATACCATATGATATCTCTTATATGTGGAATGTCAAATACAATACAAATCAACATATCTACAAAACAAAAGGAGACTCACAGATATAAAGAACAGACGTGGTTTTCAAGGGGGAAAGCGGGTAGGGGAGGGAAGGGTTGGGAGTTTGGGTTTAGCAAAGGTAAACTATTATATATAGGATGGATAAACAAAAAGGTCCTACTGTATAGCACAGGAAACTATATTCAATATCCTGTGACAAACCATAATGGAAAAGGATATGGAAAAGAATATATATGTAACTGAAAAAAAGAAAAATAGCCAGAATATATTAATTTGATAGCTGAAACTTGAATATGAGCAGGGAGTTTTTGTCTCTTCCATTTTTAAATATTGATGCCTTTAGAATTTTCAATTTGGCTGATACAAATCAGAGTAATTTTTTTTATAATGTAAACAACCAAAATCAGAATATCTAATAAAGCTCTACTACTGGAAAAAATTGCTATGTATAAAATTTTAAAAACAATGAGGAAAAAGATATATAGATACATTGAAATAAGACGTTCATTGTTGAATTAAAATAAATACTTGCTGAACAATACATAGAATATGATCCTGTTTTTGGTAATTAATGTATCTCTCTGTTCATTTTCAAAATCTGGAAGAATACACATTGATCTATTAAAAGTAATTACTTCTAGCTAAATTTACTGTGGCAATCATTTCACAATATATGTAAGTCAAACCATTATGTTGTACATCTTAAATTTATATAGTGATGTATATAAATTATATCTCAATAAAACTGGAAAAATGTAGTTACTTTTGAAGACTAAGAATGAAAATGAAAGGGGACCTCTCACTTTTTATATTGTATATCTTTTCATTGTTTGAGTTTTTCTAGTTACAGAAAGAATGAAATCCTGCTTTCCTTTTAAAATTACCTCACATTCATATATGTATATACTACAATGTATTTATTTGTAGAGGGGTTTGCCTTGTCAATTTGACTGTGAATTCTTTGAAGACAAGGACTATGGCTTCTTCATCTTTACATCCACAAAATTTCAACATAGTAGGTATTTGAAAGTGAGTGAATAAACTTAGCAAATAGGCTAAATCCTTCTTCTGAATTCAACTATGAACAGCAGTTTGATCTAGCCCTTTTCTAATCAAGATGTGGTCCTGGACCTGGTGGCCTTATTGCCAATAGGGAGCATGAAAGAAATACAGTCTTGGACTGCATTCTAGATCTAATGAATCAAAATCTTCATTTTAACAAGATCCATGGATGATTCTTAGGTACATTAAAGTTTGAGATAAATTGCACTCGAGCATCAGGTTGTAAATTTAGCTCTGCCACTCATAAGAGTAAGAAATTTTGAGTCAATCACCTACTTTCTCTGACCCTGAGACTCTACAGCTGTAAAACAGGAGTATTGTCCATGATATCGAACTCAGGTTGTGAACATGATTTTGAAACTACAAGTACCTGGAACTGTAAAAAGGTGACATAGAAATTCATTTAAAATAAATTTAGACTGTGATAGACATAAATTTATCCTCACATTGAGTACAAACAAAGAGAAAGAGAGAAAAAATACATTGTTCAACAATATGAAAGTATTATTTGTGGGGAAAAAACCCAGAATGCATAGTTTCCATATTTGTTTTCATTATTGTTCTAAGTAGAAGCATAGCTCAATTATATGTCAAGTGATTTCTTGACAACTTACTTACAGAATTCAAAAATACTAGCATCAGAAAGCTATCTGCATGGCAAAATAATTGCAGCAAATTTAATTATGCCAAAATATTAATTGGAGCCTCTTTTCTACCTAAAATTATGTCAATTTTTGCCAGCTCTATGTTCCCCCCACTGCTGTAACTGAGAAGTGTGATGTCAAAGTACTCACATATGTATATCAAGTATGTAACAAATATTTTTCTCATCTGATACCAAAACAAAATGAATACACTGAGAGGGGAAAAGGAGAAATTGGATTGAAGAAGCTACCAGTAGTAAGAAGCACCTGAGCCTATGG
Source organism: Pseudorca crassidens (assembly GCF_039906515.1). Classification (NCBI taxonomy): domain Eukaryota; kingdom Metazoa; phylum Chordata; class Mammalia; order Artiodactyla; family Delphinidae; genus Pseudorca; species Pseudorca crassidens. The sequence continues at coordinate 56,152,379 of NC_090317.1, read as the reverse complement.
CAATTCTGTTAACCTTGCTCTGTACTGATAAAAAACCTTGACAAACAGGTGTGTGTGTGTGTGTGTGTGTGTGCGCACGCACACACACGTATGCTGAGAGAAGCAAAATAATGCAGAAGGGGGGAAATGAACTCATCAGAGAGAGGTAGAACTATGTTGTTAAAATTTGGGGATCTGAAGACAGTTAAACCAGTACTCAACTCACATTTGTTGTGACCTTGGTAAAGCTATCTAACTCTAAGTCTCAGTGTCATCATCAGTAATGTAGGGTAATAAAAAGTATCTCTCATCTAGTATTAGTTTGGGAATTACATGAGATAACACAGATATTGGGTATTGTTATTATGATTTTTAGTACATTATATATACATTTTTATGTGTAATAGGAAACCATGAGGAAAAATGATTTTGGGGGAAAATGTCTCTGAAGGTTCAAAGTTTTGTACCCTATGCTATAAGACAGGAGTCCCAAGTCTCCGAGTCATGGACAGGTACCGGTCTGTGGCCTGTTAGGAACCGAGCTGCACAGCAGGAGGAGAGTGGCAGGCGGGTGAGCGAAGCTTCATCTGCCAATCCCCATCGCTTGCATTATTGCCTGAACCATCCCCCTCCCACACCCCCATCCATGGAAAAATTGTCTTCCACAAACCGCTCCCTGGTGCCAAAAATATTGGGGACCACTGGTATAGGACATGGTTACTTCGACTAAAGTTGGGGATTACAGAATGATTGGGTGATTGTGCAGTAGAAACCTGGCTCTTCCCTCAACTACAGATCCATATGACTAGCTGCCTACCAATCATCTCTTGAATGGCAAGTAGTTATTTCAAAAGGAACATTCTAAATTGAGTTCCTGATATTTCAACCCTAATGAGATCCTTCCACATATTTTCCCATTTCAGTTAACGGAAATTCCTTCCTGCCACTTGCTCAGCCCTAAAATCATGGTGTAATCTTTAGGCTTTCTCCTTTTTGCACACATCAAATCCATTAGAAAATCTTGTTTGCTCTGCCTTAAGAATATATCCCTTGAACTTGGTTATTTCCATAATCCTGGATAATAATAATTGATGAGCATGTTGATGACCCTGAATTTTACAAAGCTTCAAAGAAGAAAATATGACAGTCATGTGACAGGAAAGTAGAATCAGACAACCTAAAATAGATTTACAAAATTGGACCAAACTTAAGATGTTTTTCCTTTTCAGTTTAAAAAAAAATAACATCAAATTTCTCAGGATATTCAGTCCTCCAAATATTCTGGTTAATTGAAATTTCACTGTATCATAATTATGAAAGACCGGAAGGACAATCCAGGCTTAATCTAGTCTATTACCTAGCCTTGGGCATCATTCTCTTAAATTATGCCAGACAGTAGACATAAGAGTGAACATGATTTTTAAAGATGCTGCATTTAAACTATCTCAAGGGAGAGATGGGCACAATCTGTTTAAGTAATTTATTCAAATGATTGTCATGCTTGAGTGTTCAGACCTGATGGCACATTCCTTTTCCAGGTTTCTTATACAGCTCTGTTCTGCATACCTGGTCATGTTCTTATTTTTGAGTGTCTATTTTTGCAAATTCCATATCAACTTTGTCTAGGCAAACAAAAATAAAAAAAGAATTTGAGTCCCATTATAACGTTCATTTTTCCTCTTAATGAGTCAATAGAAATTGTGGAATTTAAAGCTGGGTTTTTCAAAGTGAATGGCTGATGAATTTTACTAGGTTGCTTTCTGCCTTTTTCACTTCCTCTCCAGAAAAAGATTTGAGACCATTTCTATGAGAGAAATTATGGTCTCTGAATTGGGCAATTAATTTTACTTACTAAAACTGACTGCCCTAGACTAGAATGGTCCAATGAATCTCTTACTTTCTATTTGTGAACTGTATCTGATTGAAGATAAAACAATTACCAGAGTGATATTTCATTCACATGAAGAGGAAATGAAAGCTTACCTTATAATTGCCATAAGAGTTTTCATAAATGTAAACTGATTCTGATATTTAATATACATTTTTTTTACTTTCATAGAACCTCCAGACCTTTTATTTTAATTATTTTGAGGTTTAGCAGTTCATTAAATGTCACACAGACAATGAGCATGCAAGCTGGAATTCAAGGCTAGGGCTGTCTGACTCTAACCAAGACAGCTTTCCAAGAAAAGAGAGACTCCACATCTTTTAGAGAACCACACCATATTTTAATTGTAATGTTGATAAACATAGCCAGAACACCAAGATAGCCTGTAGTCTGTGGAGTAAGCACATATTCTACACCTTATTCTGTCACAGATTTGTTGTTGTATTGGATAATTCACTTAGCAAAGCCACTTTAAGATAATTAAATGTTTAATACTTTTTTTCCTACTTATAAGGGCTGAAAATCATCAAGTTTAGGGCAAAGGAATTGCTATTTCTAGTCAAAGCCTAGATATTGGTATGATTACTAGCAATAGTTTGCCCATTGCCCACCTAGTGCCTTTGATCTTTCATGTTCATTTGTGTTCCAGTTTTGATGTTTTGTGGTCTGGAAATATTGAACACTTGAATATTTTAGGTCTGAAAGGAAAACGCAATGCAAAGTGTTCTTGACTGTTTTAACAAAACACCCATATTAAGAGAAATTTTGCAACTGATCTCAGTTTTATGTGAATTGAGGCACTGAGATTAGTAAAGTAATCCTACATGTACATCAGTGCTTTCCACTCCTTCACGTGCACAGTGATACCTGAAGAATGAATGCTTGCTTTCCAAAGTCATTTCACAAACATTTATTGAGACAAACCTAGGTGTATGGCATTATGGATCATATAAAAATTAGTAGAATATAGCTTTTTCTTCAGAAATGTTGCAATTAGGTAATGGAGACTAGACAAATATTAAAAAATGGTTATGATACCAACAGCAGAAGATACTATCAAAGCATTTTACAGGCATAACATTTAATCCTTATAAGAACCGTGTGAGTAATAGCTATTATTATCTAAAGTTTGAAGGGGGGGAAGCTGAGGATCAGAAGATTAAGTGGCTTTCTCAGGCTCACATACTAGTGACTATTAAGCTGACATTTGAACCTCCATCTATCTAGCTCCCAAAACCTCACACTTAACTGTTATGCCATACTTCTCCAACGTGTTGTGTGGTAAAGGAAAACACAACTTTATGGGTGATAAAGGCTTCAAAGAAGAAGTAACATTTTACTCAAGGTGTGTTTATGTGGCAGACACACCATGCTAGATGTTTTTGGCATACTTTTTTTTCTGCGTATCTTATCTAATTCATTATTTACAACAATCCAGTGAACAACTATTATTAATTCAATCTTTTAGAGATTAAAGAACTGAGGCTAAAGCAGGGGAGATGACTAGTTCATCTATCTAGTCATGACTATCATGACTAGATAGAAGCAGAGCTAACATTTAAACTCTGGTTTTCTGACATAAATCCTTATGCTCCTTTCACTTACCTCAACTATTCCCAGAATTATACTTTGCATAAAGTGGACACTTAAATATTACTAAATGAATGAAAGTATCATAAAAGATATGTAGAATACTGACAGACAGAGATATATTCAAAAATCTTTCTAGGTAAAATGAAAAGATGGTCAAAACACAGAAGTGGGGTTTTGTGGGAACAGTGAATAACTCGATTTGGCTTAAGCTTAGAATAGACATACAAAGTCATGAGAAGATAAGATTGGCAAGAAGTCAAAGTAAGAATTTTTACTCAATTCAATTTACTGTTTAATAAATAAAATGCAAAAACATTGAAGTATTTTTAAAAGGGTGATGATGGACGCTTTCTCAAAAACAAAAAGCAAGGTCTTTCTAGATAGGCTCGCTGGATGTTCCTAAGAGTTCTCAAAATAATGAGGATGAGTTAATTGATAGTAACATTTTCATCAAGGTCAATAAAAATGACAGCGAACAATTAAGGATAACCAGTGTACAAAACTATTTTAAATGTGCTAGGTAACTCAAAAGAAAAGGAATTGAGAAATATACCTGATGATACAAAGGAAGTAAAAAGGTGTGCAATTACTCTGACACAAATTATTTGAAATTTTTTTTTTGCTTTTGGGAATTCTTTTCCATTTATCACCAAGTTACCTAGTAGGTTTAAATAACTATCTTATTTCAACAATAATTGTCATCAAGCTTACCACTAGATGGCAGGATGAGTCTGCTAATAATAAATGGAAGTGCCATACACATTTTTGATTAAAAATAGATTAATGATAAATTAATTATTCCAAGGGAAATAATACAAAGAACCCTGATTTCTTCTGTTAGGCCAGTCAGAAGCACATTTTTGCACATTCAGACCCATTTAATTAGCTTTTTTTGCTCTATAGTTGGCTGTCTTAGAGGACAGTTTTTCTCATTATTTCAAAAAGAACTTCTATAATTTATAGCTTCCTTTTGCATTCCTTCTGTATACTCAAACACTAGAGACCTTAAAAATTACTTGCTAGATAAAAAAAAATATTGTGCTAATTGAAACCAGCAAAAAACTAGTGGGTTTCCAGAAAATGTATAGGCAGAAGGATAAAAAAATGTGTAAGTCTAAGTATTCTTACTACTTAAACAGATCTTTGTTTTCAGTCAGATTTAACTTAATTTTATAAATATCATGATACTACCAACATTATTTGGAACAGTAGGGGACTTTAAAGATCATCAAAAGATTTTTATTTTAAAATTTTTGGCAGAAATATATTTTCTTCAAATCAAGTACTAAACAGAAGTCTAATGTGCAAAACAGCTGAAAATGGAGCTTACAGTTACAGTGGAAGTAGGTGTTCTGGAGCCTGGCCATGTCTGCACTCCCTTTTTTTACCCTCTGCTTTCTATAAATGGATTTGAGGAAAACAGCTTGAAAGTCTGTGACACAGTCTACCTTTCACACTTTTTAAATCTTCTAAGATCCAGAGAAGGTTAAGGAGTGCCCTTCCTAACTTATGGTCCAATACTACATCCATTGGATCCTTTCTTGATCCTAGACTCAGTGCATGTTGGAATTAAAACATGCCCTGATGGCTGTGTGCATTATTATCATTCTATTACGAAGTTATTACACTTTCTCATCTTCATGCAATTGCTATCTATGCAACACACACGTGGCTGAGATTTCAAGTGAAGATATATATATATATATATATATATATATATATAATAGGTACTACAAAATGTAGAATAGGGCATGGTTTCAAATCTTTTTGCACTTTGAGTTTCTATTATTTTTTTTTTAAATTTATTTTACTGAAGTATAGTTTATTTACAATGTTAATTTGTACTGTACAGCAAAATGATTCAGTTATACACATATACATACATTCTTTTTCATATTCTTTTCCATTATGGTTTATTACAGGATATTGAATATAGTTCTCTGTGCTCTACAGTAGGACCTTGTTTAACCATTCTCTATATAATAGTTGGTATCTGCTAACCCCAAACTCCCAGTCCCTCCCTCCCCCACCCCCGACCTCCTTGGCAACCACAAGTCTGTTCTCTACATCCATGAGTCTGTTTCTGTTTCATAGATAAGTTCATTTGTATCATATAGTTCCCACATGTAAGTGATACCATACGGTATTTGTCTTCCTGACTTACTTCACTTAGCATGGTAATCTCTAGGTCCAACATTCATGTTGCTGCAAATGGCATTATTTCATTCTTTTATAGCTGAGTAATATTCCATTGTATATATGTACCACATCTTCTTTATCCATTGATCTGCTGATGGACATTTAGGTTGTTTCCATGTCTTGGCTATTGTGAATAGCGCTACAGTGAACATTGGGGTACATGTATCTTTTCAAATTAAAATTTTCTCCAGATATATGCCTAGGAATAGGACTGGAGGATCATATAGCAACTCTATTTTTAGTTTTTTGAGGACCCTCCATAGTGGCTGCACCAATTTCCATTCCTACCAACAGTGTAGGAGGGTTCCCTTTTCTCCACACCCTCTCCAGCATTTGTTATTTGTAGACTTTTTAATGATGGCCATTCTGACTGGTGTGAGGTGGTACCTCATTGTAGTTTTGATTTACATTTCTCTAATAATTAGCAATGTTGAGCATCTTTTCATGTGCCTGTGGCCATGCCCTCTTAATGCTCTATACTTTCATAAGAACCGGGGAGCAGGAACTATCTACACAGTTATGTAACAGTGAAGATGTCCGGGCTGGGGAAATGGTTTTGTTAGGAGAGGGAAGTCGTTAACGCTCACTGGCTGACAGATTATTCTCCTGTTGGCTCAGCCCTGTGAGGCCAGCTGTGCTTAGCGCCAGAGGGAGAGGAAATGAACTGTGGGGACCCTGGTCCCAAGGGCTGTTCTTAAAACATTACCCTAGTTTATTTCACAACTGTGCTGTACAGTGTAAGTCCTACTGCCATATCCACTTTATGGATGAGGTTAAAGAAACACATCTAGAATGGTCATCACCCTCAAGTGCTTACAATTACTTGAAGAAACAAATGAGGACAACGATACAAAATTCAAAGGCCAGGTTCAGATAGGGTGGTGACACGACCCTGCCAGACGCATGGCAGACAGCAGCTGGGCTGGGAAGGATTTGCCTTCCCCACCACCTCTGCCCATCCTTGCCCTGGACCCAGAGGGACCCAGGTGAGCTGTCACAGTGACAAGTCAGAGCTAAAGAGGTCCCTGGCTCCCCTGTGGGAGGAAGTGCAGAACAAGGCCTGTAACTAGCAGGTGAAGGGAAGGAAGGCGCCCGGCGGGCCCTGGCGCTCACGGTTGCTTTCTTGTGCAGGAGAGGTCAGACAAGGAGCGCTGGCAGCACCTGGCGGATCTGGCTGACTTCGCGCTCGCCATGAAAGACACGCTCACCAACATCAACAACCAGTCCTTCAATAACTTCATGTTGCGCATAGGTAAGGCCTCTTGGCTCGCCCACTCCTGCCGTGCTCCCCCTGGTGCAGGGGGCTCGGCAAATCGGGGAGGACGGGGCTTAGAAACACCTGAGGCGTTTGGGCTGGGGAGGTTCATACTCACCGAGCTGGAAGGGACCTTACGGGTCTTTAGGTTGATGATCGAACTGAAAGTGCGATGAAATGGTGAGCCATCCCTGTCCCACGCTGTTGACGATGATGGCCTTCGTTCTGAATCCGGCTGGGACTTGAGTTTGTCTACCTTTCCAGGGAATCTTCTGTGCCTGAGGGCCTTGTTCACCTCAGTCCAGCCTGTTAGGATTCATGTCACCTGCCACCCACTACTGGGAAGGGGGTCTCGATCCTGGGCAAGGTCACAGGAGACTTGAAGTACCAGGTGTGCCAAGAGAGAAACTGGCAACTTCTGTCCTAAATGAGTTAGTATATTGGGGTGGCCGACATTTACCGAGCACAGAGCGAGGTGGGTGAGAAGGACACGTGACTTCTGTCCTCCGGTAGCTTAGGCTTGACGAGGAGTATGTTACATAACTAGGAGCTTTGTGGTTGGAGCCAGGTGGCAAATTCCGTGAGAAGAGTTGGTGGCTTCTGAGATGGGGCTGTGCTGAATTCTGTGCCTCTACCTCAGGCATGAACAAAGGAGGGGTACTGGCTGGCGTCATCGGAGCCCGGAAACCACACTATGACATCTGGGGCAATACAGTCAACGTAGCCAGCAGGATGGAGTCCACAGGGGTCATGGGCAACATTCAGGTACGTCCAGCAACAGAGCCGACCGTGTGCTCAGATCCCAGGGAGTGGAATCGGAATAATGCATGTTTTGCAGGGCACTACTGCCTCCTTTCTGTTGGCCCAGAACGTTAAGTTGGCAATGCTGAGATCAAGGGCCACACTGGGACGACATGCTTCAGTAAAACGGAGAAAATACTTCAAACCCATTTACAAAATGCAGGTTTAAGTTCTGGATAAAAGAATGCCCTGCTCGGGCTTCCCTGGTGGCGCAGTGGTTGAGAGTCCGACTGCCGAGGCAGGGGACACGGGTTCGTGCCCCGGTCCGGGAAGATCCCACATGCCGCGGAGCGGCTGGGCCCGTGAGCCATGGCCGCTGAGCCTGCGCGTCCGGAGCCTGTGCTCCGCAACGGGAGAGGCCACAGCAGTGAGAGGCCCGCATACTGCAAAAAAAAAAGCATGTCCTGCCTCTTGGTTCCCAGTGACCCTTGGGCCTCCAACAGCTCCCCCCCAAAACCACCCTGATCTGTATCACTGGCTCTGGCAGGAAAGCTCCACAAGAAGGGCAAAGGGGACAGAAAAGCAGCCTTGCCAAGCAAGGCGACCTGTGGCTGACCTCCTAGGAGAGGGAGCACGAAGGTTACAGAGGGGTGGGCCAGGCAAACCCCACCCCCGCAACCGGTACACAGGCTGGAAGGGGCAGAAGAGCGCTGGGAGCCTGTGGATGGGGATCCTGCGTGGGTAGCACCGGGCCCCTCGGCCCAGGTTCACTCTCTAAGCCGACGCTCTCGGTTCTCCCTCTACAGGTGGTGGAAGAAACTCAAGTCATCCTTCGAGAGTACGGCTTCCGCTTTGTGAGGAGAGGGCCCATCTTTGTGAAAGGGAAGGGGGAGCTGCTAACCTTCTTCTTGAAGGGGCGAGAGAAGCCAGCCACGTTCCCTAATGGCTCCTCGGTTACACTGCCCCACCAGGTAGTAGACACCTCCTGAATGGCCTCGAGCCCCCAGAGAGTCCACACGGGAGGGAGAGGGTATTTTCTGGAATCGAAGGCAGGCCTTGGGAAAGGACAAGTGACCAAGTCCCAGCATTCCCAAGCTGTTGAGGTGCACACTCACGTAGACATTAGGTTTAAAAATCTCAAGCCTTCATCTGTTTATGGATGTGTGAGCTCTGAGGGCGGCCATACTATTCCTTGGTGTGCCTGTAGTGCCTGTAGCTTCCCCAGAGAGTAGGGCTCTTGGGCATAGTATTGGAGTAATCCTTCCAGAGCCCTGGTCTCGACCAGCCCTCCTCCCCCAGAGAGGCCGTGGCCACTGTGAGCAGGAATGTACCAGAGGCAGAACAAGGCTGCTGCCTTTGGGCCCGGCTGGGAGCACAGGTGGGGCAGCTCTGTTTACGTACAGGGCTGGCAGCTGCTCTGTCCCCAGCTAGAACTTGGAAGCATTCACTCTGAAGACCTGCTTGCCTCTGTGGTCCGAGTTACGTGAAATGGGCCTCATCCTGATAATCTTGAAAGGTTCTTCTGGAACCCCAGTCAGTCACCTTAGTCATGAGAGCAGAAAGTGCAATATTTCCTTTTACTTCTGATGTGTTCCCAATGAAAATAATATTCTAGGAGACCAGGCTCATATCCAGCTTGTCTCCTTTTCTTGCAAATGAAGTAAACACTTGATGTAGGGGCTTTGTAAAAAACAGATTTTCATGGGCTGCTCGCTGTTCTTCCTGTGTGGTGGATAATGCATCCGTCCCTTGGTAAGTAACAGTGACATCAGTTGGAAGAGTTGTCGTGAGGTCCTTATATAGCAGTCTAGCACAAAATGGGAAGGACTGGCCTTCCGGCTCCGCTTTGTAAGTAAATGACAGCAAGTTGCACAGTGAGTTTCTCTGCAAAGGCCCAGCCAGAAAGGCTTCAAAGTCACTCTGAAGTCGATCTGCCTGGTACTTCCTCCCAGAGTAAGCATTCAGGTTCTCGCAGAGAGTGAACAGGAAGTGCTGAATATTAGTCTGTAAGTATTTTGCAGATATCTCCTCCAGAGGAATGAAGACTGGAATCGAATGGTGATGTATCTGAAGTGGTTTCCGCATGACAAGGTCCACAAAATAGGAATCCAGCAGATTCCCCTCAAAAGCAGTGCTGATGCAGACACAGACTCCTCGGCTGGTCAGTTTCCCACTGATCCCTGTAAAATGATATGCCTGCAGAATGGCTTTCACGTTTTCCCATTTTCTCTTCAAACTTTCTTGCTCAGTAATCTCTAATGTTTGGTCGGGTTCTACATTGGTAGTAGATGCTTTAACACTAGCTTGATGTTGTTTCACTTCAGCCCTCAGCTTATCTCGCAGACGTCTCAGTTCATGAATCCTGGTTCCAAGAGCACTTTCCTCTGCCTGTGCGCTCTGTGGCTCTTCCATTTTTTTACGGGATCTGCTCACCTGAGTCTCTAGTCTTTCCAAGTGAGCTAAAACACCTCCTCTGGACTCGCCGTCTTGACTTAGAGTATTCGCCAGCTCCATCTCCTCCTCAGATTTCCAAGAGCCTTGCTAGAAAGCTGTCCAAGCACCAGTAATAGGGCCGTGCGCCCCGGACACCCCAAGTGTCGTCGCTAGGACTCCCCTTCCCTGACCCGCCCGGTCCGCTCCCCGGGTCCGAGTCGGCGGTGTCCACGTCTACCTCCCCGCCCCTGCACGCTCCTAAGGCCTGAGTTTCTATTATTAATGGTAAAGCAGAAAAGGCACATCAACAGTATGATATAGCCAAAGAACACTGGACAGGAAATCAGGAAAAAAATATGAGAGGCAGAGCAGCATAATGGAAAGAGCAAGGACTTTGGACTTAGACTGACTTGGTTCATCAGTACTGAATTGACCCAGGGTGAGTCTCAGCTGCCTCGTCGGTATAATGCAAATAATGATAGTACTTAGCTCACCAGGGTATGAGAAGTATTACAAGACTGAATTTATGTAAAGAACCCATTATCAATCCCATAGGGACTCTATGTTTATTCCTTTCTCTTCTCATAGTGCTTCTATTCTGCTTTGGTTCTGTTTTAAACCGGTTGGGTGACCTTTTTAATGTCATCCGTTTAGAATTAACTCTGTGTTCCCTCCTAGCTCTGACACTATATGATTATAAAATACTATTATTTACATAGCATAAATACTTCAATTTTTCTCCTGCTATTCTGTAATGAGTTTTTTATAAAGTATAAGTAGTAGCTGCACACATATAGAGGCCTTATTTTTTGTTTCATCAGTAGAATTATTCATCATAAAACAAGGTGCTAAGTATCATATTTGTTAATAATTCCTTTTCTACTTAAACCTTATGAACTTTGTTACTAGATTGTACTGAACCCTCAGTTTGGGGTCATTTCCTTATCTTTAATTAATTTACATAATTCAGAAGTAAATCAACAAAAGTATCCATGTTTGTTTTCAAGTGTGTCATATGATTATAAAATTGAGATTTACGTATTTGTAAATACGATCTCCCTTGCTGATTTTTAAATTTCAAACTTATTTTAAAATTAAATAGTTTTCACATAAAAATATCAAGTATGATTTACTTATATCTGGGTATTTATTATAATGCCCCACTATTAAAAAAGATTTCATGATATTATTATAAAACATGCCATTATAAAACATACACCATGAAAAGACAGACTTTGGAAGGATTCTAGATATAGCAGGTATGTTGTTTTCCCAAATTACAGCAGATAGTCATATTGGTCATGTTTATGGGACATGAAAGTACGAGAATATGAAAAAAGGAAAGGTCAATGTTGCATACGTTTCAATGGCAAAGTCAAGGAGGAGAAGCAAGTAGAAAGCAACAATGAACAAAATAAGGCCAAGTGGATCAGGACACTCACAAAATTTTATTTGAGTTTGAAATATATTAGAGGGTAATGTCTTAAGAGGAAAATTAGATGACTTTCTTTGAAAGATTTACTGTTTTCCTATAATGCAATCAATCAATCAAATGTTGTGACTCCATTATAAAGGCAGTTAGATGTATTGAAAATGTGCGTAAGACTTTTAGAACCTTTGTTTCAATATGTAAGATGCCCTTTTTTGCAAATATTTCCAAATCTGTTTTGCTGAGTTAAAGAACAGACACATTGTGCAAATGTTTAAAATGTGTGTATGACTATATCAGATTACCTTGAATTATAATTGGTTACATTTCACTTTCTTGGTATGGTCCACACAATACGACTTGCCATAAATAGAGAAGAGGTGCTCCATGTAAAGGACAAAAGGAATTTGATGGTTTTCATTCACACTCTGTATTTATGGAGATAATACAAGTGTATATCAATAAACAACAAGCTGGCCTTCTATTTCAGTAGAGACCTGAAGAAGTTTTGAGAGTAACTCTATAAATTACTAAGGTGTTTCATTGAGAAACTAGACACTAGCTGAATAGTCTCAATACAACCTTGAACTTCAAGGTTCATCACCTCATACGGCTCACATTTGCCGCAGTAATTAATTTCTACAACAGGAAAATAACAACAGCAAAAACATGACAACAACACTGAAAAGTACCCAAGAACTGTATTAATAATTCATAAGGAATTTTATTTTCATGTGTTGATAGATAACTCTAATAGATTTATTTTGTGGTATATTACAAGAAAGATGATATATCTGGAGATTTTATTCATAATTAAAGCTCATATCAAAACAAATAATTTCTTTCTTTAAACATCTCCTTGTGTTTTTTTTAAAATTATTACAAGATTGATAACTCAGCTTTCAATAGAAATACCCAGTAATGACATGATTCAAAATTGGAAATTAGGGGCAACTATGAAGTTTTCTTTCCATTTTAAAAGCAGATTAAAAATCAAAGCTTAACTACAGTGCTCTGCAAAGAAAACACAGCTGGGGAATAAGCTCTTAAAAAATCTACAAAAAAATCTACAAATATATGTGGCATAAGTAAAGCTTAATGAAAATTGTGGAACTTACTTAAAAACATTTCTGGATTGGTTCTAAAGCTGAATCTACAATATTTTCTCCTAGTGCCATATTTTTGTGAATGATTCTATGTCTCCTTAGAACAATGTATAGTTGTGATGAATGACAAGTCACTTCCCTCAATTCATATTCTGTTTAACATACTGCTCATTTAAATGTTACTATATGATTTATTCATTAGAAGCAATACCACAGTAGAGGTTAAGATAATCTATTTTATTTTATCTTTAACACAATACCTCACTGCCTTCTTACTTTGAAAAAATCTTGAGAGATAATTTTAAAATAAGAGATACAAAAATAAATTAGAAGGGTAAGTAACATATGGAAGTTTGCTATTTAAAAACAGAAAACCAAAATTGTTATTATAAAATTTTTTTCAAGGTTTTAACTATCACAGCAGATTTTTAGATTTTTTTACATTAAATCCACTAATCATTTTTTTTTTTAGATATCTAGTGTTTGCCAAATATTATGCACTCTATGTAGGATACAAAGATGAACAAGGCAAAATTCTAGGTGGGGGAGAAACTAAGTAAAAAGGCAAATACAAAAAATCATTGTTTTCAAAATAGCTCTTAAGAGACAACTGATATTTTGAAATACTGTAGAAATCATATTGATGTTCTGTATTACTTTGAAAAATGACATATTAGACTTTTCTAATGGAGTATGGTTAGATTATTTGGAAAGATGGAGAGTCTCGTGTTGTATAGCACTAATAATTAAATCATATAACATTTGACTTAAGGGAACAAAATTCCTGACTTAAATTTAACGCTTTTGAAGTATCTGGATTGGCCACACAATTTTGAAGTAGATGTATTTTGTTTCTATTCTCTTTCTCTTTTCCTATTGTTGGGCCTCTCCTTTCACAGCCAAAGGTGTTTGGTGTGTTCTCTCCATAGCCTAATACAAAAGGGTGTTCTGTATCCTTACAGTGTTAGGGACTGAAAGTTTGTCTCCCTCCCCCAGTTCATATATTGAAGTCCTAATCCTCAATGAGATGGTATTCGGAGATGGGGCCTTTGAGAGGTAATTAGATTTAGATGAGGTCAAGATGCTGGGGCCCTCATGATGGGATTAATAACCTTACAAGAAAAGACACCAGAGAGCTTGATCTCTCTCTCTCTCTCTCTCTCTCCATTTGAGAATACAGAGAGGAGGCAGCCATAAGAAGTCAGAAAGAGCGTTCTTGCCAGAAACTGACCTTGCTGGCACTCTGATGTTGGACTTCTAGCTTCCAGAACTGTGAAAAAATAAATTTCTGTTGTTTAAGTCATCCAATTTATGGTGTTTCCTTATGGAAGCTAAAACAGTTCCCTTTCCCAGGGGTATTAGAAATTAAGGAATTAACTCTGACTGTGGAATTAACTCTTTGAACCCTTGGTAAAGGAATGCTAATAGTGTTGAGGTCAGGAAGATGAGGGTGATCTTTAAAATTATACAGGTTGGTAGATGCTCTCTCAAATTAAGTGTGTGTCCACCTTTGCCTCCACTTCTCAATCCAATCATGCACTCTTTCTTTAGTTCTCAAGCTTCAAATATTATGGTGTAAGTCAACATTTCCCAAACATGAAAATACATAATTATCTTTAAAATGAGTTTTTCTATGAATGAAATAACTTAAGAATAGTACTTATTTGTTTTAGAAAAATTTTACTAATCCAGAATGTTTTTGATCTTTTTACTCAGGTTTTGGTACCAGCCACTCTTCTCTACTGTGATCCTTATGACTCTATAACATCATCTACTTTAGACAAAGAGTGATTGTTACTTAGCCACTTATCTTTCAATGATGATCATTTTCAATTAAATTCAGTTCAATTGAACAAACCTCTATGAAACATATTCTAGGTGCTACTGAAAATATGAAGATGCATATAACACTACATTATGGTTCTTACAAGTTAGGAGTTTGTGTCGAATAATCTGCAGTCAGTTATCCTTGTGACTGGTTACACAAATTTTCAAGATATTTACAAATCCAGATATAATCTGTGACTAGGATAAAATGATGTTAACTAGCCCACCCGGGGATAGAACCTACAAAGTTGGCTTCATTAATCACTGACTGCACTGAACTTTCAACAAACACTTAAGTCAGGATTATCTGTCAGTAGGTTTTCTTTGCTTTTTGGTTTTTTTCCATTTTGTTCTTTATGTGGCAGGAAACTGCAAAGAATGAGAAGTGCTTTCATTCTTGTATCCTGGGAAAGTAAACAAGTCTTTTCTGAATTTTGACTCCTTGCCTCATGAGTTCCTTCATATCTTTTTATTTCAGGGCCAAAAACAGAAGTTTAATGTATCAAGAAGGTCCAACTTTTTATTAGAGGGTGGGAGCTAATTAAAGGTGAAGGAAGACATGGAGAGCAAGTAAACAATGATCTTTCAAAATGGACTAAGGGGGCTTGGACAATGAATATTTCAGTGACTATTAAAAAAATGGAATGAAGATAATAGGGACCTTCCTGTATTTTCTTGTCACTGTAGGACTCCAGTCTCAAAGTATGCTAAAAATCATCAATGATACGGGTGTCATACTGACAAGTTGGAGTATAGAGGCAGATGTAATTTGAGTTAAGAAAATATAGAGATATGGGGCATTCCTTGCATATGAGAATTGTGGAGAAATTGTATGTCCATTATAAATTGTAAAATGAAGGTCTGTGTGTTTTCTTCTTCAACTACATATACATAAGATTAAAACAAATCTTTTAAAAATTACATTAAGTACAAGTAGGAAATATATTTATTCTATGGGCAAGAAGACTTCCATTATGGAGCTGAGACACCACACTGATTCAATTATATGCTTGTGCAGCAATTACCCAAAAGGTAAATCTTTTCTAAGTAATGCAGTTTTATGCATTGGATTTCCTTCAAATCAGTATAATATGAAACCAATGCATCATTTAAAAATACTTCCTTATTGGGGTCTGAGTAACATGAAAATTGCAGAATACTTAAAAAGAAATGGTACTAAGACTATATGGCAGTGTAATTCTCAACTTTTGCCTCTATGTTGTTCAAACCCTCTTTTTTTCCTTTTCAGGGAGTAAGTTTTGTCTATCTTTCCAGAAAAAACATTCATGGTCCTTGTTGACAAGAGAGTAGGGAGGAGGAGGTGGTCACTATGTTGTTCAATATTAATAACATTTTAATCAGCACTAAAGCAGCCTCTTCAGAGATAGGAATACAGGACCACACTCCTTAAACTCTGGAATATGTGTCTAGCACACTTCTCTCATTCAAGTGCTCTGCCTGAACATCAGGGCCATTCTTTTGGGTAACAAATGTGAGGCAGCAAATCTTGACGGCCTACATTCAGATACATGAGCCTGCATATTCTATTCTAAGATAGAGGGTACCCTTTGCTTTCTTGTCCTATATTAAGATTACATTTAACACCAAAAATAAAAGTCCTGGAAAACTTTCCACTAAATGAATAAGGAAAGGTTAAGCAGACAAGTAGACAGCAACTAAGGGTAAACTTCACAGTTTTTCAGAGGACTTGTCCTGCTTGTCTTGAATAAGTCCTAAATATCTTATTTCAAAAAAATGCCTGAGGATGACTTATAATGGCCTCCTTCAAGGAAATCTAATAGCTGGCAGCTTGTGCCATCTCCCCTGCCTCTTAAAGACTGGCAACAGTTTGTGTAAATAATTTACAGACAACATAAATACCTGTAATGAATGCAGAGATGGGGCATATGCTGTGATATAAAGTCTTTGATACTAGCAATATGAGTTATTGAAAGTTGCCTGAGGGCTTCCCTGGTGGCGCAGTGGTTGAGAATCCGCCTGCCGATGCAGGGGACACAGGTTCGTGCCCCAGTCCAGGAAGATCTCACATGCCGCGTAGCGGCTGGGCCCGTGAGCCACGGCCGCTGAGCCTGTGCGTCCAGAGCCTGTTCTCCTCAATGGGAGAGGCCACAACAGTGAGAGGCCCTCATACCGCAAAAAAAAAAAAAAAAAAAAAGAAAAGAAAAGAAAAGAAAAGAAAGTTGCCTGATAAACTTAAAACAGGATTTGTTGTTCATCCATACAATTCTATCAATAACAGTTTATAGAGAAGTGAAAGTCCGATCTCTAATTGTTTTGTTTGTGGTAAGGAATTCATTTTATTCAAGGATGCTAGAAAATGCCTTTGTCAAAGGAGCCATCTTCCAGAAGTTCTGCTTTCATGATGTGTTGTTCATTAAGGCACCAGAAGCAAGATTTTCAAAACAGTGAGTGTGTGTGTGTGTTTCTTTCTCCTTTCATTTTTTCTTTCTTTCCTATTTTGAGAGTCCACTTTCATCTTTTATCTTCTAATACTACAGCTGTCTGAAGACTGCATAGGAGCAGTCCATGTGTTACTGCTGAGAATTTCTGAAAAGAGATTGAAGGAGCTGTTTTTCTATTGCTTTTTCGCTTGGTAAAAGTGTGAATGCTTCATTAACACTTCTTAGGCTGTAAGTGAAATGTCTTTTTGAAAAATGATGAACAATCTCTGTCCAGCAGTTTCTTAGCTAATCTGGCCCCAAAAGCCTCTCTGTGTTCCCTGAGGGAACAAATCCATTTATGTTTGTTGGTTTCTTTACCATAAAACACTGAAGACAAATTCTGATATGAAAGTCTCTTTCCAAGATCGGGGCAAAGCCCTTTTTACTCGTACTCTGCTGCAGGTGTTGAAGCAACTCCAACAATGCCTGTTGCCAAGAGAAGATTATTGCACAAATTTTCTTCTTTATCTTTCTATCTTAACTTCTTTCCTGTATAAGTATTTACATACTGCTAGAAAGTCCAAGGGAAGCATGTGAATGCTGATGTTATCAGTAATGAAACAATCTGGTCATAATGCAAAGGATGGAGAAGGAGGATTATTATTTCCAATTTATGTCTCCCTAAGCCTAAGTACAAAACAAAAGAAGTGGGAAAAATAACGGTAGTGGGTTTCAGTATTAATACATTACTCTGCTCCAAGCCCAAGGTGATGTTGTAATTGAGACCAGATTTCCAGTATAAACTGATATTTTCAGGGGCTTATCAATTATTTCTTCATAAATATGTAGAGGAAAAATTTGACCTATGATGGCACACTACAAATATTATTGAGTCTATAGCAAAATATTGCTTGATTTAATAAAGAAATTTACATTATGAATTCTGGATGCAGACTGCCTGGACTCAAATCCTGACTCTATTTTGCACTAGTTACTTATCTAAGCCTTACATTCCTCAAACATAATAGAGAAATAATCAAAGTACATTTACCTCATAGAGTTGTTGTGAGAATTAAATGAGTTTGGATATGTAAAATATTTAGAAGAGTTCCTTACACATAGGAGATACTACCTAAATGTTAGCTATTATTATCCATATCTTCCAAAGTTGTTAGGATTGGGGAGGGGAGGAAACATCAGAATAATTGAGAAGCTTTTTCAAACTATGCAGTTACCAAAATCATGATATACCCTCAATCTATGAAGGAGAGTATGCCCAACATAAATATAAATAACAGCTGTTTTGAACCGTTACTGTGTTATGACCCTTGAGTGTGTAGGGGTTAGAAAAGTTGAAAGATACTGATATAAAGGGATGTATATATTTAACAACATACGTATAACCTCTCTGTCAGATGCTTTACATACATTGTGTTAAACTTCATGGCAACACTGTAACCCTGAGATGATGCATTATTCTCCCCACTGTACACAGAAGGAAATAATAGAGGAAGAGTGAGCATGAATTTTCCAAGGTCACACAGATAATAAATAACAAAACTTAGATTTGAACCCAGGTCTCTTTGTCTCCAAAGGTTTTTTACTTGTCCTTTTATTTCTTTTAAACTCCCCCAGGCAACTGTAAAACATAAAAAAAAAATTCCTGAGCAACAAAGCACAACAGTATACAGCTGAGAAATAAATGAACCACTGAATCATCAGTCTGGTTTATGACTTTAAAGAATGGACTATCTTTTTACTAGTAAGGGTTTCAGACCAAGCAAGAATTTCAAAGATAGAGGTCAAAGCAAAACAAGCTCTTTAAATAACTGCAGACATGATTCTGAAGAAATGTCTTTGTACGTACACAGTGTGCAAAGGACCATTGGTCGGACATTAGTCTTTTTAGTCACACTTATACTCACAGATGGGAGGACATCAAAATGTAAATAAAGATATATGTTATCTCTAAAGATCAAACCGAAGCTGATGTCTGTAGCAGAAAAATAATTAGCAAGTGCACATATCAGGAGTTTTTCATATCTTATATGAAGGATAAACTTTTTTGTGTATGAAGACTCTTTCTCTTCTTTTTTTTTTAGCTTATAATTTACTAGCCAGCACTAATTACTGAACGTTGCAGAGGAACTCAATTTCTTAGAGCTAAAGCGAAAAATAAATTACAAATTCATAATTTGCAAAACATTATTTTCTACTATGGAAACCACAAATATGTTCTCTAGCCATATATCTATCTTTAGTAATTTGGAAACTTTATTTATAAAAATTGTTCCATATTACTTAAGGGTTTTTTTTGTTTGTTTGTTTTGTGTTTTTTTTGCACGTGTGATGGTAAGTAATAGAAATGTACTTTACCTAGCCTAGCAAAAATAAAAGGAAATTTATCAGAAGGATTATAGGAGACATTACAGGGAATCTAAGGTAAAAGTAGCCAACCAAGCCTTTTGAAGTGCAGGAATCAGGGCAGGTCGGTAGACTCATCAGCAGGAATTCTTGGACTTATTGTGAAGACAGAGGGCTCTGCTAATAGTATGATTAAGTGTGGTGAGCTCTATTCCCTGTATCTCTAAATGCAAAATTTTCAGAATTGGTGGGGTCCCAGCCACACACACCTGAGAGTTTCTCCTAGAGAAAAGGGGAGGGGGGGTTATAGTGAGGGGGCCAGCTCTCTGAAAAATGTCAGCTACAAAAACTACTTCATTTAAACATGCTATGTCATCATCTATATTCCCAAAATTATATTTCAAAAATTTTCAAACACACAGAAAAATTAAAATAGTACAAAAAGTACACGTTTATCAACCACTTAGTTTCCATAATTTTTAGTATTCTGCAATATTTGTTTTATCTATGCATACAGCACACACATACACATCACAGTCATATTTTGCTGAATTATTTGAAAGTAAATTTTAATCATCATGACAATTCAACCTTAAATAATTTAGCATTAAACTCCTAAGAACAAGGATATTTTCGTAACTCCTCACACCATTATCACACATAAAGAAATTAGCAATTTCATGACATTATTTAATATCTATAATATTGATTAATTAATTCTAATACCTTGCCTTTGCTGAAGTTTCCCCAAGTATTCTTTTTTTTTAACATCTTTATTGGAGTACGATTGCTTTACAATGATGTGTTAGTTTCTGCTTTATAACAAAGTGAATTGGATATACACATACATATATCCCCATATCTCCTCCCTCTTGTGTCTCCCTCCCACCTTCCCAACCCCACTGCCTAGGTGGTCACAAAGCACCGAGCTGATCCCCCTGTGCAATGTGGCTGCTTCCCACTAGCTATTTTATATTTGGGAGTGTATATATGTAGATGCCACTCTCTCACTTCATCCCAGCTTACCCTTCCCCCTCCCCGAGTCCTAAAGTCCATTTTCTATGTCTGCGTCTTTATTCCTGTCCTGTCCCTAGGTTCTTCCACACATTTTTTTTTTAGATTTTTTTTAGATTTTTTTTTTTAGATTTTTATTTTAGCATGCAGTATTTGTTTTTCTCTTTCCGACTTACTTCACTCTGTAGGACATACTCTAGGTCCATCCACCTCACTACAGATAACTCAATTTTGTTTTTTTATATCTGAGTAATATTCTGTGGTATATATGTGCCACATCTTTATCCATTCATTTGTCAATGGACACTTAGACACGTAGCACTTGAGAAGAAAGTGTATTCTGTTGACTTTTGATGGAATGTCCTATAAATATTAAGTCCATCTTGTTTAATGTATCATTTAAAGCTTGTGTTTCCTTATTTATTTTCATTTTGGATGATCTGTCAATTGGTGAAAGTGGGGTGTTAAAGTCCTCTACTATTATTGTGTTACTGTCAATTTCCCTTTTTATGGCTGATAGCATTTTTGTTATGCATTGTGGTGCTCCTATGTTGGGTGCATAAATATTTACATTTGTTATATCTTCTTCTTGGATTGATCCCTAGATCAGTATGTAGTGTCCTTCTTTGTCTCTTCTAATAGTCTTTGTTTTAAAGTCTATTTTGTCTGATATGAGAATTGCTACTCCAGTTTTCTTTTGATTTCCATTTGTATGGAATATATTTTTCCATCCCCTCACTTTCAGTCTGTAGGTTTCCCTAGGTCTAAAGTGGGTCTCTTGTAGACAGCATATATATGGGTCTTGTTCTTGTATCCATTCAGCCAGTCTATGTCTTTTTGTTGGAGCATTTAGTCCATTTACATTTAAGGTACTTATCGATATGTATGTTCCTATTACCATGTTCTTAATTGTTTTGCGTTACTTATTGTAGCTCTTTTCCTTGTCTTGTCTTTTCTGCCTAGATAAGTTCCTTTGGCATTTGCTGTAAAGCTGGTTTGGTGGTGCTTATCTTTTGCTTTCTCTTATCTTTTGCTTTTCTGTAAAGGTTTTAATTTCTCTGTCGAATCTGAATGAGATCCTTGCCGGGTAATCTTGGTTGTAAGTTTTTGCTTTCATTACTTTAAATATGTCCTCCACTGCCTTCTGGCTTGCAGAGTATCTTCTGAAAGATCAGCTCTTAATCTTTGGGGATTCCAAATATTAATTAATTAATATTTTAATATTATTAATAATATTAACATTATAATAAATTATAATCATTAAATATTAATAATAATATTTAATTAATATTTTCTTTGCATTTAATATTTGGTAATTTCATTAATATGTTTCTTTGTGTGTTTCTCCTTGGATTTATCCTGTATGGGACTCTCTGTGCTTCCTGGACTTGACTCACTATTTCCTTTCTTATATTAGGGAAGTTTTCAACTATAAACTCTTCAAATATTTTCTCAGTCCCTTTCTTTTTCTCTTCTTCTTCTGCAACCCCTATAATTCGAATGTTGCTGCCTTTAATTTTGTCCCAGAGGTCTCTGAGGCTGTCCTCAATTCTTTTTATTCTTTTTTCTTTATTCTGCTCTGCAGTAATCATTTCCACTATTTTATTTTCCAGGTGACTTATCCGTTCTTCTGCCTCAGTTATTCTGCTATTGATTCCTTCTAGAGTATTTTAAATTTAATTTATTGTGTTCATTTACTTCATCATTTTTGTTTGCTCTTTAGCTCTTCTAGGTCCTTGTTAAACACTTCTTTTATTTTCTCCATTCTATGTTCACGTTTTTGGATCTTTTTTTTTTTTCTTGTGGTACGCAGGCCTCACACTGTTGTGGCCTCTCCCGTTGTGGAGCACAGGCTCCGGACGTGCAGGCTCAGCCACCATGGCTCATGGGCCCAGCTGCTCCGTGGCATGTGGGAGCTTCCCGGACCGGGGCACAAACCTGTGTCCCCTGCATCAGCAGGCGGACTCTCAACCACTGCGCCACGAGGAAAGCCCTGGATAACCTTTACTATCATTATTCTGAATTCTTTTTTCAGGTAGTCTGCCTATTTCCTCTTCATTTGCTTGTTCTAGTGGGTTTTTATCTTGCTCGTTCATCTGCTGTGTGTTTCTCTGTTTTCTCATTTAGCTTAACTTACTGTGTTTGGGGTCTCCTTTTCACAGGCTGCAGGTTCATAGTTCCCGTTTTTCTTGGTGTCTGCCTCCAGTAGCTAAGTTTGGTTCAGTGGGTTGTGTAGGCTTCCTGGTGGAGGGGACTGGTGCCTGTATTCTGGTGGATGAGGCTAGAGCTTGTCTTTCTGGTGGGCAGGACTGTGTCCAGTAGTGTGTTTTGGGTGGGTCTCTGACCTTATTGTGATTTTAGACAGCCTTTCTGCTAATGGGTGGGGTTGTGTTCCTGTCTTGCTAGTTGTTTTGCATAGGGTGTCCAGCACTGTAGCTTGCTGGTCATTGATTGGAGCTGTATCTTAGCATTGGGGATGGAGATCTTGGGAGATTTTTTGCCATTTGATGTTATGTGGATTCAGGAGGTCTCTGGTGGACCAATGTCCTGAAGTCAGCTCTCCATCTTAGAGGCACAGTCCTGACACCCGGCCAGATCACCATGACCCTGACAGCCACACGGCTCAGAAGAAAATTGAGAAAAAAACAGAAAGAAAGAAAGAAAGAAAGAAAGAAAGAAAGAAAGAAAGAAAGAAAGAAAGAAAGAACAGAAAGAAAGAAAGAAAGAAAGAAAGAAAGAAAGAAAGAAAGAAAGAAAGAAAGAAAGAAAGAGAGAGAGAAAGAAAGAAGATAGATAAATTTATTTAAAAAAATATTAAAATTAAAATAATTTAAAAGTAATAAAAAAAAGAAAGAGAAAAGAGAGTAATCAAACCAAAAACAAATCCACCAATGATAACAAGTGCTAAAAACTATTTAAAAAATAATGGACAAACAGAACTCTAGGGGAAGTGGTAAAATCAAAGCTATACAGACAAAATCACACAAAGTCCACTGCCTCTATTTTGGGATGATTTCTTTTCTATTCAGGTATTTCAGAGATTTAGGGTACATCAAGTTGATTGTGGAGATTTAATCTGTTGCTCCTGAGGTTGCTGGGAGAAATTTCCCTTTCTCTTCTTTGTTTGCACAGCTCTTGTGGTTCAGCTTTGGATCTGGCCCTGCCTCTGCACGTAGGTCACCCAAGGGTGTCTGTTCTTTGCATAGACAGGATGGAGTTAAAGCAGCAGCAGATTAGGGGGCTCTGGGTTACTCAGGCAGGGAGAGTGAAGGGTACAGAATGCAAAATGAGCCTGCCAGCAGACTCCAATGTGACTTTGCAACAGCCTGAGGCACACCATGTGTTTTCCCAGGGAAGTTGTCCCTGGATCACAGAACCCTGGCAGTGGTGGGCTGCATAGGCTCCCGGGAGGGGAGGTGTGGAGAGTGACCAGTGCTTGCACACAGGCTTCTTGTTGGCTGCAGCAACAGCCTTAGTGTTTCATGCCCATCTGTGTTGTCTGTGCTGATAGCCATGGCCCACATCCATCTCGAGCTCATTTAGGTGGTGCTCTGAATCCCCTCTCCTCCTGCACCCCGGAACAATGGTCTCTTGCCTCTTAGGCAGTTCCAGAATTTTTCCCAGACTCTCTCCTGGCTAGCTGTGGTGCCCTATCCCCCTTCAGTCTGTATTCACACAGCCAATCCCAGTCCTCTTCCTGGGATCTGAACTCCAAAGCCAAGCTAGAGCTTCAGCCCCCATCCCCCGCCAACCCCGGTGGGGACACAGACAAACCTCTCAGGTTGGTGAATGCTGGCCGGCACTGACACTCTGTGCGGGAATCTCTCTGCTTTGCTCTCTGCACCCCTATTGCTGTTTTCTCTTCTGTGGCTCTGAAGCTTCCCTCCCCACCACCTACCGTCTCCACCAGTGAAGGGGTTTCCTAGTGTGTGGAAATTTTTCCTCCTTCACAGCTCCCTCCCACAAGTGCAAGTCCTGTCCCTATTCTTTTGTCTCTGCTTTTTCTGTTTTCTTTTGCCCTCCCCATGTACGTGGGGAGTTTCTTGCTTTTGGGAAGTCTGAGGTCTTCTGTCAGCATTCTGTAGGTGTTTTGTAGGAGTTGTTCCACATGTAGATGTATTTCTGATGTAATTTGTGAGGAGGAAGGTGATCTCCACGTCTTACTCCTCCACCATCTTGAAGATCCTAACACCCCAAGTGTTTAAAATGCCTTTTTAAATTGTGTTTTTTGATTCAGAATCCCATGTGGGTTCATAAATGAATTTGCCTGCTGTCATTTAACTCTATTTTTAATTCAGAATAGTACTCCCATCTTGCTGCTTCTTCTTCTTCTTCTTCTTCTTCTTCTTCTTCTTCTTCTTCTTCTTCTCCTTCTCCTTCTCCTTCTCCTTCTCCTTCTCCTTCTCCTTCTCCTTCTCCTTCTCCTTCTCCTTCTCCTTCTCCTTCTCCTTCTCCTTCTCCTTCTCCTTCTCCTTCTCCTTCTCCTTCTCCTTCTCCTTCTCCTTCTCCTTCTCCTTCTCCTTCTCCTTCTCCTTCTCCTTCTCCTTCTTCTTCTTCTTCTTCTTCTTCTTCTTCTTCTTCTTCTTCTTCTTCTTCTTCTTCTTCTTCTTCTTCTTCTTCTTCTTCTTCTTCTTCTTCTTCTTCTTCTTCTTCTTCTTCTTCTTCTTCTTCTTCTTCTTCCTCTTCATGACAGTAACGTTGTATAGATCAGGCCTGTTGTATTATAGAGTGTTTTTCATTCTAGATTTGTCTGTGTGCTTGTTATTAATTTATTGACTCTCAGATCCAAAATCAAGTGCAGTATCTGCTCTGAGATAAGGGACTGGACATTTATCATTTCTCTTTTACAGTGAACATTATGTTAAACTTTGTCAATAGACAGTGTTAGAAGACATTGAAGGAGGAAGGTGCCATCTCTCTTTTCAGGTATTCTGTATTTTGCTTTGTTTGCTACTCTTGCTGCATTGTCAGAGGTACATATGTGAAAACATCTGGTGGTACCCTGATTCAGCCACATGCTCAGAGTATACAGTCCCTCAGCAACTTCACAGCCTTGGCTCACTTTGTCACTGCCCTCCCTATGAAGACATTGCACATTCTAGACCCCACACTCTCACTCCCTCTGTGATCCAGCACACTAACCTCACTTCCCCTACATCCTAATGGTTGCTTATGTCTTACACAGTGACTGTGGACTAACTTTCCCCAAGCAACCCAAAAATCTTCCCTACCATCAGTGGACTGCAACTGAACTTTCTCCAGCAAGGTCTGAATGCCAGCTTTGGGGAGGTTATCCCTCCTTCCAAGTTCATCCTTTCTTGGATACTCTCCCTCAGAACTAGAGTAACACTTATAGTTCTCTTTCCATCTTTAGAATTATTTTCCTATCATAGATAATAATTATTTATACTAAAGTTTCCCTTTTTAAATTTACTGTATGGTTTCTACCTTCTGAATGGACCCAGGCTAATACATTTTTGTTTAAATAGTGTGGTATTGTAGTATTGTTTAATTTGCTCATTTATCCCGTATTTCCTGGAAGCTAGGTCTAAAGACTTGTCTAGATTCAAGTTTAATATTTTTGGCAAGAATAATTTTAGGTTCTGAAATAATCCATAGCTCCAAGTCTTCTTTTTAGTGAAAAATTGTATTTAAAAACAAAAAGTATGGTGGGTGTTAAATGAGCCCACTCTAGTGGATCATGATTGCTTGATCATTGCTAGATCTTTCAGTGAACAGACCTATTTAAAGGTTAATTAGTTTATATTGCTATTTCCAATTTGAACTGAACATTAAAGGATTTTCTTTCAATTCATTGATTTTATATCATTTATACATATATATAAATGTACATATATAAATACATTAATTTAGTTAAAATATATACATTGACTACATTGATATATATGTTATCTATTACTGCATAAAAAATGATACCAAAATTTAGAAGTTCTAAACAACAAACACTTATTGGGTCACATGCTTCTGTAGGTCAGAAATTTGGGAGTGGCTTAGTTGGGTGATTCTGGTTCAGAATCATACATGAGGTAGTAGTCAACTTGTCTACAGTCTTCTGAAGGCTTGACAAGGGCTGGAGGATGTGCCTCCAAGATGGTGTTCTTCCAAGGCTGTTGGCTAGAGGCCTCTGTTTCTCACTTGCTATTGGCAGGAGGTTTCAGTTGCTTGCCAAGTTGACTTCTCCATAATTATTCCTAAGTAAGCTCATGACTTGTCAGCTGGCTTCCCCATAGAGTGTGATCTGAGAGAGAAGTAATGAGGAAGACTCATGCCTGTTAGTCCCAGTCCTAGATGTGGCACACCATCATATCCACCACATTGTATTCATTAGAAGCAAGTCACTAAATCTAACCCACACTCACAGAGAAGGGAATTAAGGTCCACCTCTTGAAGGGAGGAGTATCAAATTATTTATGGTCATATTTTAAAAGCACCATAATTGCTTATTTCCTTATGCTACATCATACTTAAGTAGGTACAAATTGCCATAACTATATTAACAAAAATAAGATTAAAAAATGAAGTGCAGCAAATGAAGAATAAAATTTTATTGCAGTGTTTTTAAAAATATATCCTACTAAGAATGTATGCTCAGAGTATTATGTTCAAAAGTCAGCTATTATTTTCTCTGTTACCAATTTGATATATAATTAAGTTTCTTTGTTTTCCTTTTTGTTCAGTTTTAGAATGTTTAATTTTTGATGCAAATCTGTTTTTTGATGAAGCAAAATACATACATGTATCATTTAAACAAAGCAACTATTTTAAAAGATAATCAAAGTTGTCTTCCTTTTCACATTCTGTCTCATCTATTTTATCATTTCTCTGCCTCATTTCTATACAGAGCCATTTTTATTATTTTTGGTATATTTTTCTTATATTTCTTTTTTCAAAACAAGCCCTATAAAAGTCAAATAATAACTAATCCCCTTTTGATGCTATCTATCTATATATATATTTCTTCTTGGATTTATAAAAGCCAAAGCAGTTACTAATTTATTTTCTCTGGAGAGGGAGATTGTAGACCCTTTGTATTCAATGGCATGGTTAGGTTCCTCAGGTTGGCAGCCATCATGAGCAGCATGCTCTTTTCAGAAGGTGTCCTGCCAAATGAACTGTACCTTAGAGACAATGGACATGGAAGCGGCACAAATGGTAGCATGTTCCTTTCACACAGTTCTGGTCGATGAACCAAAAACAATCACTTTGACAGTGAAATCTATGCCAACTCTATTCAAAACTGTAAGAGAGGCAAATAGTACATTTCACTATACATTCTCTTATCGCTAAAACAAATTGAGGTTTTCTATGCAGATTTTTGCATGAAGTACTTTAGAAAACATTCCAAAGGAAGTTTCTGAATCTGTATAAATAGCTTGTTTTTGTAACCAGGCAAAAGTGGAAAGGGTAGAAAAAACTACACATCAAGATTGGGCACTGGAGCCCTTTTATAAAAAATTTCAAAAACATATTCTTCAGGTAATTTTGAACACATAAGCATTAAAGTGACATAATGATTATATCTTTTAATCATCAAGGTATGGTCAAGGTTGTTTCACACTATGAACAAATTACAAATATCTTGCTTTCGAGGCAGAATTGTTTAGGGGAAATGCCAGTGGATTACAAAATAGGGTGCATGAAATGATTTTTATTCTAGCAGGCTTGTTATATTCAATGTTTCACTAAAGTAACAACTAAAGCCATGGCTGAAGTAAATTGGGATTTTAGCCTGTTTTTGAATTACTAAGAGTGACAAATAAGTCTAAAGGGACTTCATATAGTGGAATACACCCCTTCTTATCAATTAATATATTCACCAGTTGTATGTCTCTCTTCTTTCCTTCCTTCCTTCTTTGCTTCGTTCTTTCTCTCATTTGCTTATTCCTTCTTAGTTTACTCACTTATTTATTCATCTTTTCAATTGTTTACTCATTTGTTTATTTACCAGTTCATTTATTCATCCATGTAAAGTAGCATCTTCTTTAGCCTGGACCACTACAATAACAAATAACATTTTAACTAGTTTCCCAGTTCCACTCTGACACCATTACAATCCATTCTCCACACTGCATACAGTGACTTTAAAAATGTAAATTATTTTGCTTCCCTCCCCTGCAAAATATCCCACAATGGCCTACATTGTCATGCAGGGAAGGCTTGAAATTTCTACAATGGCTTACTTAATCTTATTCCTTGCTCTCTCTCCAATTTCATCTGCTTCCAATCCACCTTGCATATATTACACTAGCTATATTGGCTTTTTTGTTGTGCCTCAGAAACACCAAGTGGTTTTTTTTTCTATCTTAAATACTTGTTATTCTGTCTATCTACAATGTTCCTCCCTCACATCTTAGTAGGAATGGCTGTTATCATTTCTATTATTGCTCAAATGATAGAGATGCCTTTCTGACTAACTTATCTCAAATTACCTCCTTTCCCTTTCTATCACATCACACTGTCTCCTTAGCCCTTATCACTGTTTGAAACAGATTGTGTGCCTCCCCATATAGAATGTAAACTTTGTGAGCACAAGGACTTTATTTATCTTGTTCACTACTGTATTCCCCAAAACCCAAAATAGTGAGACACACAGTAGATTTCTAATAAATAATAGTTGGAGGAATGTCTGAGTGAATCCTTCTCTCCCAAAAATATTTCTTGTACATGTGCTGGGCATTCTGTTTGGCCAAAGGATAAAAGGACAATTAAAATTGTCTCAAGGGACACCATTCTAGTGAAGAGACACACATACAACCAAACAAATGATTACCATAGTGTGTGTTGGTGATAAAATTTCATACTAGAGACAAGTCAATTTAAAGCATGGAGTTCTTATGACTAACTGGGGAGGTCAGATAAAGAAAAAGCAGAATGCTTGGCTTACGTGAGGAGCATCGAGGAGGCCAGTTTGGCTGGAGTTGAGTGAGTGAGAGAACATGAGAGAAGTGACATAGGAAGAGGCTTGAACATTAAATTAAATTGTATTTATGAAATTTCCACTATGTAACAGCTTTCAAAAACACTGATTAAATCAAACAACAAGAAAAATAGTGTTGAGAAGATTGTAAGTTCCTTGAAAAAAGAGACATTTCTACATTTTTTCTTCACCCTTTAACAACATGGGTTTAAACAGCAAAAATCCACATATACATGTTTTTTTTTTTTTTGGTAAATATATAACTACAGTTCTACAAGACCCCTGGTTGGTTGAGTCTATAGATGTGGAACTGCAAATATGGAGGGATGACTGTAAAGTTATACGTGGATATTTTTGACTGTGCAGAGGGCAGTGTTCCTAACCTCTGCATTGTTCAAGCGTCAACTATATTTCCCAAAGTGACTTTCAGAGCATTAAACACACAATAAATACTCAATAGTTGTATAAATTTAGATTTTTAAATGCATACACCCATGTGATATGCCAATTTCCCATCAGTTAATGACTTATTAGTCCCTTGCCTTGGATCACTCTTTTGGCAGAGGTGTGTACCCTCCTTCTATATAGATACTTCATCCAGCTAATAAGAGAAGGGATATTGAAGCTTTCTCTTTCAATACATTTTCCTTTCTATTCTACTTG
Source organism: Pseudorca crassidens (assembly GCF_039906515.1). NCBI lineage: Eukaryota > Metazoa > Chordata > Mammalia > Artiodactyla > Delphinidae > Pseudorca > Pseudorca crassidens. Next base: position 56,122,548 of record NC_090317.1, on the reverse strand, counting down.
TTCTTCTCACATGGCTTTGCAGAGAGTAACACGGGAAGACATAAAAACATGCCTCCTATCAATTGATTCCTTAACTTGTTTTCTCATTATTGGGACATAACAACTGGAAAACGTATGCAGCTTACACTAATCATTTTATATTGCTCATTATTTGTGAATTGGAGATTTGGTAAGGGCTTGACTAGGCAATTCTCAAGTGGGGTTTATCCTGCAACTTGATGTCAACTTGAAGCTATAGTCATCTGAAGGCTTCATGAGTAGAATGTGCAAGATAATTTAATCACATGGCTAGCAGTTGATATTGTTTATCATCTGGGGCCTCAGCTAGTGCTGTTGACTAGAGCACGTACACTTGGCCTCTCCAAATAGTCTGTGCTTCTTCACAGCATGGAAATAATAAAGTAGGCAGACTTCTTGAATGATAGCTAAAAGCTCCAAATATAACTTTTCCAGTAAGAAAGAAACTGGATTATCTTGTATGGCCTAGCCTCAGAAGCCAATGAGCATCATTTAAACTGCATTCTAATGGTTTATGAATTTATAAGGTGAGTTAAAATTTAAGAATTTAAGAGGAGTGAGCTTAAACTCCATGTCTTAGGGGGAAGAATGTCAATTAATTTGTGGACATGTTTTAATACTGCCATAGCCTTCGTTAGTAACTTGACTTCATTTGAAGTGTTTTTCTATGTTGAAAGCCCCTCCTGCAGAAGCTCTTTGGAATCAGCCAATTTCTGCTTTGATGTTATTTACTGACCTGAGCCAAAAATAAGGGTTAACACTTGAGCTAAGTAGGTTAATGAAAAACTGGTCTAGGTTTGAAGAATGAAAAGATACATGACTCAGCTACTTTTGTTTGGATATGTTAGTTTTACTTCAGTTTACTACCAAACCAGCCAACAAGTAGTGGAAAAAAAAATATTTGAAATAAAGATACAAATGAATGGAAGCAGTTCCTCAGTGCCTCCTAAGTTCTTCCCAAAGGCATGCCCAACTTTTGGTGCTCAATGCTGTCTGAGTGGAGTGAGGAACCCTTCATCTCTTTTGAGTTTTATACCTTAGTAGCCTTCAGGGGTTATGCCAACAAGACTGAAGAAAATGCTTGCTGTTCCCAGTTACAAACTTTCCTATTATATATATTTTTTACTCCATCTTTGGCCTGGAGAAAGGCCTGGTCATGATCCACCATGATTCTCTAATTGTCCTAGGAGATATAAGTTGGCTAAATGTTACCAAGATAAGTCTAGAGCAAGTTTTATAGTAATAATAACATTTTTTCTCTCTTGACTCCTACTCCACTTCCTCTCAAAATATTTAGTTTTCAGCTACACTGAAAAACATGCCATTCCTGAAAACAAATTGAAATCTCTCATTTCTACAACTTGCTCAAACTGTCCCTTATGCCTGGAATGTCAGTTCCTTCATGGCAACAATAAATCCCACTAAAGCAAACTTCAAATCTCACATCATCTACCTTCCTAGATCCCTCCCTTTTACCAATGCCACTTATATAGCGTTTATCACTTTGCCTTGTACTATTTATAGGTATACATGACTATACAATTAGAATGTGAGCTCCTTGATGACAGTGACTTTTTATATTTTTATTTCTTCCTTAGTGTCCAACATAATCCACTGCATATTATAGATGTTCACTTTTATTGATTTACATTGACATGTTGGTCAATTTAGGCACCTAGTCAAGGACAAAAATCAGCTTTGTAAATACTTGCACAATTACTTTCCATAAAACAAGCTTTGTCACGTGGTTAAATGTTTTGGAGGATAAATAGATTAATGCAATTTTTTCACAGCACCAAGTCAATGACCATTTTGGTTTGGAAAAATATATATATATAGTTAAGCTAATTATTTGTAGCCATATAGAAAAAAATAACCTAGGTAGAGTTTTGGTTAGTATTTTATTTTAGTTTTTAATGAGTTATGTAGACAGTGTTGATGTACAGTCAGGCTTTAGGAGTGATATGGCATTAAGGAAGAGTTTTTAACTTCTGTACAAGATAACAATTTACTCACTTCAAATAGCACATATCTAATTATACAGGGATCCCATTTATTGAAATTTTCTAAGTCCATAAATTTTCCTGTCTTCTCCTTATAGTCCTTAAAATAAACCCAATTTATTTGACTGAAAACACAAAATCACCTTACAGTTGCAATCTTTCATCTCATCTTTCTCAGGGTTTACTTATAGGACTCTCAGTCTACATTTTTCTCTTCCAAGAAGAGCCATAAACATCAGGATTGCAATAAAGCAGAGTCATGACAGATGTGACAGTGACTAATTGTAGCTGATGCTGGCAATATGGCAGAGGGATTTTCTTATTAAAGTTAAGGGTCAGAGGAAGATTTGAGAATGAGAAAGCAATGTAACGGGGTCAGGGCAAAATGACCACCTCGGGCCTGAGTAAAATCAAGTGGAAAATTACTTGAAAAGCAGGTTAGCAATTTGAATCAGGAGTGAAATAATGTATAAAAAAGCTTTTAACACTTGCATAGGGATGACCATACACATTCTCAAATAGCCTTAAAATCATTACTCGTTCTTACCAGTGAAAGATTTTTCAATGCCTGTTATGATCATTTCTTTCAAAGCCATTGATATATAAGTAATTATATTAATAATTAAATTTTGCTCCTTCTCCATCTTCAGAACCTTTGCATCAACTTTCTCCTCACCATTTCTATTGTCACTATCCTAGTTCAGACCCTCAATTCATCTCCCATGGATCAGAAAGTAGTCTCCAAATGCTTTTTCCAATTCTAGTATTTTTCTCTTCAAAGCTCATTTTCTCTGTGTTCCAAAAGCTTAAAATGGTTCTGCAGTATTTACCAACTGAAATTTAAACCCTGTAGCCTGTTATTCAAGGCCCTCCACATCATGCTCCCAATCTACCCTCTTCTAAATGTAATCCTCATGACTACCCTGAACATTCTCTGTGTTCTACCCACGTGGAGATACATGTTCTCTATATGAATTGATTGTTTTTTTGACTTTTTTACTTCTTTGCAAATTCATTTTCACATCATATGCATATTCATCCACCTATCTTTTTTAGACTAAATCAAAGCCTAACTCTTCCATGATGCCTCCACTAATTCCTTCTAGATAGAAATAATTTTCTCTTCCATGAGCGTGGAACTGTAATTCTTTTTGTACTTACCTCATTTGGTCCTCTTCCATTGTTCTATTTCCTGTGACTACCACTATCATTGACTCAATCCCCCCTTATATGATCTTTAGTATTATTCAATATTGTTGATCAAACCCTACTTCTTAAAACACTCTTTTACTGAATTCCAAAATAATATGTTATTCCTGTTTATCTCTTTTGAATGCTCCAAATGCTCCTTTTCATCTTCTTTGCTCTTCTAACTAGCCTTTAAATGTTAAACTTTTTCAAAGTTCAGCCCCAGGTACTCTGTCATCCTATACCTTCTCCTTAGGTAATATTTCCAATATCTATGGGTTTTATGCATATGAATAGCAAATTTATATCTTTAAAAGAGATTAGCCATGGGATTTCCAGACCTTTCTATTCAACTGACAATTTTGCAACTCATCTTGAATATAAAAAACATTACTCAAACTCAGCATAATAAAAACCACGCTCATAATATTGTTTTACCCTCAAATATGATTTTATTCCAGTGTTCTTTGTCTCAACAAATGACAGTGACATCATTCAGTTGTATAAGCCAGGCTATCTCTGCCAACTTCCTCTCCCTTGCCTATCATAGCCAATTTGTTGCCAACTCTTGAAGCACTTACGTACAAAGGACACTCAAACCTATTTCTACCTCCCACTGAAAAGTCATTGCTCCAAGCTAACATCATTTCTTACTGGGACTACTTTTATAGCCTTCTAATAATCTCTCCTTATTTATTCAGGGACCCTGTAATCTATTCTTCACACTGCATCTAGTTTATATTTTCAAAACATTAATTGAATAACATTAATTTCTCGGCTTAAAACTCTGCAAAGGTTTGCTATTGTTTTTAGTATAAAGACCTTAACACTGCTATAGTCTTCTTTCAGGGCATGATGTCATGTTCTGTTTGACCACTTGGCCATTTCACATGTGGTTCCCTTAGCCTGGAATGTATCTCCTTCTCCTTTTTACCAAATCAATACTTATCTATCATAGCTCAGTTCAAGTGTTTCTTTGTTATAAAAGGCTTCCCTGAACACCTCAGTTAGATTATGTCCTCCTATTATAGGTTGCTATTGCACTATGTGCCCCCCTTTCATAATATTTGTCACAATTATAATTTAATGTCTATGTATGCCATTATTTTAGTAATGTCTTACCTTCATCTCTGTAAGCTCTGCTGAGTAAGAGATCAGGTCTGTATTTGTCACCTTTGTATCACCAGCACCTGACACAATACTGAAACAAAATAAATATCCAATTACTATTTGTTGAATGAATGATCTCTAATAGAAATTATGTTCCTTTATTTGACAGATATTTTGGAGTACTTACTATATGTTATACACAGGAATGTGGAGGTTTTGCCTACATTACTTTTATCTCTTCCTTAACACCTTGATAAATGAATGAACGAATAAATGAAAGTAAGTGAATTTGTCTTATCAGGATATTTGATTTCAAATAGAAGCCTCCATAATATGAAAAGTTAAGATTCCGTAAGTATGATGGTTTTACCTCCAGAAACCTCTTTAAATTCTACTTTATCATAATACTACTACACATGTAAATATCATTTTAGTTCAGTTATTTTCACATACTATCTCATTTGAGTATCAAAGCAATTTTTATACTTTATTTATTTTTATTGTAGTAAAATTGCTTTACAATTTTGTGTTAGTTTCTGCTGTACAATAAAGTGAATCAGCTATATGTATACTTATATCCCCCCTCTCTTGGACCTCCCTACCATCCCCCAATCCCACCCATCTAGGTCATCACAGAGCACCAAGCCGAGCTCCCTGCACTATACAGCAGGTTACCACTAGCTATCTATTTTACACCTGGTAGTGTATTTATATCAAACCTAATCTCTCAATTCGTCTCACACTGCCCTTCCCCCTGTGTCCTCATGTCCACTCGCTATGTCTACATCATTATTCCTGCCCTACAAATAGGTTCATCTGTACCATTTTTCTGGATTCCACATATATGCATTAATATACCATATTTATCTTTCTCTTTCTGACTAACGTCACTCGGTATGACAGACTCTAGGTCCATACACATCTCCACAAATGACCCAATTTTGTTCCTTTTTATGGCTGAGTAATATTCCATTGTATATATGTACCACATCTTCTTTATCCATTCATCTATTGTTGGACATTTAGGTTGTCTCCATGTCCTGGCTATTGTAAATAGTGTTGCAATGAACATTGGGGTGCATGTATCCTTTTGAATTATGGTTTTCTCAGGGTATATGCCCAGTAGTAGGATTGCTGGATCATATGGTTCTATTTTTAGTTATTTAAGGAATCTCCATACTGTTCTCCATAGTGGCTGTATCAAGTTACATTCCCACCAACAGTGCAAAAGTGTTCCCTTTTCTACACAACCCCTCCAGCATTTTTTTTTTGTAGATATTTTGATGATGGCCATTCTGACTGGTGTGAGGTGACACCTCATTGTAGTTTTGATTTCCGTTTCTCTAATAATTAGTGACATGGAGCATCTTTTCATGAGCCTCTTGGTCATCAGTATGTCTTCTTTGGTGAAATATCTATCAAGGTCTTCTGCCCATTTTTTCATTGGGTTGTTTGTTTTTTTGATACTTAGCTCCATGAGCTGTTTGTATATTTTGGCATTTAATTCTTTGTCCACTGCTTCATTTGCAAATATTTTCTCCCATTTGGAATGTTGTCTTTTCATCTTGCTTATGGTTTCCTTTTCTGTGCAAAAGCTTTTAAGTTTAATTAGGCCCCATTCATTTACTTTTATTTTTATTTTCATTACTCTAGGAGGAGGGTCAAAAAACTCTTGCTGTGGTTTATGTCAGTGTTTCTCCTATATTTTGCTCTAAGACTTTTATAGTGTCTGGTCTTACATTTAGGTCTTTAATCCATTTGACATTCATTTTTGTTCATGGTGTTAGGTAGTGTTCAAACTTCATTTTTTACATGTAGCTGTCCGGTTTTCCCAGCACCACTTATTGAAGAGGCTGTCTTTTCTCCATTGTATGTTCTTGCCACTTTTGTCATAAATTAGATAACCATATGTGTGTGGGTTTATCACTGGACTTTCTATCCTGTACCATTGATCTATATTTTTGTTTTTGCGCCAATACCATATTGTCTTGATTACTGCAGCTTTGCAGTATAGTTTGAAGTCAGGGAGCTTGATTCCTCCAGCTCCCTTTTTTTTCTCATGATTGCTATGGCTATTCTTGGTCTTTTCTGTTTCCATACAAATTGTAAAATTTATTGTTCTAGTACTGTGAAAAATGCCATTGGTAATTTGATAGGAATTGAATTGAATCTGTAGTATAGTCATTTTCACAATATTGATTCTTCCAATCCAAGAAAATGGTATATTTCTCCATCTGTTTGTATCATATTTGATTTCTTTCATCAGTGTTTTATAGTTTTCTGAGTACAAGTTTTTTGCCTCCTTAGGTAGGTTTATACCTAGGTACTTTATTCTTTTTGTTGTGATGGTGAATGGGATTGTTTCCTTAATTTCTCTTTCTGATTTTTCATTGTTAGTGTATAGGAATGCAAAGGATTCCTGTGCATTAATTTTGTATCCTGCAACATTACCAAATTCATTGATTAGCTCTAGTAGTTTTCTGGTGGCATGTTTAGGATACTCTATGTATATAGAGTATGTATGTCATCTGCAAACAGTGACAGTTTTATTTCTTCTTTTCCAATTTGTATTCTTTTATTTCTTTTTCTTCTCTGATTGCCATGGCTAGGTCTTCCAAAACTATGTTTAATAAGAGTGGTGAGAGTGGACAACCTTGTCTTGTTGCTGATCTTAGTGGAAATGCTTTCAGTTTTTCACCATTGAGAATGATGTTTGATGTGGGTTTATCATATATGGCTTTTATTATGTTGAGGTAGTTTCCCTCTATGCTCATTTTCTGGAGAGTTTTATGTAAATGGGTGTTGAATTTTGTCAAAAGCTTTTTCTGCATCCATTGAGATGATCATATGATTTTTATTCCTTAATTTGTTAATATGGTGTATCACATTGATTGATTTGTGTATATTAAAGAATCCTTGCACCCCTGGGATAAATTCCACTTGATCATCGTATATAATCCTTTTAATGTGTTGTTGGATTCTGTTTGCTAGTATTTTGTTGAGGATTTTTGCATCTATGTTCATCAGTGATATTGGTCTGTAAATTTTTGTGTGATATCTTTGCCTGGTTTTGGTATCAGTGTGATGGTGGCTTTGTAGAGTGAATTTGGGAGTGTGCCTCCCTCTGCAACTTTCTGGAAGAGTTTGAGAAGGATAGGTGTTAGCTCTTCTCTAAATGTTTGATAGAATTCACGTGTGAAGCCATCTGGTCCTGGACTTTTGTTGTGGGAAGGTTTTTAATCACCATTTCAATTTCATTACTTGTGATAGGTCTCTTTATATTTTCTAATTCTTCCTGGTTCAGTCTTGGAAAATTGTACCTTTCCACGAATTTGTCTATTTCTTCGTGATTCTTCATTTTATTGGCATATAGTTGTTTGTAGTAGTCTCTTGTAATCTTTTGCATTTCTGTGGTATCAATTGTGATTTCTCCTTTTTCATTTCTAATTTTATTGGTTTGCATCCCCTCCCTTTTTTTCTTGATGAGTCTCGCTAAGGGCTTATCAATTTTGTTTATCTTCTCAAAGAACCAACTGTTAGTTTTATTGATCTTTTCTGTTGTTTTCTTCATTTCTATTTCATTTATTTCTGCTCTGATCTTTATTATTTATTTCCTTCTACTGACTTTGTGTTTTCTTTATTCTTCTTTCTTTTGTTGCTTTAGGTGTAAAGTTAGATTGTTTATTTGAGATCTTTCATGTTTCCTGAGGTGAGATTGAATTGCTAGAAACTTCCCTCTTAGAAATGCTTTTGCTGTGTCCCATATGTTTTGCTTTGTCCTATTTTCATTGTCATTTTTTTCTGTGTATTTTTTATTTCTTCTTTGCTTTCTTCAGTGATCTCTTTGTTATTTAGTAGCACACTGTTTAGCCTCCATGTACTTGTGTTTTTTACAGCCTTTTTTTTTTTCCTGTAATTGATTTCCAGTCTTACAGCATTGTTGTCAGAAAAGATACTTGTTATGATTTCAATTTTCTTAAATTTACCAAGACTTTACTTGTGACCCAAGATGTGATCTACCCTAGAGAATGTTCCATGTGCACTTGATAAGAAAGTAATCTGCTGATTTTGGATGGAATGTCCTATAAATATCAATTAAATCTATTGGGTTTGTTGGGTCATTTAAAGCTTGTTTTTCCTTTTAAATTTTCTGTCTGGATGATCTGTCTATTGGTGTGAGTTTGGTGTTAAAGTCCCCCACTATTAGTGTGCTGCTGTCAATTTCCTCTTTTATAGCTGTTAGCATTTGCCTTATGTTTTGTGGTGTTCCTATGTTGGGTGCATATATGTTTATAATTTGTATATCTTCTTCTTGGATTGATCACTTTATCAGTATGTAGTGTCCTTCCTTATCTCTTGTACCATTTTTTTTAAAGTCTATTTTATCTGATATGAGTATTGCTACTCCAGCTTTCTTCTGATTTCCATTTTCATGGAATATCTTTTTCAATCCCTTCACTTTCAGTCTGTATGTGTCCCTAGGTCTAAAGTGGGTGTCTTGTAGACAAGATATATATGGGTCTTGTTTTTGTATCCATTCAGCCAGCTATGTCTTTTGTTTGGAGGATTTAATCCATTTACATTCAAGGTTATTATCAATATTTATGTTCGTATTAACATTTCTTAACTGTTTTGGGTTTGACTTTGTGTGTCTTTTTCTTCTCTTGCATTTCCCACCTAGGGAATTTCCTGTAGCATTTGTTGTAAAGCTGGTTTGGTGTTGCTGAATTCTCTTAACTGCTGCTTGTCTGAAAAGCTTTTGATTTCTCTGTTGAGTTTTAATGAGATCTTTGCTGGTTAGAGTAATCTTGGTTCTAGGTTATTCTCTTTCATCATTTTAAATATATCCTGTCACTCCCTTCCTGCCTGCAGAGTTTCTGCTGAAAAATCAGCTGATAACCTTAAGGGGATTGCTTTCTATGTTATTTGTTGGTTTTCCCTTGCTGCTTTTAATATTCTTTCTTTCAATTTAATTTTTATTACTTTGATTAATATGTGTCTTGTTGTGTTTCTGCTAGGATTTATCCTTTTTGGGACTCTTTGCACTTCCTGGACTTGACTGACTATTTCCTTTCCCATGTTAGGGAAGTTTTTGACTATAATCTCTTCAAATATTTTCTCAGATCCTTTCTTTTTTTCTTCTTCTTCTGAGACCCCTATGTTTTAATGTTGGTGCATTTAGTGTTGCCCCAGAGGTCTCTGAAGTTGTGTTCAGTTCTTTTCATTCTTTTTTCTTTATTCTGTTCATCAGCAGTTATTTTCACCATTCTGTCTTCCAGCTAACTTATTCATTCTTCTGTCTTCAGTTATTCTGTTTTTGATTCCTTCTAGTGTATTTTTCATTTCAGTTATTGTGTTGTTCATCTCTCTTTGTTTTTCTGTTCTTGTAGATCTTTGTTAAACATTTCTTGTATTTTCTCAATGTGTGCCTTCATTCTATTTATGAATGGATCATCTTTACTATCATTATTCTGAATTCTTTTTAAGGTAGTTTGCCTATTTTCACTTCATTTATTTGGTCTTGTAGGTTTTTACTTTGCTCCTTCATCTGTGACATATATTTTTGTCATCTCATTTTACTTTATTTTTTGATAGGTGAGATTGTATTCCTGTCTTACTGGTTGTTTGGCCTGAGGCTTCCAGCACTAGAGTTTGTAGGCTGTTGAGTACAGCTGGGTCTTGGTGCTGAGATGAGGACCTCTGGGAGACCTCACTCTGATGAATATTCCCTGTGGTCTGAGGTTCTCTGTTAGTCCAGTGGTTCAGACTTGGAGCTCCTACCACAGGAGCTCTGGCCCAGCCCTCAGCCCATTAACCAAATCCTGCAAGCCCCACAAGGCAGCACAAAAAAATAAATAAATAAAAGGAAAGAAAAAAGAAAAAAATGTGCAGAACAATAACAAAGAGTAAAAATTAAAATAAGATTAGAAAACTAACAGATATGTTAGAAAGAATAAAATAATAAAAATATAGATGAAACAACAATCGAAAGGTAAAACAGAACCACAACAGTAAAAACGAGGAGGAAAAAAAAAAAAAACAGAAAAGGCCTTGGCTGTGGGGGTGGGGCTTGGGAAGTGGTGGAGTTTAGACAGTGGTCAGGGCCTATGCTTAAGACCCACAGGGCCTGAAAAGGCCCTAGGGTGTGTGGGGTGAAGCTTAGGTTCTACATAGCAAGAGTCTCCCAGGAATGCTTCTGGCCTTGGAGGTTGGAAGACTA